>NC_058133.1:245993002-246036936 GCF_016433145.1 Gracilinanus agilis
AGAGAGAGAGAGAGAGAGAGAGAGAGTGAGAGAGAGAGAGAGAGAGAGAGAGAGAGAGAGAGAGAGAGAGAGAGAAGCAAGAGCCAGACAGGGGATGCAAGATCTCCATTTATTATGACAGAGAGAAAGATTTTTAAACTAAGCATCACATCATTTTTTTTAGGGGTGTAACTTTCCCACATAATATTTTTTATTTAGAAAGACTTTACCCAAAATATTCCTAGGGGGTTTATACAAACCCAAGCAACTGAGGAATATTGACAAGAACTTAGGGCTATACAGGAACAACTTAACCCTAACCCTAAACCGAGTACTGCCTAACCTTAACCCTAATGATCCCTAATATTAATCCATCACTAACCCTAACCTAAAACATAATCCTAACCTTAAACATATCACTAACCCAACAGTTACCCCAACTCTACTGCTGTTCCTAACCCTAACCTTAACATTAACCCTAGCCCTAACCCAACACTAAATTTATCTCTAAATCCAAGCCTATTCTAAACTAAATCTAACCCTAATCCTAATCCTAATACAAACCCAACCCCTAACCCTAATCCCAAAATAATAGCCCTTACTGTAAATATAACCCTAACTGTAAGCCTAACATTAAGCCTAATCCAAACTTTAACCAACATTCTCCCTAACCCATCACTAACTCTAACCCAAAATATGTTACCCTAACCCTAAACCTAAATTTCACTCTAACACAATCCCTAACCCTAACTCTGAATTCCCACCAATTCTGTTCATTCCATTATTTTCCTTGATATCATTGATCTTTTGTTCTTTCAGATTAACTTTGCTATAATTTTTTCTAATTCTATAAAAAAGGGGTTTTTTTTGGTAGTTTGATAGGTATGGCACTGAATAAGAAGATTAATTGTCATTTTTATTATATTAGCTTGTCTTGCCCATAAGCAATTAATGTTTTTCCAATTATTTAGATCTAGTTTTAATTGTATAAAGTGTGTTCCTGTGCTTGTCTTGGCAGATAGAATCCTAAATATTTTATATTGTCTAGAGTGGTTTTAAATGGAGTAACTCTTTCTAATTCTTGCTGTTGAGTTTTGTTGGAAATATATAGAAATGCTGATGATTTATGTGTACTCTTGTACTCTAATCTTGTACTCTACAACTTTGCTAAAGTTTTTAATTATTCCTACTAGTCTTTTAGTTGATTTTTTAGGATTCTTTAAGCATACTATTATATCATCTGCAAAGAGTGATAGTTTAGTTTCCTCCTTTCCTACTTTAATCCCTTCAATTTCATTTTCTTCTCTAATTACTTCTACTAGCATTTCTAGTATAATATTAAATAACAGAGGTGATAATAGGCATCTATAGCCAATGAAAATTAAAATGCACTGCTATATTTTATTGTCTACCCCCTCACAGTCATTTTTGTGATGGTTGTGATATGAGGTGAGGTTCTCAGTTTATTTAAAGTTGTTAAATATAATAAGAATGTAACACGTGGACAGAGATGTACCATGCACAAATATTTTCAGAAGATTTATATCCACAACTAATTACTACAGATTAATTATTAGTGGCATAGACAGCAAAGAGCTTGTTTAAATGCTAGAAGAAAAAAAACTGAGTTTATATTGTTTAGCAGTTTTGTTGATAGTTTCTTTCAATACTATCTTGTAATTAAACACATTAAAAATTATGCAAAGTTTTAATTATTTATGTCATTTTTATAATATTAGATATATTATATTTTGTCAATTTTATAATCATGCTATCTATGTCTTTATTGAAATCCTTAATAAAATATTTTTGTAATTTTTATTAAGTAGAGAACTCTGGCTAGAACATAAAGTGCATGAGGGTACATAATAGATATTCGATCTGGAATGACTAGACCAGTGATTCCCAAAGTGGATGCTACCGCCCCCTGGTGGGTGCTGCAGTGATCCAGGGGGGCAGTGATGGCCACAGGTGCATTTATCTTTCCTATTAATTGCTATTAAAATTTTAAAAAATTAATTTCCAGGGGGCTAAGTAATATTTTTTCTGGAAAGGGGGTGGTAGGCCAAAAAAGTTAGGGAACCACTGGACTAGACAGAGGACTTTAAATTCCAAGCAAAGAAATTTGTAGGGAGGAGTGAGCATAATTCTGGGCTAAGAATATCAATTCACAACTAATTGGATATGAGGGGAGATAGTGAAGAGTGAAAGAGTCCTAAATTGTGAACCTAGGTAATGGAAAAAAAAAGGCAGAGGCCAACTGTATTTAACAGAACTAGGGAAGTTAGAAAGAAAAATGGATTAGGGGAAAATATCAAGAGTTTTGGACATACTGAGTTTGAAATAACAGCTGGTCAATCAAATAAGGGAATTTTGATTAGATTAGAATAAAATTAGATTAGAGTAGATTAAGGATTAGAGCTGAGAAGTAATTTCCTAAGTATTGTCTCTGGGTCTTTAGTCATGGCATCCCTCTAATCTTTATTTTCTTCCTGGATCCTGTCAGTCAGCCTCATGGTCTCTCTTAAGATTCACATTATAAAAAATAAATTCATCCACAAAGCCTTCCTTGTTATATCTCACTTGGATTTGGTCAGCCTTTCAGCATTTGTATGGCTGCACTCTAGAATATATACTTTTAGGTGAAAAATTTTTTTGTATTGGGTTTTCATGAACTTTTCATGGGTGTGTATGTTTCCTATTTCTCTAGTTAGACTATAAATTTCTTAAACATTGAGATGATAATAATAACAATTAGAAAACTTTATGATTAATATAATGATTTATAATTTATAATAAAGCTTTTTCCATATATATTTATTAAGAACATTGTGAAGTTGTAGTGTAAATGTTATTGTCCTTATTTTATAATGAAGAAATTGAAGTTCAAAGAAGTTGAGCCATTTTTAAGGGTTGAAAGTAGATAATAATCAGGGGACTTAGACCTTGAACCCATATTTTCTAACTGTATGTTTAGTGCCTCCTACATCTTCTTTGAATTTATCCTATAATTAAACTCTGAGTATATGATTATGCAGTTAGGAAACATTTAACTGGGTTAACTAATAACCTAAAAAACTGGTGATTGAGACCACATATGGAATTTTAGATGTGATTCTTAATGCCCTATTAAATGGGTCTTTGATAAATTGTAGCACCTGAAGGAAAGGATGAACAGGATATATTGTGGGATTTTAAAACCATATCTCATGAACATTTGTTAAGGGAATTGGATATATTTACACAGAAAAGTCAAAACTCAAAAAAACTTAAAAAGCTTAAAAACTATAATGAAAGACAAATATATGTCTTATTCTGAATTGGTACAAATGGCACTATGAATACCAATGGTTAGAAGTTACAGGAAGACAGATTTCAGGTCAACCTAAAGAAAAGCTTCTGAAAAATCAGAGCCGTCCAAAAAGTCAGAAGGTGTTTAAGCACAGGAAGTACAATTCACTAATTGAAGAACTCAATGAGGTATAAGGTGACTTTTAAAAATGCTACTTTAAAAAAGTTAACTACTAATTGTATATTTTCTCTTAAACCTATACCCTGAATAAAAATAAGGAAGTACAGAATAGTTCATGTTTCAGAAGACTTTACCATTTCTGAAGTCATAAACATGCCTCTTGGAAACATACAATTTGACTTAGAAGTCAGAAGGTCTACGTGGGCCAGGGGTTTTGTCAGAAGGACTTCACTTTTTTCAGTTTTCAATTGTGAGCAAAGAGCTCCCTAACTGTGTCCAATAAGTAGTTTCCATTTGATGCTGGTGGGTCAGTTGCTAAGATGGGTTAGATAGGGGAATTGCTTTCCTTTCAGAAAGCATGGAAGAGGTTGTAGTGTGAAAGTAGTGGAGAATCTCTTCACTTGTACCACTCTTACACCCATCACTGGATTTATTTATGGAGGTGATAGAATGGACTAGGATCTCCTGAGTGTAAGTCTGCAGGGACATTCAGAGACAGGCTTTGGTTAATTAGAGATAAGGGAGTCCCTGAGACCTAAGAATTTTTATATGTCATTAGTATAGAAACTTAAGTGTCCTCAATATGAAAATCTACAGAGAAATCATTTTAGAATTTTCTGCTTGTGAAAGCATTGTAAAACAAAGTAAGGATCACATACTGAGAATTAGAATGTATCGGACACTTTCCCCCTTCCATGGTATAACAATTTCATTACTTCAAGGTAAATATAAACAAAACACTCTAGTCATCAGGGATTGAGGAATCATTTAGTCACTGTTCTCTAGGAGGACAACACCAGAATCATCTTGCTGAGGTCATCACTTCCACATTCCAGAAGATGACGTTTTGTATGTGGATCAAAGACAGAAATAAAAGATTTTTTTTAAAACTATGAGGAAAAGGAAATCACTGCCATAGCAGTAGAACTTATTCTTATTTTTATACTGGTTAAAGTAGTAATATCATCGATGTTGTTTCCAACTCTGACATTCTCTGAAGTAGTTTGTAATATATGCAATATATTATATGTAATAATATACTATATGTAATAATAAAGTAGATAACAGAAAATATATTACCAGGACTGTAGGAGAAAGCAATTGGGGATAACAGTTTAAGAAGGGATAGATTGTTGCATTTGATTCTCTTTTGCATTTAAAGATAAACTAGAATGGGGCTTACACCTAAGTAAGAATAGTTTACTGCTCAATCTTGGAAAAAAACACTGAACTCTTGTGATTATGTGTCTTTTTATTAATAAACACAGGATATTCAACTCTGCCTTAAACAATCTTCCATGCCCACAAAGTATATTAAAAAGAGTACTACTGTTTATGAAATCAGTACAACTAGATTTGTACAACTAGTACAACAATCCTGTCTCTGATATTTACTACCCTTGATAGTAATTTGGTAATTTAGGTTTTTGCATCTGTAAGAGGAAGCAGTAGGATTTAATAGTTTCTGAGGTCCGTTCCAAATTTGTCCAAAATTGAACTTACTATTTCTCCCCAAAACTTTCCCTATTCCCTATTCAGTTGAGAGCAACACCATCCTTGAAGGCCCTCAGGCTTACAACTTAGGTGAAATCCTAGATTTACTGTCTTTCACCAATTCTGTATCCAATCTATTGCCAAGATCTGTCTATTTCTTCTTTCCAACATCTCTTTAATAAGTCCTCTTGTCTTTTATGCAACCACGATTCAGGGGCAGGTCATCATCTCTTACCTATAATGTTGCAATAGCCTACTGGTGGACCTGCCCGTCTCAAATCTCTCCTCATTTCATCTTATCTTCCACTCAATAACCAAAGTGCTTTTCCTAAACTACAGACAGGTCTAACCTGCACATATCACTCTTCTATTTAAAAAACCCAATGACTCCCTATAACCTCTAGAATCAAATACAAAATAATTTGTTTGTCATTCAAAGTCCTTTATAATTTAGCCTTCTATTTTTCTTGTTTTCTTGCATTTGACTCCCCATCACATAATCTTTGATTTGCTGAACAATTTTAAGAATAAGGTACTCCAGGCATTTTTATCTGGCATACTGCATGCCAGATAATGCCTATAATGTTCTCCTTCTTTACCTCTATCTTTTGGCTTCCTTGGTTTCCTTTAAGTTCTAACTAAAACTTCATCTTTATCTTCTACAGTCATGGTGACTGAACTGATCAGACACCAAGTTAATCAAAATGGTCTTGTTGGACACTATCTTGGCTAGAAAAATTCAAACGCTATTTCAAATGAAACTATGCTTTGAGATCCCTATAAAAAAGAATTTTTAGGAACTGAACACTTTCTCTGTCCACTTCACTTCTCTGTTATGCAGATTAAGGTGGGAAAACTATTAAAGGTCCTCCCAAGATACATAAATCAACAGACTAGAAACATACAAATATTGTCAATTCCTCTGTCCTTTGAGGGTACAATGAGCTAAAATCTTTGTTTTTAAGTTTGGTGGCCAGCTAATTAGAAACTTTATTAGCTATTCAATTCCTACTACTTTCCTTCTACTTCCACAATATCTCCCTATAAACTATGGGGATCCAGGTATGAACAAATCTTGAAAGTATTGCTGATGTATTAAAAAACTGACTCTTGAGAACAATTGGACCTCTGAAAAGGGCACTGAGTCCTAAATTATCTTAGCCTCCTCCTCTTTGATCTTGTGGTTGTTAACTGAGCCAATGTTAAGTTCTCTGCTATGTCACATGTTCATTAACTACCTCCCATCACACATTCTTTGGTTCTCCAATAAAAGATTGGGGACACATGTCTCTCTCTTTTCCATCATCAGAGGAGCATGCACAGTGGAGCCCAAGTTGTTGAACTCTTTGTCTCTGAGTCTTTCTTCCTTTATTGTGTTCTCTCTCTCTTAAAACCCCTCCACCCATTTTCCCTCAGTTTCCAGTTTCCCTTCTCAGGTGTTCACCCATGAAGATAATATTGTGTGGCTGCAGGCACTTACATAAATTGATGATATTGCTTAGGTAATTCAGTCATGTATCCACTCAATCAAATGAAATTTTACAAATTTTTTAGTGATTTTTAAACTTGACTATCACTTCATAATTACCTTTCTACTCTCAAGAGAAACTTTTCTTTTTTTCCTCCTATATATTTGTATGGATAATTGATATATATGTACACATACATACACATACATACAGCCAGACCTTAGTATAGTTCAATCATGCAGTTCAGCAAATGTAAATTGAATGGCTCCTTATCACTTTCCTTTTCTTTAAGAGAGAAATTTGGACTAGAAAATTTCTGTGATCTATTTCAGCTATAATATGCTATGATTCTGGATTTTGTAAAATGAATATTGGATTTGGGCTTAAGAGTTATGGATTGGAGTAATAGACTACCACTTAATCACTTACTGGATCTTGGATAAGTTACATCACATCTCTGGGAACCTCCATTTTTCATGTATAAAATTAGGATGTTGGTTTCTAATATTCCTTCTCACTCTTAATCTTAATCTTGGGACTTTGGTCCTAGCCCCTAAGGACAGGATGTAATTTAGATATTTGGAGAAGAGGCAGCAGGACATATCTTTTTTCCATATGGAATTTGATGAGAAACATCTTTTCAAATACCAGATAAAGACTGGTAGAACAAATCTATGACCACTGGATATTAAGTACATTGTCATAATATGACAAGGAAGCAATTTTAAATTGTGTTCCTTTTTCATTCCAATTTTTATTTTATGAATTACATGTGATAACAAATTCCCACATAAGTTTTATGAAATTATATGACCCAAATTATCTCTCTTCCTCCTTACCCTCCCCCTTCCCAGAGCTGGCAAGCAATTTAATTTGGGTTACACATGTATTATCATGGAAAACATTTCCATATTTTTCAGAAACCTCATATTCCATTAGAAATAAAGAAGAGAGGGAAGAAAGGAAGGAAGAAAGAATGGAAAAAAAGAAGGAAGGTAGAGGGAAGGGTGAAAGAAAAGAACAGAAGAAGAAAGGGGGTAAGAATTTTTAAGCGCCTACTTGTACTTAAGCACTTAAATGTGTTAGACACTATGCTAAATTCTTTGAAAATATATTCTCATTTAATTCTCCCCCAAACCTTGGGAAGTAAGAGCTATTATCATCCACATTTTACAGCTGAAGAAGCTGAGACAGACTTGCATTTGTGTTACCTAGACCCAAAATAAAGTCTGGAGCCTAACAGTGAACACACCGTGTCCTTGATCAAACCATATGGAGCCTACTGAAAGTTTGCAGTTAGCTTCCAGGCCCAAGCTTCTTCTTTGATTCTTGAAAAATAAAGCATTCAGTAACTAAAGAATATAATGGAAGGACTATAGTTAACACAGACCAGAAACATTTTAGGGCACATTACTTCCAGTTGTGCACAGATTCTGACCCTAACAAAAAATCTCTATGATGTTTGAAGTAAGGTGGGAAGACAGAGTAACTAAAAACAAAAACAAACACCTCCCCCCATAATTCTTTAATTTTATTTTATCCTCTTGATTGTATTAGGAATATTCCTTAGATTAGCTATTTCTTCATTCTTTCCATTGACTTCCATACATTCCCACTCCACTCCTATGGGGACTTAATTTTTGAGTTTACCTCTATTCTGAGCTGGAGAAAATTGGCAGAATAATTTCAACTCAATAACAAATATGTATTAAGTGCCTTCTATATATCAGGTTCTATGCTAGACAATATAAATACAGGTACAACCCACAAAAATGTTTGATGAAGTTGCTTATTTCACCTGCAGTTAGTTTTAAACTTTTTTTGGCTCAGTAGTACCTATAGCCATTGCCATTATGAACCTGAAAAGCTGGGTCAGGGAAGGGGTGAGGAATGAGGGAAGGAGGCGGAATAGAAGTCTAGTATCTAGGAAAAGTTTTGAGTGATTCATGATGATCCTTGAGGATCACCCATTCCATCTTCAACTAACATCAAACTCTTTTTGTCTCAATAACTTCCATAGATGCATTCCTATGGAGACTGAAGCTTGAGGTCTAAAGATGAGATAAGAAATGAGATCAAATGTACCATAATCCTGCTACTTGTGATATGCCCTGAAATAAGAAGAGGTAGAGGAAAAAAGAAAAGAGGTAGAGGGATAGTCATGGAACCAATGCCTGAACTAACCTGTAAATATGTTGTTGAAGATCTTTGGGTGGTTGTCCTTCTACTAACTTAAAACTTTTTGTATCTCAATGTTTAATGCCCCATGGAAGTCAAATAGCTTAGGACTGGCAAAATTTTTCTGTAGGGACTACCTTGTGTGAATTTGTTTCCTTTAGATTTAGGCCTTAGTGATCCATTGATCCAATGAACAACCTGAAGATTCTTTACTCCTCAGTTTAGAGTTTAAGTGATTTGTCAAGGTCACATGGGTAATAAGTGAAAAATACAGGATTCACACCCAAATCTTTTGGCTCCCAATCTATTCCTCTTTCCATGCACCATAGTGTTTTTTTTAAACATTTATTAATATTTATTTTTTAGAAAAGTTAATATGGTTATATAATTCATGTTCTTACTTTCCTCTTCACTCCCCAAGCTCCTCCCCCAACCATGGCTGATGCGTATTTCCACTGGTTTTAACATGTGTCATTGATCAAGACCTATTTCCACATTATTTATAGTTGCATTGGTGTGGTAATTTCAAGTCTACATCCCCAATCATGTCTGCCTCAACCCATGTGTTCAAGCAGTTGTTTTTCTTCTGTTTCCACTCCTGTAGTTCTTCCTCTGAATGTGGGTAGTGTTCTTTTCCATAAGTCCCTCAGAATTGTCCTGGGTCATTGCATTACTGCCAGTACAGAAGTCCATTACATTCTATTTTACCACAGAGTATTAGTCTCAGTGTACAATGTTCTTCTGGCTCTGCTCCTTTCACTCTGCATTAATTCCTGAAGGTCTTTCTAGTTCACATGGAATTCCTCCAGTTTATTATTCCTTTGAGCACAATAGTATTCCATCACTAGCATATACCACAGTTTGTTCAGCCATTCCCCAATTGAAGGACATACCAACATTTTCCAGTTTTTGCCAGCACAAAAAGCACGGCTATAAATATTTTCTTGCAAGTCTATTTATCTATGATCTCTTTGGGGTACAAACCCAGCAATGGTATGGCTGGATCAAAGGGCAGGCAGTCTTTTATAGGCCTTTGAGCATAGTTCCAAATTGCCAGCCAGAATGGTTGGATCAGTTCACAACTCCACCAGCAATGCATCAATGTCCTCATTTTGCCACATCCCCTCCAGCATCCATTACTCTCCCCTTCTTTCATTTTAGCCAATCTGCTAGGTGTGAGGTGATACCTCAGAATTGTTTTGATTTGCATTTCTCTAATTATTAGAGATTTAGAACACTTTCTCATGTGCTTATTGATACTTTTGATTTCTTTACCTGAAAATTGCCTATTCATGTCTCTTGCCCATTTTTCAATTGGGGAATGGCTTGATTTTTTATACAATTGGTTTAAATTCTTGTATATTTGAATAATTAGAGTTTTTTGTTATAAAGATTTCCCCCCAATTTGTTGTTTCCCTTCTGATTTTGGCTACATTGTTTTTGTTTGTACAAAAGCTTTTTAGTTTTCTATAACCAAAATCATTTATTTTACATTTTGTAATTTTCTCTAACTCTTGCTTGGTTTTAAAATCTTTCCTTTCCCAGAGTAAACTATTCTATGTTCACTTAACTTATTTGTAGTTTCCCTCTTTATATTCAAGTCATTCATCCATTCTGAATTTATCTTGGTGTAGGGTGTGAGATGTTGATCTAAACCTAATCTCTCCCATATTGTTTTCCAAATTTCCCAACAGTTTTTGTCGAATAGTAGATTTTTGTCCCAAAAGTTGGGCTCTTTGGGTTTATCATAGACTGTCTTGCTGATGTCACTTACCCCAAGTCTATTCCACTGATCCTCCCTTCTGACTCTTAGCCAGTACCATATTGTTTTGATGACTACTGCTTTATAGTACAGTTTAATATCTGGTACTGATAGGTCCCCTTCCTTCACATTTTTTTTTCATTATTTCCCTTGATATTCTTGATCTTTTGCTATTACAGATGAACTTTGTTATAGTTTTTCCTAATTAAGTAAAAAAGTTTTTTGGTACTTTGATAGGTATGATGTTAAATAAGTAAATTAATTTGGGTAGGTTGGTCATTTTTATTATGTTAGCTCATCCTACCCGTAAGCAAACAATGTTTTTCCAATTGTTTAGATCTAGTTTTAATTGTTTGGAAAGTGATTTGTAATTGTTTTTGTATAATTGCTGTGTTTGTTTTGGTAGATTCCTAAGTATTTTATATTGTCTAGGGTGATTTTAAATGGTTTTTCTCTTTCTACCTCTTGCTGTTGTGATGTGTTGGAAATATATAGAAATGCTGATGACTTATGTGCATTTATTTTGTATCCTGCAACTTTGTGAATGTTGTTGATTATTTCTACAAGCTTCTTAGTTGATTCTCTAGGATTTTTTAAGTAGACCATCATATCATCTGCAAAGATTGATAGCTTAGTCTCCTCATTGCCTATTTTGATACCTTCAACTTCTTTCTCTTCTCTAATTGCTACTGCTAGTGTTTCTAGCACAATGTTAAATATGATAATGGGAATCCTTGTTTCACTCCTGATCTTATTGGAAAGGCTTCTAATTTATCCCCATTGCATATGATGCTTGTTGATGGTTTTAGGTATATACTGTTTATTATTATTTTTTTTTTTGAGTTCACATTTTTATTGGGTTTTCTTTTGTTATTGTTCTAGATTGGGGAGTAGATTATATTGGGAAGGAAAGGAAGGATTTTCTGCTGACCAAAAAATTTTTTTTCTGAAAATCTTACTGGATTACTTTGTGGAATGCCAGATTCTACAACAAAATGATTTCCATGGATCTGAGATATTTCGTATAGCTGCCTCCTTTCCCACTCTTCCACCAATAGATTTTGCAAGTCTGCAGCAAGGAAGTATCCTTTTAAGTCAGAAATAATGGAGTTTTATTATTCATCACCCATAGAACAGCACTTGTAACTGATGAAGATCTCAACTCCTCAAGTTATCCTACCACCCTCCCCACTCACCCTCTGCCCTTCCAGGGGAATCTCTCTTGGAAACACATAGAACATTTTTGTATCTTATGCTTGATTTTTCTTCAAAACGAATCACAAACTATAGTACACAGGGAAGATGATGATGAGAATCCAGCAGTGGCATATAAGAAACAACATCACGGTGAATTCATCACTGTTGGCAGGAGGGCAAAATGCCACGGGGGGGATGCTAACTATGCATGTTTTTTTGGTTCCTTTTTCTCTGTCAACTGAGGCCTTTTTGTGGCTACTTCTTCTTTACCTCTGACATTCAGCTATGATTCTGGAGTGACAAGGTAGATTCAAAGGAAATGACTTTTTAGTCAGTCTGAACTCTCATTTGATTTAGATTTGTGCTTTTTTTTCTTTTTCTTTCTCTTTTTCTTCTCCTTTTTCCTTTTCTTATGTTTCTCTTTCTTCTTTCTCTTATGCTTCTCCTTACATTCTGAGGAGCTGGAACTGCTGCCATCTTCATCTGAGGTAGAATCTTCTAGTAGCTTCTTTAAACTGCTGAATCCATCAAACTACTAGAAAAAGGAAAACTGACCAAATCAGCTTCCTGCAAACTCAGCTCTTCAGTACTGACACAAAGGATACTTAAGTATTTCCTTCTTATTGTCTTCTTTTTTTCTCCCACTTTCTATATCCATATTTATTTCATTAAATATTTCCCAATTACATGTAAAAATACTTCTAACATAACTTTTTAAAAATTTTGAGTTCTAAATTCTCTCCCTTCCTGCCCTTCCCTAACCCCTGAGAAGGTAAGTAAAGTGATTATCATTTATATATGTGAAGTCATGCAAAACTATTTCCATGTGTTGCAAAAAGCAAGAACAATAAAGTGAAATAATTATCCTTCAATCTTCGCTCAAACTTCCTCAGTTTTCTCTCTGGAGGTGGATAGCATTTTTCACCCCTGAGTCCTTTGGAATGGTCTTGAATCACTGTACTTTATTGATCAGTCACAAAATCTTTCACGATTGATCATTTCAATATTGTTGTTCCGGTGTATGTTTTCTTGGTTCTCTGTTCACTTCACTCTGTACCAATTCATATATAAATGTTCCCAGGTTTTCTGACATCATCTTGCTTGTCATTTCATTCTTTAAAAAATCAGTTCTCACGTCTTTTTCATGCCACTTATTCTCTCTTATGATGTCATACATGGGATCTTCATGTGCTACTCTGAATTGTTCTAATTTCTGATTGCCTTTGATAAAGAATGGGCATTCTTTGTCACCTGTTCTATGTCCATACCGTTTACAGCGCCAGCATTGCATAACCTTGACTTCTTTCCCCAGGGGCATCCAAAGTCCTTTGGTTGGCCCATGAGCCAGAAATTCTCTGGCATGTTCATTACCTGGTACATCTGGGATACAGTCTTCTGGCTTAGTCTCATCTTCCTTAATAAGTCCAGGAGGAGGTTTTTCATAAAAGGACTCGAGGTGCTGCAGCTGCTGCCACTGCTGTGCGTCCCCCCGCCTCCGCTTCTGCTCCTGGCACCACTGTTGTTCCAGCTCCGTGGCCTCCCGGGCCCGCTTGGGGCCGCCCTGGCACTACCGGCCCGCAGCTGCATCAGGGCCCGCGCGGCCTGGCCCGGGAGGCGCCGCCACCGCCGCCACCGCCGCCACCGCTGCCCTGTTTATTATTTTTAAGAAAGGTCCTTCTATGTTCATTAGAGAGATTAATCTGTAATTTTCTTTCTCTGTTTTTGATCTACCTGGCTTTGGAATAAGTACCATATTTGTGTCATAAAAGGAATTTGGTAGGACTCCTTCTTTGCTTATTATATCAAATAATTTGTATAGTATTGGGATTAGTTGCTCTTTGAATGTTTGATAGAATTCACTTGTGAATCCATCAGGCCCTGGCGATTTTTTTCTTAGGGAGTTCTTTGATGGCTTGTTCAATTTTTTTTTCTGATATGGGATTATTTAGGTATTCTATTTTTTCTGCTGTTAATCTAGGCAATTTGTATTTTTGTAAATATTCATCCATATCTCCTAGATTGCTATATTTATTGCCATATAATTGGGCAAAATAGTTTTTAATGATTGCCTTAATTTCCCCTTCATTAGAGGTGAGGTCTCCCTTTTCATCTTTCATACTGTCAATTTGGTTTTCTTCTTTCCTTTTTTTAATTAGATTGACCAGTACTTTGTCTATTTTATCTGTTTTCTCAAAATACCAGCTTCTAGTCTTATTTATTAATTCAATAGTTCTTTTACTTTCATTTTTATTAATTTCTCCCTTGACTTTTAGTATTTCTAATTTAGTTTTCATCTGGGGATTTTTAATTTGCTTGCTTTCTAATTTTTTGAGTTGCATGCCCAATTCATTAATCTCTGCCCTCCCTAATTTGTTAATATGTGCACTCAAGGATAAAAATTTCCCCCTGAGTACTGCCTTGGCTGCATCCCACAGAGTTTGGTAGGATGTCTCATCATTGTCATTCTCTTCAATGAAATTGTTGATTGTTTCTATGATTTCTTCTTTGACTAGCTGGTTTTGGAGAATCATATTATTTAATTTCCAATTAGTTTTTGATTTGCCTGTCCAGGTGCCCTTACTAATTATTATTTTTATTGCATTATGATCTGAGAAGGTTACATTTATTATTTCTGCTCTTTTGCATTTGTTTGTGATTTTTCTATGCCTTATTACAAGGTCAATCTTTGCGAATGTACCATGTGCAGCTGAAAAGAAGGTATATTCCTTTTTCTAGGACTTCATTCATCTCCCTTCTCTCTTATTTATTTTTTGGTTTGATTTATCTAGATCTGAAAGAGGAATATTTAGGTCCCCCACTTGTATGGTTTTACTATCTATTTCCTTCTTGAGATCTGCCAGTTTCTCCTTTACGAATCTGGTTGCTATGCTATTTGGTGCATACATATTGACCAATGTTATTTCCTCATTGTCTATACTGCCTTTAATCAGGATGTAATGACCTTCCCTGTCTTTTTTAATCATATCTATTTTTACTTTGGCTTTGTCAGAAATCATAATTGCTACTCCTGCCTTCTTTTTCTCATTTGAGGCCCAAAGGATTTGCTTAAGCCCTTAACCTTAAACCTGTGTATGTCTATCCACGTCATATGTGTTTCTTGTAGACAACATATGGTAGGATTTTGGTTTCTAATCCACTCTGCTATTTGCTTCTTTTTTATGGTGAGTTCATCCCATTCACATTCAGAGTTATAAGTATCAGTTGTGTATTCCCCAACATTTTGGTATCCTCTCCTAGTTCTACCCCTTCTTCTTACACTGTTTCCTTTTAAACCAGTGGTTTGCTTTGAGCCCGTATCCCTTATCCCCTCCCTTGATTAGCTTCCATTTCTACCCCCTCCCTTGTTATCCCCCTTTTTATTTTTAAAGGCCTAATGAATTCCCTCCCCCTTCTTCTCCCCTCCAGTTTTTGACCTCCCCACTCCCCTGCTCCCCTTGGTTTTCCCTTTCTGACTTTCTCAGTAGGGTTAGATAGAGTTTTATATCCCAATGGATAAAGCTACTCTTCCCTCTCAGGGTTAATTACACTGAGAGTAAGGTTTAAATATTACCTCTTAATGCTCTCTTCCTCTCCTTCTCATAATAGTATTCATCTCTTCCTCTTCCCATGCCCTCTTTGTGTGTAATAGAATATCCTATTTTTCTTATTCATTCAAGTTTCTCTTGGTGTCCTCTATTATTCACTCCCCTCTTTCCCACCCCCTATCATCTTAGATCATTTAGTATTCCAACCTCTCCCTATGAATAATTCTTCTAATTACTATAATAGTGAATACTGTAATAGTGAATAGAGTTCCTTACAGAGAATTGTATATAACATTTCTCCACATAGGAATACCAATCATTAGATCATATTGAAGCCCTTAAAGAGTCAAATTTTTAAAATACGAGTTGTCTTTCTTTCCTCTCTGTTTCTTATTTACCTTTTCATGTTTCTCTTGATTTTTGAGGTTGGATATCAGACTTTCCATTTAGTCCTGGTCTTTTCTGTGCAAATACTTGGAAATCTTCTATCTTGTTGAATGCCCAAACTTTCCCCTGGAAGTATATAGTTAGTATTGATGGGTAGGTGATCCTTGGTTGTAGCCCCAGTTCTCTTGCCTTTCTGAATATCATATTCCAAGCCTTGTGGTCTTTTAGTGTGGAGGCTACCAGATCCTGTGTGGTCTTGATTAGTGTTCCTTGATATCTGAATTGTCTCTTTCTGGCTTCCTGTAAAATTTCTTTCTTTTACTTGGAAGCTCTTGAATTTGGCTATTATATTACTGGGGGTTGTCTTTTTTCTGGGTCTAGTGTAGAGGGTAATCTACGGATCCTTTCAATGTCTATATTGCCCTCTTGTTGTAGAACTTCAGGGCAATTTTGCTGAATAATTTCTTTTAGTAGGGAGTCCAAATTTCTATTAATTTCTGCTTTTTCAGGAAGACCAATGATTCTCAAATTGTCTCTTCTAGACCTCTTTTCTTGGTCTTTCACTTTCTCATTTAGATATTTCATGTTGTCTTCTATTTTAATCAGTCTTTTGACTTTGTTTTACTTGTTCTTGCTATCTTGATCATTAGCTTCTGATTGCTCAATTCTAGCAGTTAGGGACTGGTTTTCAGCTATAATCTTTTGGTTTTTGCCTATAATCTTTTGGTTTTCCTTTTCAATCTGGTCATTTCTGGTCTTCAATTGACTTGATTCACTTTCTAATTGTGAAATTCTGCCTTTTAAACTGTTATTTTCTTGCCAGATTTTGGTTTCCGATTTGCTTACCATTTTGTTTGATTTTTGGGCATCTTTCTCCAATTGGGAGTTTCTGTCTTCTAACCTGTTAATTTCCTTTTCAGATATTTCCCACTTCTCTCTCCAAATCTCTTCCATCTTTCTTATCATCTCATATTTGAACTCTTCAACAGTTCGTGACTAGTTTTCATTATTTTGGGAAGGTTTGGATATGATTACTTGTTTATTCTCCTCTGCTGTTTGCTCTGTTGTTTGGATTTTATCTGTGTAAAAGATGTCAAGTGTTACAGATTTCTTCTTAATGATCTTTCTCTTTTGGGGTTCTTGTCTCTGGCTTGCCATTGTTAACCCTGTGCCCTCTCAGGTTTATCCTCACGCCTAGGGTCTGTCTGTGCTCTTTAGGCTCCTGAGGTCTCAGGTCTAGTTGTTCTCAGGGTTAAGCCTCCTGGGGGTCCCCTTGCTTGTTCCTCTGCCTAAGGCTCCTTTAACAGTCTCAGGATGCTGCTTCCACAGCCGTGTACCACTGCACTGGGCCCCACTCAAGGTCCTTGCCTGCGCTCAGAATCAGTGTCTGCACTTGCGTCCACGCCTGCACTCATGCCTGTGCTCAAGGTCTGTGTTCAAAATCCATGCATTCTTTAGCCTTTTGGGGTCTTAAGTCTTGCTGCTCTCCGGAGCAGTCTCTGGTGACCCCAGGTG
This sequence comes from Gracilinanus agilis, assembly GCF_016433145.1. Classification (NCBI taxonomy): domain Eukaryota; kingdom Metazoa; phylum Chordata; class Mammalia; order Didelphimorphia; family Didelphidae; genus Gracilinanus; species Gracilinanus agilis. The sequence continues at coordinate 246,010,001 of NC_058133.1, forward strand.
GCTGCCAAGGACTTAATGTGTGTCCCAAACTTGCTCTAACTCTTATGTGCTGGCTTTGGCGTTGTAGGTGGTGGGGGGTGGGGGAGGGGTGTTGTGTGGAGATGCAAAGCATCGAATCCCTGTAAAGTATGACACCCTGCTTACTACTCCAGACTTGGGTATTCACTTGAGAGGCCATTGTGGCATAGCCAGTGGTTTCTACTCATAGGGTTAGCCTGTTTGTTAACATTATTCTTCTTTTATATCAATATATAATTACCTAGTGATTTAGTGATTAGATATATAAATTATCTAACAAGTTCAGTTAGATGCCTTCACTCCTCTGGTGAGGGGGGAAGGGCAGCTTCAACTCTAACAGTTCAGGGTCACCTTTCATTATCCTAAAACCCTCATTAACCTCTCTAGTTTACCTTGTTATTTCCTAATATAACCTATATCTTCAAATCTGTGCCTGGTAATTTTTTGGGAGAATACTCACAACTCAGTCTGGACGTCTAGTTTGAATCCTGCCTGCTGCCAATTTAAGAAGATCTTCTCTGTCCTCAACAGTTAGATAACTAGCTTCTTTTTACTCATCTATCAGATCTGTGAGGAATATAAATTAAAGAAAAGGAACATCATTGGGGTTTCAGCCATAACAGAAACTTACCAGAAGAATCTCATTCCTGTCTTCATTACCAACTGAAACTAGCAACTGTTTAGGAGGGAGAGGTTTGAGATCCAGGAGTGTTTTACCTCCTCCTTCCTCACTGAAGCCTGTCAATCTGTGGCTCTTGACTTGAAGCTCTATTTGGCCCTGACACATTTATCTGCTTCTCCAAATTATCTGTTATTATCATCATAACAGGGGGTTTCTCAGTTTGCATTTTAATGAGAGCTGGTTCACCACTTTATAGCATGGAAATGCCCAGATTCCACGTACCTCCAATGCTGCACCCTGTTGTGGGGTCCTTTCGTTCCTCTGGATTTGTTTTAATGTCTTCTTGAGGAGTCCTATATGTTTCGGTTAGGAGAGGTTAAGCAGCTGCTTTTTACTCTGCCACCATCTTAACCAGGAAGTCCACCATAGTGTTCTTAATGGTGGTTTTCATTTAATTTTCTGAGATCCTTACCATTTTTAGGTACAGATGGAGAGAGCTGAATGTGCCTTAAACTTATTATTAAGTCATAGTATTGAATGTATCCTACTCAATCAAATTGTACAAAAACAACTAATTTTGCATATTACTTGCTGAACTAGAATATTCTCTGGCTACACAACTACAGAGATCTGCATTAAAACTCTTGGACATGGACTTGTGAACAATATAAGTAGAAACAGTTGGTCCCTTCAGAGGATTGATTCCAATTAGACAAAATGGAGAATGATCCACACTTCACAGGAGAATCATTTACATTTAGGTTAGTCATTTAATGAATTATGTTTTTTGAGTGATGATAGCAAAAATAAAAAAAAATAATAATTCTTACAACACCTTTTTGTGATAATTCAACTAAGGTAATTCTCATTTTAAAAATTAGAAAGTTGAGGTTAAAAAGGGTAAAGCAAAATTTCTCACAGAATAAAACTAGTAAATGGTGAGGGTAAAGATTTTTTTTTTGGCATTAGATCTTATGGGTTTACAAACTGAAAATATGGAAGAGGTCTATTTGAATAGAATTTTATCTATTTCTAAACACTTCATGAACATTACCTAATCAGGTACTTATAATTGTCCTATGACTAGATACTGAAAGCATTATTATTTCTATTTTATAAATGAGGATTCTGTGGTCCAAATTCTTAAGTAGTTTGCTGATGTTCCCACAGCTAAGTTGCTGAATTAACACTGTAATATAGTCTTCTGTAACTGTGTTCTTTATGTTGCCAAAGTACTTTCAAATTAAGTCAAGGAACTAATTTTACTGATTATTTAGGTAACTAGGTGGCTGGACTTAAGATCAGAAAAACTGGAGTTGAAATCCTGTCATAGAAAGTCTCTGATTGCATAGGCATAGGTAATTCACTTATTTTCACAACCTTAGTTGACCTGAGCAGTAAAATGGAAATAATTAATAGCACTCACCTTTCAGGACTCTTATAATAAAGATTAAAAAAAGTATTTGTTAGGCATTTTGTAAACCTCAAATTGCCATAAAAATGCTAGCTGTTTATATTGTTTTTTTGTTGTTAATATCATTGTACATTTGATTAGGTGAATTCTGGTAAATGGCATGGTCAAAAGTTCTGGCCAGAATTCTGAGGACAAAGCCAAGATGGCAGAGTAAAGTAGAGAAGCTCAGTGTTGCCATGAGAATCCTCTCTAAAAAATATTAAAATAATGCCACAAAACGAATATAGGAGAGAAAGAACCAACAAGGAGACCTCATGAAACAACTTTCAAGAAAGGAAAAACCCAAAAGCTAGGCAGAGAACATCTAGGGCACTGGGGTGAGAAAGGAGCACAGTCAGCAGGAGACTATGCAACGAATGAAAAACAAGCCAAAAGCAAGACACATATATATCCCCACCCCACATCTACTCTTCAGGTTTGGATCCTAAGTCCAAGCCAAAATCCAGATCCTGAAACCTTGTCTGGGCCAAATGGAGTTCCAACCAACCTAAAACTCTAGAAAGTCTAAACCTGTGGTTAATTCTGTAATCTTACCCCAGGGCAGTCTGTGCTAATGTGGGCTGATCTGCGTGGGCCCAGAGTGAAGCCAAAAGTCCCAGTCTGGGCTTATGATGAGGACATAGATTCTAGTTTGGGGTAGTTGGTAGATTAAAAGTGGGTCTGGATCTTTCGCCTAAAATTCAGGGTGGAACACTAGGACAGGACAATCAACTGTGTGCCCAGTTAAATCAAGCACACAGAGAGATCAAATACTTACACTTAAGCCTGAGGCTAGAATTTGATCAGTTCCTGACCTGATCAAGCTCCGAGGAAGACCAAAAGCTTATGCCCAAACCTGAGGCAAGTCTTTAAGCTATCAGTATCTCAAAGGTTAATTGAATCAGCAGTGTGAGGTGGCTCTCTGAGCTCTCAACCCACAGGCCATCATATCATAATGGAAACTGTCAGAAACCCAGAAAAAAAAATTAAGGGTAGTATCAAGGAAGGACTGAAGTTTAAGAGGGTATCCTAACTCCCAGAAAATAGAACCTATTAAAAGGTAAGAAAAATGGGCAAACAACAAAAAAAGCACCTAACTCTAGAGAACTTTTATGGAGACAAAGAGCAAGGCACAGAGAAAACAAAGCAAACATATGCAAAGTCCAAAAGAAAAATATGGATTGGGCATAGATTCTGAAAAAGTCCAAAAAAGACTTCAAAAACCAATTAAGAGAGGTAGAGGAAAAGTGGGGAAAAGAAATTAAAGCAATGCAAAAAGAAACAAAAAAGAAGAGCCAAAAGCTGACAGAGGAAAATCAGGCCTTTAATTAGAATTGAGCAACTAGAATCTAATGATTTCATCACAAATCCCCAAACAATAAAGTAGAATCAAAAGAATGAAAAAATAGAAGAAAACATGAAATATCTTATTGAAAAAAAATTACCTGGAAAATAAATCCAGGAGAGACAATATAAGAATTATTGGACTACCTGAAAGCCTTGATTTAAACAAAAAAAAAGCTTTGACATCATAAGAGATGAAATCATCAAAGAAAACTGTCCAGGTATCCTTGAACAAGAAAATAAAATTGAAATTGAAAGAATTCACAGATTACCTCCAGAAAGAAATCCTCAAATGACAACTCCTAGGAATATAATAGCTAAATTATAATTCAAATACTATGGAGCTATAATCAGGATCACATTAGAGGCTTCTAACATTAAATGATCAGAAGGCATGGTATATGATATTCAGGTAGGCAAAAGATCTAGGTTTAAAACCCAGAGTAACCTATCCAAAAAAACTGAGCATATTCTTTCAGGGGGGAAAATTGACTTTCAATAAGATAGAAGATTTCTAAGTATTCCTGAGGAATAAACCAGACCTAAATAAAAAATTTGAAGTTCAAACACAAGACCCAAGAGAAGCCTTAAAAGCTAAATAAGAAAAAGAAAATTTAAGGGGCTCATTAAAGTCAAAATGTTGTATTCCTACATGGAAAGAGGATATCTGTAATTCTCAAAACTTACTCTCAATAGTAGAGAAGATAGAAGGAATATACTTATAAAGAGGGTGAGGAAGTAAGTTGATTATGATGATATGATGTATATGATGATGTATAATGATATGATGTATATGTATATCTAATGATATGAAATGATAGGTATGTATGATATGACATGTAAAAAAAATCAAGAGGTGAGAAAAGAAGATGGCCCTGAGAGAAAAAGGAAGGAAGAGATAGAAAGGGGTAAACTATATAACATAAAGAGGTATGAAAAATCTTTTTGGAGAGGGGAAGATAAGGTTGGTGATGGGACATGTTAAAATTTTACTCTAATTGTAACTGGCTCAAAGATGGAAAAACAACTATTTTCATTGGGGTATGGAATTATATTTTGCCCTAAAAAGAAGTAGAAGGGGAATAAGATAAGGGTAGGAGGAGGTAATTTGAGGGAGGGGGAAGTGGAAGGGATAGTAAAAAACAAAACACTGGTAAGGAGGAACAGAGTAAAAGGGAGTACAGCAGGATCAAAAGGGGAAAATAAGATGGAGGACAATACACAGTTAGTATTCATAACACTGAATGTGAATGGGATGGATTCACCCATAAAATGGAAGCAGATAGCAGAGTGGATTAAATAGAAGAATCCTATTATATGTTGTTTACAAGAAACATATTTGAGGCAGGATGACACACACATATTCAAGGTAAAAGCCTGGGGCAGAATTTATTATGCTTCATCTAAAGTAAAAAAAGCAGGAGTAGCAATCATGATACCAGATAAAGCTAAAATAAAAATTGATATGACTAAAAGAGATAAGGAAGGACATTACATCTTGCCAAAAGGTACTATAAACAATGAAGTAATATCAATACTAAATATTCATGCACCAAATGGTATAGCATCTAGATTTCTAAAGGAGAAACTTTAGAAGCTTAAACAGTAAATAGATAGAAAAATCATAGTAGTAGGGGAACTCAACCTTCCCCTATCAGAACTAGATAAATTGAACCAAAAAATAAATAAGAAAGTAGTAAGGGAAGTGAATGAAATGTTAGAAAAATTACATTTAAGAGATATTTGGAGAAAACTGAACAGGAATAAAAAAGGAGTATATCTTCTTTTTAGCAGTATATGATACATATACAAAGATTGACTATGTACTATGGCATAAAAATATTGCAAACAAATGTAGAAAAGTGGAAATAACAAATACAATTTTTTTCAGATCATAATGTGAGAAAATCATAATTAATAAAGGGTCATGGAGAGGCAAATTTAAAATTAATCAGAAACTTAATAATCTAATTCTTCAAAACTTTCAAAACTGGTAGGTCAAAGGACAAATCACAGAAACAATTACTTATTTAATTGAGAAGAATGACAATGAGGAAATAACCTATAGAAATCTATGGGATATAGCCAAAGCAGTACTTAGGGGGAAATTTATATACCTATGTGCCAATATCAACAAAACAGAGAGGGATGAGATCAATGAATTGGGCTTGCAACTTAAAGAGATAGAAAGAGAACAAATTAAAAATCCCCAGACAAAAACTAAATAGATAAATTACAGATTGCTCTAATAAAAAAACCCAAGAGTATCAGTTTAACAGTATCAAAGGTGAAAAGGGTGATCTCACCTCTAATGAAGAGAAAATTAAGGTAGTTATTAATAACTATTTTGCCAAATTATATGGCAATAAATGACAATCTAGGTGAAATGGACGAATATTCACAAAAATACAAATTGTCTAGATTAATAAAAGAGGAAATAGAATACTTAAGTAATCCCATCTCAGAAAAAGAAATTGAACAAGCCATCAAGGAACTTCCTAATTAAAAATCCCCAGGGCCAGATGGATTCACAAGTGAATTCTACCAAATTCTTTTTATGACAAAAATATGGTACTGATTCCTAAGCCAGGAAGACCAAAAGCAGAGAAAGAAAACTACAGACCAATCTCCTTAATGAATATAAATGCAAAGAGAATACAGCAAGTCATCACAAGGATTATTCACTATGTGAATTATTATTCAATATGTGGTATTTATACCAGGAATGCAAGGCTGGTTTAACATTAGGAAACCCATCCACATAACTAATCATATCAATTATCTCAATAATTGCAGAAAAAGCCTTTGACAAAACACAACACCCATTCCTATTGAAAACACTAGAAAGTATAGGAATAAAAGGGCCTTTCCTCAAAATAACAAGCAGTATACATTTAAAACCATCAGCAAGTATCATCTGCAATGGGGATAAGTTAGAAGCTTTCCCAATAAGATCAGGATTGAATCAAGGATCCCCATTATCACCACTATTATTTAATATTGTATTAGAAATGCTAGCAGTACCAATTAGAGAAGAAAAATAAATTGAAGGAATTAAAGTAGGCAATGAGGAAATTAAAATATCACAGATGATATGATGGTATACTTAAAGAACCCCAGCAAATCAACTAAAAGACTAGTGAAAATAATTAACAACTTTAGCAAAGTTGAAGGGTACAAGATAAACCCACACAAATCATCAGCATTTCTATATATTTCCAACAAAACTCAGCAGCAAGAGTTAGAAAGAGAAATTCTGTTTAAAATCTAGGCAATATAAAATATTTGGGAATCTATCTGCTAAGACAAACTCAGGAATTATATGAACACAACTACAAAACACTTTTTACACAAATAAAACTAGATCTAAAGAATTGGAAAAATATTCATTATTCATAGGTAGGACCAGCTAATATAATAAAAACTCTACCTAAACTAATTTGCTTATTCAGTACCATACCTATCAAACTATCAAAAAACTTTTTATAGAATTAGAAAAAAATTATAACAAAGTTCATCTGGAAAAACAAAAGACCAAGAATATCAACAGAACTAATGAAAAAAAAAATAGGGAAGGATGGGGCCCTAGTAGTACCAGATCTTAAATTGAACTACAAAGCAGTCGTCATCAAAACAATATGGTGCAGGTCAAGAGATAGAAGAGTGAATCAATGGAGTAGACTGGGGTAAATGACCTCAGCAATCTGGTGTTAAACCCAAAGACCCCAGGTTTTGGGACAAGAAGTCATTATTTAACAAAAACTGCTGGGAAAATTAGAAAACAGTGTGGGGAAAATTCATTCTATATGAAGATAAACTCAAAATGGGCAAATGATAAATATAAAGAGGGAAATTATAAATAAATTAGATGAACGTAGAATAATATACCTGTCAGTTCTATAGGAAAGAAAGGAATTTAAGGTCAAGCAAGAGATAGAGAACATTACAAAATGTAAAATGAATACTTTTGATTATATTAAGTTAAAAAGGTTTTGTGCAAACAAAACCAATGCAATCCAAATTAGAATGGAAGCAACCAACTGGGGAAAATTTTATTTAATAAAATTCTCTGACAAAGGTTTAATTTCCCAAACATATAAGGAACTAAATCAAATGTACAATAAATGAATCCATTTCCCAACTGACAAATGGTCAAAGGATATAAATAGGCAATTTTCAGATGAAGAAAGCAAAATTATCAGTAATCACATGAAAAAGTGTTCTAAATCCCTCCTGATTAGAGAAATGCAAATCAAAACAACTCTGAGGTACCACCTCACATCTAGTAGATTGGCCAATATGACAGTAAAGGAAAATAATAAATGTTGGACCAAAAAAAAAAAAGCGTGGCTGGTGGGGTTGTGAATTGATCCAGCCACTGTGGAAGGTAATTTGGAATTGTGGCCAAAGGATTTTAAAAGAATGCTTGCCCTTTAATCCATCAGTACCACTACTAGATTTCTATTCCACAGATATAATAAAAGGGGTTGTACAAAAATATTTATAGCCGTTCTATTTGTGGTGGCAAAAAATTGGAAAATAAAGGGGTGGCCCTTGATTGGGGACTGGCTGCACAAATTGTGATATATGATGGTGATGGAATACTATTGTGTTGTAAGGAATGATGAACTGGAGGATTTCTTTATGAACTGGAAGAACCTCTATGAACTGATATGTAGCAAAAGGAGCAAAACAAAGAGAACATTGTACACAGAAAGTGAAACATTGTGGAGCATTTGAATGCAATGGACTTTTCTTGTAGTAGCAATGCATTGATCCAGGATGCATTCCTGGTCTAAGCCCCTCCCCACCTACAGAATGTATCACCTGATAAAAAGGTATGTATATATAGATATATCTCTTTGTTTCTTTTTTTCACTTCATTCTCTGGAAGTGAACATTCACAAGTTATTTTGAGCTTATTTAGTGAATAGTATAAGATATTTGTCTATACCTATTTTTGCCAAAGGGTTTTTTTTTAAACCCTTGTACTTCGGTGTATTGTCTCATAGGTGGAAGATTGGTAAGAGTGGGCAATGGGGGTCAAGTGACTTGCCCAGGGTCACACAGCTGGGAAGTGGCTGAGGCCGGGTTTGAACCTAGGACCTCCTGTCTCTAGGCCTGACTCTCACTCCACTGAGCAACCCAGCTGCCCCCTTGCCAAAGGGTTTTGCAATTGTCCCAGCAATTAGTTACCAAATAGTTCTTATCCCCAAATTTCAGATCTATACTTTTGTCAAATATAAGGTTACTTTACTCTTTTATTACTATTTGTTGCACATCTGTCCTGTTCCACTGATCTACCTTTCTACTTCTTATTCAGTATTGTTTCGATATACTGCTTTACAATACAGTTTAAAATGTTTAAAAATTGTTAGACCTCCCTCCTTTACATTTTTGTCATGACTCCACTCTCTTCTTACAGAACTTTGTTGGTGATATATAAAAATTCTGATGATTTGTGTGAGTTTATCTTCTATCCTGCTACTTTGCTAAAATTACTGGTAGTTTCACCTGTTTAGTTGAATTTCTAGAATTTACTACATATGCCAACATATCATCTGCAAAAAGAAACAGTTTAATTATCTCTTTGCCCATTCTGATTCTTCAGTTTCTTTTTATTCTCATTGCTATTGCTAGTATTTTTAACACTAAGTTAAATTACATTTAGTGTTAATTGGCATCCTTGTTTCATTTCTGATCTTACTGGGAAGCCTTCTAACCTATCTCCATCAAACATAATACTTGCTTATTGTTTTAAGGAGGTGCTTTGTATCATTTAAAGAAAAGAATCCATTTATTGCTATGATTTGTAGTATTTTAAATAGGAATGAATGTTGTTTGGCTCTTTCTGCATCTACTGATATAAGCATATGTGTTTGTGATTTGTTTTTTTTACTTTTGTTACTAGTAAGATAAATTAGGTTGATAGAATCACTTATATTAATCCATCCTTTCATTCATATATGCCAAATAGGCATAAATCCTATTTGGTCCCACTGTATAATCTTTGTGATATTTTGTAGTCTCTTTACTATTATTTTATTAAGTTTTTTTGCACTCATGTTCATTAATACAATTTTCTATAATTTTCTCTCTCTGTTTTTGCTCTTCCTGGTTTGGATATCAGTACATATTCAGTTCATATTACTCCTCCTTTATCTATTATTTTAAAAAATTTATTTAATATTGGCATTAGTTGATTTTTGAATGTTTGGTATAATTTATTGTAAATCTATGCAAACCTGATGTGTTTTTTTTTAGGAAGTTCAATTTTGGCCTGCTCAATTTCTTTTTCTAAGATATGTTTATTTAGATATTACATTTCCTTCTCTGATAATGTAGGGCAGTGATGGGCAAACTTTTTAAAGAGGGGGCCAAAGGAAAGGAAATGCTTATCTGTCAATCTGTTTCTAAGGCAACTCTTTCAAAGTTTCATTGTATTGTATCCTACTCATTGTATTCGTCAGATTAGGAATAATGTTATGGGGCCAGATAGAACATTTCAGAGGGTCTACATCTGGCAGGCAGGCAGATCTAGAGTAAAAAAACTGGAAACCTTTTGCAAACTTGTAGGTCCTCTCTTTTAGCCAAAATAATCTTTTAATGATTAATAAATTAATAGATACATAATGACTCTCAGTCATTTTCAGACAACACAAAAAGGGACTGATTTTTCTTTGCCAATTTATTTTTTTAAAACCCCTTAGCTTCTCACTTAGAATCAATACTGGGTATTGATCTGAGTGGTAAGGGCTAGGCAACTGGTATTAAGTGACTTAGGGCCATACAGCTAGGAAATGGCCAGATTTGAACCCAGGCTCCCATTTCTGGGCTCAATCCACTGAGCCACTTAGCTGCCAACATGTTTTTAAAGAAAGTATCAGTAATTCTATCACATAGGTGAGTCACTTACATTCATAAAGGCAAACAAAGTGCTTTCCCAATCTAAAAATTTCAATTTTATGTTTCTTTTCTTGTGGGAAAAATTTAGGGAGTTGAAAATTTTAATATGAAGCTAGCTTAGGTGCTCTTTCACATAACCTCAGTGGGGAGAGACTCTCTAATTTCAGGAAGTCTTTAATACTAGAATCTAGCTTTCTTCTTCTATTGCCATTTAAAAAAAGTCTTGGGTGAAAGAGTTCTTCTCTATAATGATTTAAATGGCATTCTTGGATGACATATACATATAAAAAAGGACTCACAAGAGGAAAGAACCTAATTCCTCCTTTCTATCTCTGGGGTCAGTGTCAAAGGAGCTGAATCACAAATGAAGAAATAGGGTCTAATGATTCCAGATAACACGTGGGTGAATGTGTAGATGTGGTTTTCTTCTGTGATGTTGTAAAAGGATACTTCCCCAGCTTCACAGTCCAAGAAGACTCCAATTCCTTTTGGCCGTTTCCTTTGGAAGAGTGGAACTGATGGAGTTGCAAGAACCATGTAGTCATTCCCTTCCAGCAGCCACAGTGCCCAGACTCCATTTTCAGGGGATGGTGTGGTCTCGCCCTTTCGTGAGGCTGTATCCAGGCAAACTCCCAATCCCCATTCTGTCTTATCTTCCATCGTCACTATCCAGTAATGTTTTCCTGAAGTGAAACTCTCCATGCCCAGAACACAGGGCCATGTGTCAAATCTCTCTGAGTTGTTGGGAACTTCCTGCCATACATGTCCATCCCAAATGCTTTGTTGATCCTCAGTAAGGTGAAGGCTGGGGTGAGCTGTGGCAGGATCCAACCTCACATTAACTGTGGAGAAAAATATAGAAGTAATAGGCTGAGATACCTTCTCCCAGAATAGACTGGATCAAACTACAGGATGCAGGGGCAAGAGAAATCAGTCTTTTTATTTCTCCTTTTTTCATCATATAAGAGAAAGTGTAAAAGGTAATGTTTCCTTCACAGGTAACTTGGTACATTCTGGATTTATTGCCTATTGTATTCCTAATTGTCACCCTTTTCCCTCCCCCAAAGGCAGGATGTTACCATGGACCTCTCTACCTTACCCTATCCCTTTAATGATCAGTTCCTTTAATGATCAATAATTACATGTTGCTGTGGAAATATTCTAATTCCCTTCTATGCTCATATTTCTGATTAAAAATGTATAGTACAATTTAATTAATTAAAGCTCATCTAATTTAGAATTTTTCCACAAACCTGTCTGAACTTCAGTTTCCTCATTTGCAAAAATGAGGGATTGATCTAACCTTCAATGGTCCCTTTCAAAGAGGAATCTATGACACTATTATTAATCAAGTGACAAACTGAATTTATCTCTCAAAATGTACTCCATTATACTAATTTCTAATGGATATATAATCATAGTAAGATATTTTGCTTACTTGAATACAATTTGAAAAAATGTATGAATGTAATTTAAATGTATATACATATTATTATACATACATACATATGTAGCACATATCTCATATTCAGAAGTTTAAGTGTTAAGTAACGTTCTGTCATTAATCATCTAGAATCACAATTATTGTTCTGATTGGAGTTCCCAATTCCTTTGAATTTGTTTGTTTTTGCAATATTCTTGTCATTGTTTAAGTTGTTGTTCTTTCAATTCAACAAAAATCCTGTTGAGTTCCTGCTATTAGACTATTTAACTAGCACACATTGATTTGCATAGCAACAATGAAAGTTCTCATTGGACTTATTATTTTTTAGGAACTAATGTTTATTGTTGTTTGGCAAAGCCTTGTTAGAAGACCTTGCAGCTATTTGACTGTACATCACTAGTTTCAGAAAAATTAGTTGGAAAGTAAAAGAATCAGTTGACCAATCAGTTTTTGTGCCTATGCAACACTAAAAACATATAGCTGGCCATCCAACTACATACTCATTTGAATCAGCCAGGTCTGTCAGAACTGTTTAATTTTTAAATTAAAATTTTTAAATCAGTAAAGAAAATCTGTCTTCTCCCCTTCTCCCAAGTTGAGAATAAAATAAAAATAAAAGTTCAATATGTGTTACAAACACATATAGTCAAGCAAAACAGATGTCCCCACTGGCCATGTTGAAAGTGTTATGTATATGAGTATGTGTTGCTATATGCACATGTATGTATATAACAACACGTGTGCAAAAGCATATATATACATAACCATATGCACATGGTATATATGCATATATTCAAGTGTATGCAAATAAAACATATGCATATGTGAATGTAATATATGCATATTATCATGAATATTTCATGTTCTGCAATTTAAGTCTTGTAACTATCTGGAGATGGGTAATATGTTTCATCATTAGTAATCTGGAATTGGGAGTGGTCCTTACTCTGATCAGTCTCTAAGTCTTTCAGATTTTCTTGCTTTTATAATATTATTGTCATTGTATAAATTGTCCTCCTGGTTCTTTTTCACCACATTCTGTATCAGTTCATCTATTTTCTCAGGTTTCTCTGAAAATATCTTCACCATTTCTCTTAGTTTGATAGCATTCTACCATGTTTTTATACCATAATTTGTTCGTCATTCGCCAGTTCATGGGCAACCCCTCAGATTCCCATTCCTTGCCATTTCCCAAAGATCTATGAATATTTTTTATATCCTTAGTTAGAATCTGTTTTAATCTATGCCCCCTTTAATTCCTTTTTCTCCTCTTTTCCTATTCACCTGTTAAAGGAGAGTGACCATTACACTGGAAATGACAGAACGAAAATGAACAGGGAATTTGTATCCAATAAAAGTAGGGAGATGATTAGAAATAATCTAGTTGCTCTTGACAAATTTAAGTAACCTGGCCCAGATGAACCACAACTCCAAATGCTAAAAGAATGGACAGATATTATTGCTCAGCCATTGTCACATAATTGAAAACTGGGAGAGGTACCACATGCTTTGGGAAGGGTAAATGTTCTTTCAGTTTTCAAAGAAATAAAAAGAATAAAGCATGCAAATTCTAAGTCTATGAACTTAGTTTCAATTCCTGGGTAAAATCTAGAGCACATCATTAATGAGATGGCTGGCAAACTTCTAGAAAGGGAAATGGTAATGCCAATTAAAAATGTCAATTAAAAACAAGTCATGCCCAACTAACCTCATTTTTGTTTTTGAGAGAATTCCTAAATTAATAATGAGGATGCTGAGGATATAGGTTTTTTAGATTTTAATAAAGCTTTTGATTAACTATCAAAATATTCTTATGGATTTAGAACTTGTTGATTGGCTGGACTTAAAATGTAGATGTTAATAGTTTAATGCCAGTGTAGCAAATGTAAATGCCATATAAACGACATGCTTGTCAAATTTACAGTTAACACAAATCTGGGAGGAACAGGCAACTTTGGATCCAAATGTATATCAGTAGTTGAATCCAAGTAGATGAAATTCCAATGAGTTAAATGAGTCTAGAGGTCCATGAACTTAGAAAAAGGGGTCCATGAGTCTATAAAACCAACTTCATGAATATAATATGGGTATCCATATATTCTATGGTTATAGTCTATAAATATATATTCTATATATTCCATAATATATATGTTATATATTATATGTATTATATAGATATGTTCTATAAAAGATCTGAGGTTATTCATGGAGTAAAAAAATCAATATAACCATCAGTGTGGTGTGGGAGCCATAAATGCAAATGCAAACTTGGACTGCTAACTTCTAGGAATAATGTGAGGCTAATAGTCCCACTGTATTCTCAGACCTGGAGTAGCATCCATAAGAGTATAGCTAGAATGGTACAAGATCTTGAGTCCATATTATATGAGGGTCAGTTGAAGGAACTAATGTTTAGCTTGGAGAAGATATGTTTATGGATAACAAGACAGCTATCTTATGTATCTGAATGGAGTCTTTTGTGGAAGAGGGATTAGACTTATTCTGTGTGTTCACAGAGAACAACAGCAAGAGCAACTGCTGGAGTTACTTGATATGAAAAATGTATTGATAGTTAGAGCTATTCCAAGTGCTTAGAGAAGTGGTGGGTTCCCCTTCCTGTTTTTAAAGCAGAAGTGAGATTATTATTGAGCATACCATAGTCTTTATTCTTTTCATATAACTTCTGTACAAAATGGTTATTGAGGTTCCTTTCAACCATCAAATTGTTTGATTGTGTGAAAAAGCAGTAAACAGAGGAAACTGGAATATTTGGGATCTCTGCCGCTACCTAAATGACATCAGTCAAGATGTATCCTACCCTAGTTTTAGTTTCCTTATACAAGGCAGTTAGATTAGATGATTTCTAGGATTATTCTCATCTCTGAATCAACGAACTTCCATTATTATGTCTTTTTACATATCATTTGGATAATTCAAACAATCATTAGACAAAGAATTATAGAGGTAGAGGTAGAGTGATCATTTAGTGATCATTTATCTGTGCCACATATTTTCCAAATGAGATAAAAAAGGTTATAAGATATTTTAAAAGTCAGATGAAATGCCCAGAGTTATATAGTTATTTAGCAATATAGCTATTCCACAGAACCAGTCTCCTGACTCAAGTCCAATATAATTTCCACTACAACATACTGATTTGGCTATTTTTTCTTTTTCTCTACCTGTTGTAAAGTTTTGGGGTTCCCATTGGTATATCCTTAGTACCATTACAAGTCTTTTTTTTATTATATTCTATAGTTCTAAATAATGTGTAATAATTTTACAATATGAGATTTGACTATGCAAAATGCCATGCAAATGATAAGCAAACTTGGATGATTTCAAATTCCAAGGCCATCTACCCTCACAAAGTACAAACTATAATATACCTTGGAACCTCTTGAGCATCATCATCATTCCAGGGACGACACACACTGTCTTCAGGTTCATTGAAATGAGTTCTGGCTGCTGAAATGTTACCTTCTCACTCCTAAAATAAAATTTTTTTAAAGTAAAGTTTCTCAAGACTCATTTGACTTTTTGCAGATCAGTACAATCCCCTCTCCTATCTTCTTGCTATATCTTTCCAGATATATCCATATAAAATTAACCTTTATGTAGTCTGAACAAAAGTAGAAAATGGACTTACCTTCTCAAGACGTCTTTAATATTCTGGAGAGGAAAGGAAGACAAAGGATAGTGAGAGGAAAACCCATCAAGTGTGTTGCAGCAAAGAGAGATATCTAAATAGTTTTCAAAATTTCTTGAAAAATGAGAACCTGATGCATGGGAACAAGGGAAGCTATAAAAAGTTTTTTTTGTAAATGTTTTTATACAAGAAATGGTCCAATTTCTTATTCTCCCCTGGCTTTCCATGATCTGTGAGCTAATTCCACGACACTGGTATAGGGTTAGCCTTTCTCTAGTCAAAAGTTCATGCATGGACAGTTGGGTAGCTCAGAGGCTTGATCCAGCCCTGGAGCTGGGAGATCCTAGGTTCAAATCTGGCCTCAGTCACTTCCTAGCTGTGTGATCCTGGGCAAGTCACTTTACCGCCCCCCCCCCCCCCATTGCCTAGCCCTCACTGATCTTCTGCCTTAGAATGAATACATAGTATTGATTATAAGTTGGAAGGTAAGGGTTTAAAAAAAAAGTTCAGACAAATTGCTATGGTTCTATTTTATTTTATTTTATTTTAAACCCTTAACTTCTGTGTATTGACTCCTAGGTGGAAGAGTGGTAAGGGTGGGCAATGGGGGTGAAGTGACTTGCCCAGGGTCACACAGCTGGGAAGTGTTTGAGGCCGGATTTGAACCTAGGACCTCCTGTCTCTAGGCCTGACTCTCAATCCACTGAACCACCCAGCTGCCCCAAAATTGCTATGGTTCTAGATCAGTAAAAACAGCTTCTATTAAGCGGTCTTTAGAAAAAGGCTTCCTAAGGGACACAACTATTTAATCAGGGAACATCAGAGATCTTGCCTAGGTCATGCTATTAATAAATATGCATAGATCAGATAATACCAGTTTTCTGTTCAACAATTTCAGTGGGTCTACATGGTTTGTGAATTAAATGGAAATTCTCTAACCTGGCACTTAAAGCCTTTCATTCAACTTTCTAACCTCATTTGACACTACTTTTCATACACTCTGTATTTTGGTGAAAGTAGAATAAACTACTTCACCATTCGGTTCTCTCCTGAATCTATTGATTCACATAGTCAAACCCCCCAGGCTTACATTTTCAGTACATTTCTACTCATTGAAATCTTTTCTTTCCTTCAAGGCTCAATCCCTCTGTCATATCATATGCCATTTTACAAACATGCTAGTATTAGCCCCATTTGACAGCTGAAGAAAGCGAGGCACATACACACATATAAGTCACATAACTTTGTTGTTTTTCAGTCACCTCTGACTCTTCATGACCTCATTTAGGGTTTTCTTAGAAAAGATATTAGAGTGGTTTTCCGTTTCCTTCTTCATTTCATTTTACAGAGGAACTGAAGAAAATAGGGTTAAGTAACTTGTCCAAGATCATACAGGTAGTAAGTTTCTGAAGACATATCTTAACTCGGGTCTTTTCTCAGGTCTAATGTTCACATAGCTAGTATATGTCAAAACTAGATCCCAAACTCAGGTCTTCAGACTTAATGTAGTGTTCTTTTATCAGATTCTTTGAATTTTGAAGCCATAGGAAAGAACAGATGTTATGACATCTGTTAATCTCTAATAGTACATTTAATTTATAAGATCTTTCTTCAATCTAAATTTACTCTTGACTCATTTATTAAAGCCATTTTTTGTGAGTCTTTTATAGGCTTTTATGGGCTTTTAAGTCAGTTTGTCTTTAAAATGTACACAATCCCCTTTTATGGGGTTTCTCCATTGAAATATTCAAATCAGTTCAAAACTGATAGCTTATAGCTGTGTCCTTTATTTTTTCACATTTGCTCCTCCCATTTTTATTAATGTTATGATTGACAGTTGATATTCTCTGATTATATCAAAAGAACATGCCAGTCAGTAGAGGTAGTCCCCAAATGAATTAAGTTGGAGGGGCTTTCTAACATGAATATGGGCAATAGAACTTTTATTCAAGGATATCCTTTTGGAATTAAGTTTGCTATTATCAGGGAGGTGACAAAAGTCAATAGACATTTTATCACTTCTAAGAGGCAGAGTTGAGAAGGCAACTAGAATTATGTGAATTGGTTTAACCAGAAGTAATTCTTGCTTTTTTGGCATTTTGGAATTCTTGATTTTTGACCACTAAGTATCAATTTAAATCTTGATAGGAATGATTTTGTGCCAAATGCAATTAATATCATTGCTAAAGACTGTATTTACATTAAGCAGAAATAATTTATGACATAGGTATGTTATTTAGCTAAGCATACCACTTTAGCTTATATAATCATGCCTTTCATTAAGTAACTCTTTCTAAAGCAAAAATGTTGTTTTGTGGGTCAGCTTTACAGTGATGCTAAGACCAAAGGCAAAGAAAGTATCTCAAGATTTCTGACTCCCTGACTTATTTGGGGCTACAGAAGACTTGTGACAGTGGGCAGGTTTCCTCTTTTAGGAGGAAACTAACACTCTCCAGTCAGCTAAAAGTGATCTCTCTCAATAAATTTTCTTTGAGATCAGTTTCTTCTTTGTCTCTCTAATATTCTTACTTGAATTAAACTTATCTCTCCATATTCATTCAATTCAACTCTAGAAGCTTTTCCTTAACATGAATACAATAAGGTTCTTGGAATAAAATGGTAAAAATGAAATATTTCTTGCCCTCAATTTTTTTACATTCTCGTTGGGGACAATATACACAAAGATAATCAAATA
The DNA here is from genome assembly GCF_016433145.1 of Gracilinanus agilis. Classification (NCBI taxonomy): domain Eukaryota; kingdom Metazoa; phylum Chordata; class Mammalia; order Didelphimorphia; family Didelphidae; genus Gracilinanus; species Gracilinanus agilis. The sequence goes on from NC_058133.1 coordinate 246,028,132, forward strand.
CAAAATAGAGACAAAGAAAATTAAAAGTAGTCTTTTTGGAAAGTGAGAACACTAGCAACTGAGGGCATCAGAAAATGCTTCTCGAGGGAGCCCTGAGTTAGAGATTAAAAGAGAAAAAGGTGAAGAGAGAAAACATTCCAGATTTAGGGGAAGCTTGTTCAAAGGCAGAGAGATAAGAATTAAAACATTATATGTGGAGAACAGAAAGTGAACCTGTTTGACAAGATTAAAGACTGTAAAAGAAAGCATAGTATGTGATACATCTGGAGAATTAGTCTAAAATCAGATTGTTAAAGGCATTAAATATCTAACAAAAGTTTGCATTTTTTCCTACAGACAATAAGAAGCCACTAAAATTTCTTGAGTAAAAGAGTGATATGATTGGATCTGACCTTTAATAATAACAATTTTGTACAAGAGTGATCATTTAAAGTCACAATCCCCAATCATATACCAATTGATGATACATATATAACCCAGTGGAATTGCTTGTCAGCTCCAGGAGGGGGAGGGAAAGAACTTGAATCATATAACCATGCAAAAAATATTCTAAATTAATTAATTAATTAGAAAATAAAAATAAATTTTTAAAAATTCAAAAAGTTAAAAAGTTTTAAAAAAGAATAACAATTTTGAAGCTATAGACAATGAGTTGGATAGAGGAGAGACTGTGTGCAGGTAGGTCAATTAGGAGGCTACTGAAATAGTCCAGAAAAGGTGATAAGAATATTAATTCATAAGGTGTCTGTTTGAGTCAAAAGGGGAAAGATACAAGAGATGCTTGGATCTCTTGTACAAGAAGTAGAGTATATAACACATGATACCCTAATTTAATATGGAAGATGAGAACTGAGGAGCCGAAGTTGACTTTGTGTTTGCTCCTAGAAGAAAGGTGGATATATAAATTTGGGAGTCTTCTGCACAGATATGATAATTGGACCTATGAGTTCATTTAGTGAGATAATATATAGAAGAGAATTCAGGACAGAATCATTAAGGATGCTCATAAATGAACTTGGGATGCATATGACTATCAAGAAAAAGAGACTGAGAAAATTTCAGTGGTCAGACATATATAGTAGAGACCAACATTGCTGTTATGAAAATCCAAGAAAGAAAAATGCTTATCATGACCAGAGTTAAACATCTCAAAGAGATCAAGAAAAACAAAGCTTAAGAAAATGCCACTGGATTTAGCAATTAAATGATTTCTGCAAAACAATAAAGAATTAATATTTCAAAATTACAAAGAAAATATTTATCCTCAAAGGAGAGATATAAAAATACCTATCTTTAATCTTTCTTAGAGTTGCCCACAGTTATGTATTTTCAGTTTTTTTGTATATTGATTCTTTTTGCATTTTTTTCTTTTCAAAATAATTTTTTGTTATATGGGATGGTTCTTTGGGAAAGACTAAAAAGGCAATGTTGGAAGGAATTTAGGTGATATAAAAACAAAAGATATCAAAAACCTATTTTGAGAGAAATAAACACCTTTACTCTTGGAGGAAGCTATTTCAATTAAGTAGTAGTCAGAAGCCAGATTGCAAAGAGTTGTAAATGAGATACAAGATAATAGAGTCAAGGAATTTAGAAAGCTTTTTTTTTTCTCTCCTAGGAGACTGGATATTGGATGATAGTTTGAGAAGTTCAAGTGAAAGTTGTTTTTTGTTTGTTTGTTTGTTTGTTTGTTTGTTTGTTTGTTTTAAGGAATGGATGAGATCAGGTGGTTTATAGGCAACAGAGAGAGAGTGGCATTGGATAAAGAAAAAAAAATAGAAATAGATAAGAGTGCAAATGCCCTGGAGATTATGGGTAGGGATGGGATGAAAAGTACAAGTGGAAGTAGGCATTGGTAAGGAAAAGGACTACCTCTCTCTCAGGGATCAGAGTAAATGAAGAAATAATAGGAGATGAAGTAAAAAGGATTTGAATTGGAGAGAAGAGTGCTCACATAGTCTCAATTTTCTTGATAAAGTATGAAATGAAATCCCAAGGTTAAACATGTATGACTAGCAATATTGAAATAAAAAGGATTCTCACATCTCAGAGGAAAGATAATGAATTTTTAATGAATTTCTGGAATTTAAGGTATTGGTGGAAAGACAAGGAAGAGAAATCTTCATCTGCACAAAGGTGATTATTGAAACCCTATGAATGAATAAGTAGAAGGTGTAGAGAAAGAAGACAGGCAATGAAAGTATCTTGGGAAACGTAGATATAAAGTAGTGTTTTTGAGAAGAGGGCAAGAAAATATTAAATCAGACAAGGAATAACATAGTAGGAGAGTTAGGAGAATAGAAAAAAAGTGATATTTTTGAAGCCTAAAGAAGAGGTTAGTTAATAGGGTCAAAAGATAGTTCAAGGAAGACAAAGATAGAAAATAATCCTCACATGCTAATGGTAGCTAAAGTTTCCTAACAACGCCAGCTCTTTGGTGCAAAGCAGATCAATTGTCAGGCATAATAATGGGGGAGGTTAGTGAGATCATGGTGACAGACTGGTCTACCTAAGATTATATCACTGCTACTACTAATTGTGTTGTCATGGTGACATGCCCATCACCCCTTAATTATGTGCCAAGTATTGAGATTTAGGAATGTTTATAGTGGATTGGAAAATAACCTCTGACCCGTGTTCCCTTCCCCTTTGTTCTTTTAAGTTAGGACTGTGCCCTCTGCTGTAATTACTTCATTTCTATTTCTTCTTTGCTCCATATCTTATTTACCCATCCAGATCACAAGCTCCATGAAGTTGGAAACTATGGCCTTCTCTCTATGCCTCTCAACACAAGTATCTACTGAAAATATTCTAAACCAGTATGGAAAAAAAAAGTAGGCTTAAGTTATAGCATAAAACAAAAGAAAACAAAACAAAACAGTCTAGTCATGAAGAAGAATTTCCTTAGATCAAAGACTGCTAACAGAGGAATGGTTAGTGAGATCCTGTGATAGAGTGTATTTATCTGATATAAAATGGAGATCATTGCTATCTGGGCATGATGTTTTAATAGATAGTTTAGTATAGTAGGAATGTCACTGAACATGTAGCCAGTATGCCTGATTTCTAGTCCTGGCTCTGCTCTTAACTGACTGAGTGACCCCAGATGAGATATTTTTTTTTCTTCTGGATCCCAATTTCTTCAACTAGAAAATGAGAGAATTATTGAATGAAAATCCCTTCCATGTTTAGAATCTCCCAATATATTTTACTCATTGATCTAGGGTCAGTCTTTTAAGTGTGCATTTTAAGAACTACAACTTTTTCATGAGTTTGGGGGAGTAAAATATAACTAACACTTTACAGGAAATAGATGATATGATATTTCTTTGTCCCATTTAACTCTAGGATTCATTATTCATGATTCTCTCTTCTCTTTTCCTCTCTAACTCTTTCTAGGATTCACCTCTTGTAGATCCCAAGCTGTGCACTGACTACATTCTTCCAGATCCATAGTTAAATTCCTTAGGGTCCTGCTCTGCTGAGCTAGTTTGGCTTTGCTCTCCTTCAGTTTTTGTAGAGTTGCTCTCTTCTCTTCTTCAAGTCTACGCAGCTGCTGTTGCTCCTCCTGAACCAGAAATCCACGCTGTTTTTGAAACTCCAACATGAATCGCTGTCTCCATAGCTCCACCTTTTCCTGTAGGGACAAAATTGATAGAGGGTAAGCAATTACTGTGCGTTAGTGGATATAAACAATAATGGATGTACTCCAAATAGAACTACACAGATAAAAAGAAGAGCCCAACTTAATTGAGAGGAGAGATTAAAGGAGCTAGACATTGTCAATTTGTGTAAGAAAAGGCTATTTTATGGCATCATTTCAGTTTTTGAAACAAGGTGTAATTATCATATGTTCTCAATTTGTAATGAAAGAACAAGAAAAGAAGAATACAAACTCTAGCATGAGGACAAGAATTTTCTGAGTTAAAATCATTGATAAGTGAAGAGGAGATTAAGAATGGATATCTTTAAGAAGCAAAGAAAGTTGAATATTATTCACATGTGATTGGATAAAATATCCAAGGGACCAAAAAATGACTAATCTGCCTTTTTGCTATCCCGTCTGCTCATATTTTCACATTCAAAATTAAAAATATTTTCACTATGATGAAACAGGCATTTAGCAGCATTCATGCATTTTATGATGACCTTCTTTTGAGGAGGATTCTGGATTGGGTAGTTAGTGTCTCTGTAACATTGGACAAGTCATTTAATCTCTCTGGACCTCATATTCATCAGACCACATACTCTGGACTGGAAGGGATTTCAGAGATCATCTTTTTCAAACTCCTAATTTTTATTGATAAAGAAACCAACACCAAGAAGTTAAATGACTTTCTTGGTGTTATGCAAAAAAGTAGCAAGGGCAGGATTAAACCCAGTTTCTTTGACTCCAAAATTCTTGCTCTTTTCACTACGCCAAGATGAATCACATTAAATTCAACAGCTCAGCTTTAATTAAACACTCAGCATGTGCCAAGTATTATGCCAGGCTATGGGAAACAAAGATATTAAATGAAATACTCTCTGTCTTCTAAAATGGATTGACTGTAGATCATGTCATCCTGATAGGTCTTTAAAATTCCTGCTCACACTTTCAAAAAGATTCTCTGAGATGGAATCAAATGTAGAATTTCTCTCTTACCTTCCAAATGACTATTTTCTTTCCCACATTGGCTTCATGATTCAACACTTCTTCCATCTCCTGTTTCACATGTTCCAAAGCCAATTGGACTTTTACCTGTAGCAGAAAATCAGCTGGTGGTTCACCTAGAAATGTCCAGGGATCATGTTGAAACTCTAAGTTAGGAAGTGGTTCCAAAGCATAACCCTTAATCCTCTGAGGAATACTGGAGGGCTTGAAAGGGGTGCATGAATGCCAATCATAAATATGTCAATCATAAATAAGCAAATACATCTTCTGTATGGGAAAGCATCAATTGTTTAGGAAAGTATCAAATCCCTACTTTATGCCAAATAATGCTCTTAGTGCTGGGAATACAAGTAAAGCCAAAAGATAGTCTCTGACCTTGAGCTTACAATGTGATAGGAGAGACAATTTGCAAATATCTATGTACACACAAATTCTATACAGGATAGGAAACATTCAATAGAGTAAATGGCACTAGAATTAGAATTAAGAGAGATTGGGAAAGGCTTGTTCTAGAAAATGGGATTATAGCTGGAATTTGAAGGAAGCCAGGGAATCCAGAGTTGGAGATGAGGAGGGAGAGTATTCCATTCATGGGGGACAGCAGGGAAGTTGCTCAGAACTTGCTTCAAAATAAATTTCAAACTTTAAGGAAAATGAATTTGCTTCTTATTCTTGACTACTCTATATATTTGCCATGATCATCTCTGTAATGAAACACAGGACATTAAAATTCTTGCTCACACCTTCAAAAAGACTCTTTGAGATGGATTCATGCATAGAATTTCTCTCTCGCTTTCCAAATGACTATTTTCTTTCCCACATTGGTTTCATGGTTCAACACTTCTATCTCATATTTTATATGTTCCAAAGTCAACTGGATCTTTATCTATAGATTCTCTTTAAGGAGTAATCAGTAAGTTTCTAGGAAACTAGATCCCAAAGCAGAAATTAAGGGAACTTTCACCACTTTGGTTTCTTTCGTAATCCCTTTTATCAAATATTAAAAGTGAAGACTATTCCATAAGACGCTTGATCAAAAAGAGAAAGAAAAGGAAGGTTCTGGGTTCCAGGTTAAGATGGCCGCAGAGTAAAAAGCAGCTCTTAACCTCTCCTGACCGAAACATACAAGGCTCCTCAAGGGAACATAAAAATAAGTCCAGACGAATGGAGGAACCCCACAACAGGGTGCAGCGTGGAAGGTATGTGGAATCGGGACATTTCCATGCTATATAGGGGTGAGCTCACTAAATTGTGGGCTGAGCAACCACCCCACCCCCATCCCCTCCACACACACCACCTATAATGCCGAAGCCAGCTAAAAAGAAATAGAGCAAGTTTGGGGCACCCATAGAGTCATTGGCAGCTCCAGGGCCTGTTCCTGAGAGCAGCAAGATTTGGGACCACAAAAAGCCAAAGAAAGCACACGAACTCTGAGCGCGGGAGCAGAGCACAGGTGCGGCAGAGGCGTGGGTGGAGGCAGACACAGCCACAAGCTAAAGCTCTGAAACCCTGAGTGGGGAACCAGCGTAGATGGGTATACGACTGTGGAAGCAGCTCCCTGAGACATGTAAAGGAACCTCCTGCAGAGGATCAAGCAAGGGGGTCCACCAGGGGGCTTGACCTTGGAAAAAACCAGAACTCAGACCTCAGAAGCCAAAAGACTGCCAACAGACCCCGAGCGTGAGAATAAAGCTGAGACGCTGCTGGGCTAATGATGGCTACCCAGACTCAGGAAGTTCAGAAGAGAAAGATAAACAACAAGAAAAATAAGTCTTTAATACTTGACAACTTTTACACAGAGAAAATCCAGACAACCGAGCAAACAAGGAAAACGGGTCACAAGCTATGGAAGAGTTCAAAACTGAGATTCTGAGGAAGATGGAAGAGATCTGGCAAGAAAATAACAGTTTAAAAGGTAGAATCGTGCAATTGAAAAGTGAGGCTCAGAAATCAAATGAACTGATAGGCAAATTGAACACCAGAAATGACCAGATTGAAAAGATCATAGCTGAAAACGAAAAGTTTAGAGCCGAAAACCAGTCCCTAAACGCTAGAATTGAGCAATTAGAAGCTAATGATCTCTCAAGACAACAAGAACAAATAAAACAAAGTCAAAAGACTGAAAAAATAGAAGGAAATATGAAATATCTCAATGAGAGAGTGACAGACCAAGAAAACCGGTCTAAAAGAGACAATTTGAGAATAATTGGTCTTCCAGAAAAACCAGAAATTAATAGAAACCTGGACTCCGTATTAAAAGAAATTATTCAGCAAAATTGCCCTGAAGTCCTACAACAAGAGGGCAATATAGACATTGAAAGGATTCATAGAACACCCACTACATTCCATCCAGATAAGAAAACAGCCAGAAATATAATTGCCAAATTCAAGAGCTTTCAAGCAAAAGAAAAAATCTTACAGGAAGCCAGAAAGAGACAATTCAAATATCAAGGAATACCAATCAGGATCACACAGGATCTGGCAGCCTCCATGCTAAAAGACCGTAAGGCCTGGAATACGATATTCAGAAAGGCAAGAGAGCTGGGTCTGCAACCACGGATCAACTACCCATCAAAATTGACTATATATTTCCAGGGGAAAGTATGGGCATTCAAAAAAATTGAAGAATTCCAAGTATTTGCACAGAAAAGACCAGGGCTAAATGGAAAGTTTGATATCCAACCACAAAAATCGAGAGAAACATGAAAAGGTAAATAAGAAACAGAGGGGAAAGAAAGAAAACTTATAATTTTTAAATTTGCCTTTTTAAGGGCTTTAGTAAGATCTAATTATCTGTATTCCTATGTAGAGAAATGTTATGTATAATTCTCTGTAGTGAACTCTATTCACTATTATAGTATTCAATATTATAGTAATCAGAAGAATAATTCACAGGGTGAAGGTGGAACACTAAATAATCTAAGATGACATGGGGGGTGGGAAAGAGGGGGTGAATAGCAGGGGACACCAAGAGAAACTTGAGTGAATAAGAAAAATAGGATACTCTATTACACACAAAGAGGGCATGGGAAGGAGAGGGGACAAATACTATTATAAGAAGGAGAGGAAGAGAGCATTAAGAGGTAATATTTAAAACTTACTCTCAGTGTAATCAACCTGGAGAGGGAAGAGTAGCTATACTATCCATTGGGACATAAAACTCTTATCTAACCCTTCTGAGAAAGTCAGAAGGGATAAACCAAGGGAAACAGGGGAGTGGGGAAGTCAAAAAAAGGGAGGGGAGGGGCAGCTGGGTAGCTCAGTGGATTGAGAGCCAGGCCTAGAGACGGGAGGTCCTAGGTTCAAATCCGGCCTCAGCCACTTCCCAGCTGTGTGACCCTGGGCAAGTCACTTAACCCCCATTGCCTACCCTTACCACTCTTCCACCAATAAGTCAATACACAGAAGTTAAGGGTTTAAAAATAAAAATTAAAAAAAAAAAGGGAGGGGAGAAGAAGGGGGAGGGAATTCATAAGGCCTTTAAAAACAAAAAGGGAGGGGAAATAAGGGAGGGGGTAGAAAGGGAAGTTAATCAAGGGAGGGGATAAGGGATAGTGGCTTAATAGCAAACCACTGGTTTAAAAGGAAACAGTATAAGAAAAAGGGGATAGGAATAAGGGAGGATATGAAAATGTCAGCAAATGCAGAACTGATGATTATAACTCTGAATTCGAATGGGATGAACTCGCCCATAAAACGGAAGCAAATAGCAGAGTGGATTAGAAACCAAAATCCTACCATATGTTGTCTACAAGAAACACATATGAGGCGGGTGGACATACACAAGTTTAAGGTTCAGGGCTTGAGCAAAATCTTTTGGGCATCAAATGAAAAAAAGAAGGCAAGAGTGGCTATTATGATTTCTGACAAAGCCAAAGTAAAAATAGATATGATTAAAAAAGACAGGGAAGGTCATTACATCTTGATTAAAGGCAGTATAAACAATGAGGAAATAACACTGCTCAATATATATGCACCAAGTGGCATAGCATCCAAATTCATAAAGGAGAAACTGTCAGATCTCAAGAAGGAAATAGATAGTAAAACCATACTAATGGGAGATCTAAATATTCCTCTTTCAGATCTAGATAAATCAAACCAAATAATAAATAAGAAAGAGGTAAGAGAGGTGAATGAAGTCCTAGAAAAAT
>NC_058133.1:246037220-246056169 GCF_016433145.1 Gracilinanus agilis
GGAGGGGATGTGGCAAAATTGGGACATTAATGCATTGCTGGTGGAGTTGTGAACTGATCCAACCATTCTGGCTGGCAATTTGGAATCATGCTCAAAGGGCTATAAAAGAATGCCTGCCCTTTGATCCAGCCATACCATTGTTGGGTTTGTACCCCCAAAGAGATCATAGATAAACAGACTTGTACGAAAATATTTATAGTTGCGTTTTTTGTGGTGGCAACAAACTGGAAAAGGAGGGTATGTCCTTCAATTGGGGAATGGCTGAACAAACTGTGTATATGTGGGTGATGGCATACTATTGTGCTAAAAGGAATAATAAACTGGAGGAGTTCCAGGTGAACTGGTGAGACCTCCAGGAACTGATGCAGAGTGAAAGGAGCAGAGCCAGAAGAACATTGTACACAGATACTGATATACTGTGGTAAAATCGAATGGAATGGGCTTCTGTACCAGCAACAATGCAATGACCCAGGACAATTCTGAGGGATTTATGGTAAAGAACGCTACCTACATTCAGAGGAAGAACTGCAGGAGAGGAAACATATAAGAAAAGCAACTGCTTGAATGCATGGGTTGGGGTGGACATGATTGGGGATGTGGACTCGAAACTACCACACCCATGCAACCACCAACAATTTGGAAATAGGTCTTGATCACAAGGAGACATGACAAAACCAGTGGAAATGTGCGTCGGCCATGGGTGGGGGGGAGTGCAGGGGGTGAAGGTGAAAGTAGGAGCATGAATCATGTAACCATGTTAAAAATGATTATTAATAAATGTTTAAATTTTTAAAAAATAGAAAGAAAAGGTAATTATGGTGTTTATAGGAGTAAAAATGAATTAAATACTCCAAATTTTAAATTAAAAGATTCAATAACAAAAATGAGAGGGAAAAGGATTCCTTCAGTTAAGTGAACAGAGCACAAAGCAAGAGACCCACACCTGCCACACTTTAACCAAAGCAAAGCTCAAGCTCCCAAAAAAGAGCCCCGCAGCATGGGTCTCAGCCAAATTTATCTCCTCAGCCTCTGTAACATCAAATGAGGATGTACTTAAAAGGATGCTGGGAAAATGTAGTTTGGGTGTGGCAAATTTCCCAACTGCAGATGTGTGCTCGTGGGATATAGGGAAATCCCTTTGGGAGTCCATATCCACATATATGAACTCTAATTATAGAACTGCTTGAAGGATCCTATATAGGAAAAATGAAATGAGTAAGGCCAGAAATAATGCTGCCAGAGATGAAAGTATGAATTAGAAGAGGAAAATAACATCAACTTTACAATTAACCTAGAAGAGAGAAAATACAAAAACATAGAATTTTAGCAATTGAAATAACTGGCATTTCTAGACTGCTTTAAAGTTTCCAAGGCATTTTCCCCACAAAAAATCATGAAAGGTAATTTAGCATGAATGTCAGCCTCATTTTATAGTTGAGAAAACTGAGACTGAAAAAAAGAGTTAAAATGATTTTTTAAAGCTAATAAACATCAGAAATATAACTTGAAGCCAGGTCTTGATTCCGGGCCCAAGACTTTTTTTTTATTATTGCTACAATTTGTCTCTCTGGAAGAGACCTAACAGTTTTCCTCTCATAAGAGACATAAGGGTTAGGCTTTATCAATGCCAGTAATGCCTTGCTTATCTGGATGCCAGAATTTGGGTGGCTTCAACCATCTGGAATACATCCAATAACCAGAATTCAAATGACAGAGTACTCTACTGAACAATAATAGCTTTAGAAAAACCACTAAATTTATGAATTTTACTTATGTTCATAACTTGAGTCCTTATAGAAAAAATATCAAAGTCTTATTTTACACACAATTCTAATTTTCCAGGTCAAAGAATCACAAATTTTAGAGCCAGGAAGATGAAGGTTGACAGGACTGATTTAGTTAAGGGATATTGAGATGAGAAAGAAGTAAAAGTTAACCATAAGTAAATTGTGGTAGACAAAAAAAAAAAAGTCCTATTCTCTCCATAGATCCTGAGGACATGACTGTATGAAATCAAAGGGAAATAATTGATTGACCTGAATCAATAAGAAAAAAATTGAGGTTCAAAACTTATGTGAGAAATTAGTGGGAAAAAAATGAATACATTTTAGAAAGATTTTCATCAAAATACTTATAATAAAAGCAATTCATTAATATGTGTTAATTGGCATCAATGTGTCAATTACTGTGTGGCTCGTAATGATGGAAAATATTTCAGAAAGAGGGATGACTACACAAAGGCAAACTAGGACATATGCAAGGATAAGTAGGCCAGTCTAGACTATAGAGTACTTGAGGAAGAATAATACATAATTAGACTGGAATAATAGTCTGGAGCCAGATGTATCCTTTAAATACCAAAAAGAGAAGGTCTGTAATTTTTCTTTCTTTTCTTTTTTTTTTTTTTTTTTTTAAATCCTTACCTTCCATCTTGGAATCAATACTGTGTATTGGCATCAAGGCAGAAGAGTGGTAAGGGCTAGGCAACGGGGGTTAAATGACTTGCCCAGGGTCACAAAGCTAGGAAGTGTCTGAGGCCAGATTTGAACCTAGGACTTCCCATCTCTAGGCCTGGCTCTCAATCCACTGAGTCACCCACCTGCCCCCTGTATTTTTTCTTAAGAGCAAAGGGGAGACCCTGAAGCTTCTTTAAACAGAGAAATGACTTATCAGATGTGTCTAAGAAATATTAATTTGGCTTCTCTAAACAAGATGGATTTGAAAAGTAAGAGACCAGGTAAGTACTTTGAGAAACTCTAAACCAATGATTCCCAAAATGGGCGCTACTACCCCCTGGTGGGTGCTGCAGCAATCCAGGGGAGTGGTGATGGACACAGGTACATTTATCTTTCCTATTAATTGCTATTAAAATAAAAAAAATTAATTTCCAGGGGCTAAGTAATACTTTTTCTGGAAAGGGGGAGGTAGGCAAAAAAAGTTTGGGAACCATTGCTCTAAACAGTAAGTTAAATAAGACCTAGAGTTTACTGTGGTTTCTTATTACAAAAGTTAGACTTAAAGTGAAGAAAGGAAAAACTATCAGACCAGATAGGTATGACCCAAATAATATCCCTTATGAATATGAAGTGGAAGTGATCAGTAAATTTAAGGGATTAGATTTGGTAAAGAGCCTGGAGAACTATGGTCAGAGGCTTGAAATATTTTATAGGAGGCAGCAACAAAAAATGTTCCAAAGAAAAAGAACAAGTTCCCAGGAGACATGGGTTAACAGGGGAAGATAATAAATTCTATTTTGGACATGTCAAATTTAAGATCTCTATGGGATACCTATAGATAGACATTGAGAAAGCAATTATGTACATGTAAGTACTGGAGCTCAGGAGAGAAATGAAGCTAGAAATATAGAGCTAGATATGTATAATATACAAATGTATCTACATACATATGTATGTATATATTTGAACCCATGGAAACTGATGAAATTACCAAGTGAAAGGAGAAGAGGTAGAGCACAGTTGAGGTATATTTATGCACAGATAGTGAGTGGGACATCAGTATTATATGCCTTTAGAGCAAATTGAGTCCAATAAAGTCCAAAAGATTGGAAGAAAATCATGGTACAACAATATATCACAAAACTCCAAACAAGTAAGAGTGTCTGAAATGAGGGGTTGATCAAAAATGTAAAATGTAGCAGAGATCAAGAAGAATCAGAACTTTAAAGATGTCATTATATTTATCAACAAGAAAATCATGGGTAATCTTGAAGAAAGCAATTTCAGTGGAATAATGGAGTTTAAGCCAGAATAAAAGGGCTTGAGAAATAAGTGAGTTCAGTGAAAAAGTGAAGGTAATGAATGTATACAGTGCTGTTATCCCTGAGAAGTTTGTGGGTACAAAGTTGGGTATAGGAATATAAGATGATAGCTTGAGGGATTGGTAATATCAAGTGATGGGTTTTTATTTCTTCTTTATAAGTATGGGAGAATTCTAGGCATGTTTGCAGGCAGTAGGGAATAAGCCAATAAATAAGGAAAGGCTGAAAATTAGGGCAAAAAAGATGAGGCTAATTTCTGAAGATTTTTCCCCATCCTTTAAAGTAAAATTAAATGTTACCAAATTCAGGCAGCCTTTTCTTATTTATCCTAAGAGTAACAAATAAACTTGATCATTATATCTTACATAGCACTGTTTTCTACATTATATAATAAATATCAAATTACTAGTACATTATATGTTCCTGAGGATTGGAAATGTCAAATCTAAATTTTAAAAAATATCCCTTGGCACATAAAACTGTGCTCTAAACTCACTAAGTGCTCAAAAAAAAGTTATGTTAAATTGAACTCTTCTCCCCAACTCTGATCATGTTTGAAGGAAAGGGATAATTTCTTACCTTATAGCTTCTGGTAGCTTCCTCTAGAGGAATGGTCTTATGGGTTCTGTGCTCTGGGGAGGTATCACACATCCAGCATAATGGGATTTGGTCTTCTTCACAGAAGTGGCTCAACTCCTCTCTATGAATCTCACATAACCAGGTTTTCTTTGGGCTAGAGTTTAAGCACAACTGTTTGATGTTCTCTACCATACTGGCCAATTGTCTATTGGGACGGAAGCTATTTTGGTGAAATTGACTCCGGCACTGAGGACAGGAGTAGATACTCCCTTGAGAACTGTCTGATTTTTCACAAAATTCAGTGATGCATTGGAGGCAGAAGCTGTGGCCACAGTCCACACTGACTGGATCCTGCAAGAAATCCAGGCAGATTGGACATTTTGCTTCTTCTTTAAGTCTCTCTACAGGAAAACTTGTAGCCATGGCTGCTGCTTTCTCTAGCATCAACACACCCACTGCCTGACTTTTCTGATAGCAGCTGTTATTTCTTACCAACCCAACTACACAGGTTCCTCCCTTGTTTTCAATACAGGGGAGATATGACCCAATGAAGATAAAGACAGGGACATCTGGAAATCTGAGAAATGCAAAGACCATGTGCTTCTCTTTCTGTCCCCTAGATAAATTCTGAATTAAGCCATACTGTTCAGAACTCAATATGTTTCAAGGCCTCCACAATATCCCATCTACCTCCACTAACCATGAAAGCTTTTAACATTCATAATCAGAACTTTATATTTGACTGAAAAGCCTCAATGAAACTTGAGGATATTGTTCTAGTCTTAGTGGAGACTACCATCTTTTCTAAAATGCACTTGCATAAGCTTAAATTTTATTAATAAATACAGTGTGCTACAGTGGACAGAGTACTAGATCAAGTCCCATCTAGAAACATTATATTGCTAGAATTGTTAATGTATTATAAGAGGGAAAATGGGAATTATTATGGGTGGACTAGATATTTAAGGTATGATCTCCAGAAATCAATTAACTCGATTTCAAAATAAAATAGACCCAAGTCAGGATGACTTTTATGGTGGTTTATTTACAATTAGGAAGGTGAAGGTAGGGCTATTGAGAAAGAGAAACTCTGGCCCAGACCAGAGGCCCAAACCAGGTAGGGATTTAGAGGCCCCAGCAGAGGGGCACAGAGGTGAATTAAACAAGGTCTCCTCTAAGAAGGAGAGGCCTCCTTGAGACTAGAGCCTCCAGAAACGCCAAGGGAAGAGAAAGAGAGTCAGCCTAACTTACCCACGTGACAATTCAAAGGGAAGCCACCCAAGGTCTCACCAGAGATCCTTCTACACCAAGTTCAAAGTGCCAACTGTCCTCCACAGGAAGTTACCATCATATTTAAAAGATGGCATCTTTCATTACTTCCTGCATCCACCTCTAGTTTCACATGGACAAATGGCAGCCTCAACACTGTTTTGGACTGCCCTTTGTTTTTGATTTGTCACTTACTATCATGTGTGGGTAGCAGACCTTCCCCTCCCCACTTAATTCTAAGTTGGGTGGGGTGACATTATTCCTGGTGGCTAGAGTCCGAAGAATGAATGAGCTAATTCCATTTACACAGTATTAAACTTTAACCGAATAACTACACTTCCTTAAGCCTTTCTCTTGTCTGAGGAAATAATTTTTTTGTTTAAATTTTTTTTAAAAAAGAGAGAAGTATACCACAAAAGACCCCCCAAATTACTCAAATATCTGAAGACATGGGGTAACATAATCCCCCTTTATGCCACTTTAGTTTCTGGGGAAAGGAAGGAGGTTAGGATCCCAAATTAACTCAGTTCCTATTTGTTCCCACCAAATTTCAAGTCCAAAATCTCTCTGACTTCAGGTTCTCAGAGTTTTCCTCTTGAGCTGGTTCAACATTCATACTGTCCACCAAGGACATTATGATTTTAGTCTCTGGGTCCTGGACTCCTCTGCTGGTGCCTACAGCTGAAAAGGATCGATAAAACAGATCAAAACCCTAAGCCTATTTCTTGGAGCCTAAGGTAGCACTTCCCCCTACCCAGTTTACTGCATAGTAGACCTTAACCCCTGTGTTCTTAAAGAAAGAGAGAGACTGTCCCAGAATAGTAGTTTTAAAGACACAGTCAACGGAAAGAGGCTGCTTCTGCATCTATTATAGGAGGACAAAGATGTCATCTCCTAGAAGCAAGCCTCTTCAAACTCCCATGAGTGTCTCTATTTTAGATACTTTGGCAATGCAGAAAGCCCCATTAAAAAAACATGAGACAGGGGGCAGCTGGGTAGCTCAGTGGAGTGAGAGTCAGGCCTAGAGACAGGAGGTCCTAGGTTCAAACCCAGCCTCAGCCACTTCCCAGCTGTGTGACCCTGGGCAAGTCACTTGACCCCCATTGCCCACCCTTACCAATCTTCCTTCTATGAGACAATACAACGAAGTACAAGGGTTTAAAAAACAAAACAAAACATGAGACAGCCCATATGAAGGCATATAGAGAGGAAAGTGATTATCAAGTGTGTGGAATAATTAAAAAGCCAATTTGGTTGAACCAAAATGGATAAAGTAGAATAATGCATTAGGAAGTTAGAAAGGTAGCTTTGATCAAGACTGTTAAAAATTTTAAATACCAGAGAAGTTTGTCTTTCATCATAGCATAACTTCTGGCTTGTTTAATAAGTATTTCTTATTTGATTTGTCAACTGACTGAAAAACTGGCCTGAAACTTTTTTTTTAAGATCTTAAAGATGATTTTAAGAGAATTTTAAGGTGAAGAGTCATGAGTAGAACAACTGCCCATCTATATTGGCCAAAGTAGATAACACAGAGAAAGTATAGGTAACATCATCATCACTTTCTTATCACTATGATAAAAGCAACCAGACAAAAATAACTGATGTTTATATAATGATTCAAGGCTTTAAATGTGTTACATATTTTGCATATATTACCTCATTGGAATATAGGATTATATTCTTTATATATTTCTTATATAGGATATAAGAAAAAAGCCCAATAATTTCCAGGAAAGAATCAGAAATAAAAACCATGACTTCTATGGCTTATGTACAATTACTCAAAGTGTGGGTAATAAATAAGATTAGTTAACTATCCTAATTTAAGAGGTGATATTAAAATTATAAATATCACTGAAAATTTTGTGGGACAAGACTCTTGACTAGATTATTGCTCTGGATGAGTATTTTTTTCATGTGGATATAGATAGCCTGAGTTTCTTCCTTTGAGAACTACTGGTTCAAATGCTCTGACCATTTATCAGTTGAGAAATGGTTCTTATTCTTATAATTCTGAATCTGTTCCTCATATAGGCTTGAAATTAGATCTTTATCAGAAAAACTTGCTGCAAAGATTATTTCTTAGCTTTATTATATTTATCCATGTAAACATTTAAAAATTATATGTAATGTAAATTGGTTTTTTTTCCTTCTTGTTAAATTATCTATTTTGTGTTTGGTCATGAACCTATCCATAGATTTGATAGGTAATTTTTCTGTTTTTCTAATTTGTTTCTGATATGGTCTTTCATATCTATGTAACTGAATTCACATCTATGAAGTAGATTTATACCCAAATCCATAATGATTCTGTATTTTGAAGGGTAGTTATGAAATGGCAAATGCTTTTAAAGAGAGCACAAATAGTCTTTTCATCTGTGGGACTTCCATTGTGCTCACTTTCCACAAACAAAGGAACATCCAACAACATTAGAACAGAGTTGACAAGAAGAGCTTATGAGAAATCATATAAAATGAAGCAACTATGTTTTTAATATTAAAATTAAGAAAAAATGCAAATGGAAGTAAAGTTAGTGTATAAGGGAGGTCTCACCCTTTGTTCCTTTCTCTTCTTGCTCTTGCTTCTAGGCACACAAGTGCTGATAATAAAACACTACAAGTCACATTTCCTTGCTTGTTTGTCCATTCACATGGAGGGCATCTCTTATGGGGGAGGGAAAATTGAATATGTGGCTGGCACCAACTGCTATTCCAGCCTCATGCTGCTATCACAGGATAACTATGATCTCTTTGTTCTTCCTTCTTCTTAAGAGTTTTTTCAAGACTCTCTACAGTTCAAGGAAAACCTCCACATCCCGCTTGAAGACTGGCTTGTTAGTTTTCTCTCTCTACAGATCCCAAGAGGTCTGGAGCCAGTCAGCCCTATGCCTGGGATTGTAACATTTAGATAATGAATTCATTTGGAGTTTATTTTTGTACAAAGTTTAAAGTGCTGCTTTAAATCTAGTTTCTTTTATACTTCTGTCTAATATCTCCAGAAGTTTTTGTCAAATAGTCCTTATCTGGAGCCTTTGTGTTTATAGTAAATGAGATGCATTTTTCCCTCTGTGTATTATCCACCTAATCTATTCCACTAATGATCTCTCTTTCTAAAATAGCACACTACAATTGAGGAAAAACTGAATAAGCTGTAGTATATGACTGAAATGGAATACTCTTTTGCCATAAAAAATAATGAATAAGAAGATAACAAAAAAACAAAACCTGAAAAGACTTAGATGAAGTGATGCAAAGTGAGAAAACCAGGAGAATGTTATACATAGTAACAGAAATAATGTATCACAATTGACTGGGAATGTCAACCATTATCAAGAAGGCAAAGATCTAGGACAATTCTATTGCCATAGAAAGAACTGACAGAGTCTTTATACAGATTAAAGCACATCATTCTTCACTTTACTTCCTCAATGGATTTTCTCTGATGTAAGCAGAATATGTCTTATTTCACAGCCAGACTAACATGGAAATATGTATTGTATGGTAACATATTATATCACCCTGTATCATATTACCTACATTCTTGGAGATAGAGAGAGGGATGGGAGAGAGAAAGAGAATGTAGATTGTAAGATATTATAAAATGATTATTAAAAATTGTATTGACATGTAATCTGGAAAAAAAGTGATTTTAGAAATAACAAACTTCTTGGCCCATCCTTCAGTTCCATTTCTTTTTATTATTTTTGGTGAGATTCCTCCATATGAATTTTGTTTTTATTTTTTCCAGTTCTATAAAGTAATTTTTGGTAATTGGTGGACAAGGCATTGAATAATCAAGTTAATTAAGGTAGTTTTGTCTCCTTCATTATAATGGTTCATTTTTTTCCATGAGAAATATACTTCCAATTATTTAACTCTGTCTTATTTTGTAAGAAGACTTTTTACTATATTCATATAGATCATATGTATGTATCTTGAAAGACAGTCTTCCAAATACTTTATTCATTTTCTAGTAAATTTTACATAGCATTTGTTTTTCGGTTTTCCTGCTTGGTTTTGTTGGTATAGAGAAAGTGTCCTTTTTCACGGATTTATTTTATATTCTGCAAGATTGTTAAAATAGTTTCATTTTATTTTAATTAACTTTAGAACTTTTTAAAAATACCATAAATCCCTTGAAAAAGGTAAAATTTTTATTTCTTCTTTATCTATAATTATTTCATCAATTTTTTAGCTATTCATGCTATATCCAGCATAGGTCTACAAATCAGGAAGTTTATTCTTATTCAATTGTGTCTAAGTCTTTGTGGCCTTATTTGGGGTTTTCTTAGGAAAGATACTGGAGTGTTTCTCATCTTCTCCAGCTCATTTTACAGATCAGGAAACTGAGGCTAATGGGGTGAGGCGTAGGATTACACATCTAAATAAGTGTCTAAAACTCTATTTAAACTTAGGTCTTCCTGACTCTAGGCCTGGGCAAAATATCCACTGAGTCACCACTTGAGTAAAGAAAATTGAAAGAACTTTGAATGTCAAACAGAGAATTTTATATTGAATCTTGAATTTTTTTGAGGGAGGATGTCTGGTCTAACTTTTATTATTATTAATATTATTATTATGCTATTATAAGGCACTTGAAAACTGGGTAAAGCTACTATGGCAGAGGAAGGGGTAGAGAAGGATTAAATAGGGCCAACTTTAAGGAGGTGTAATGGTGAGGCACCAGGGATGTTAATTATTATTATTAAAATGTAACCTAAATGGTTTGTGGGTTCACACTGGGTTGAAGGAGAGACAGGACCAACCAGAATAAGGAGACCAGGGTTTACTGCCAAGCTGTTAACTGACACAGGAATGGCAGTTGGCCCAACAGTCACTCAGCTCACCTAGGCCATGGAACCAGCAGGCAAAAAGGTAAAAGTTTGTAACAGTTTAATTGAGGGAAATAATAAAAGGATGGGAATAAGGGATTCTATACTTGAAACCTAAGGGCAAACCACAGGGGGCAGGGAAGGACTTAACTACACTATCCTAATGACCTAAGCCAGGCAGGGCCCAAAGGAAGCAGTACTGAAGTCACAGGGAAAACTCCTTCAAACCTGGTCCTAGCCAGGCTTGGTCAGCTCAGCTAAAGGGCCTGAGGGTGGCTTTGGGGTCTCCTGGTAAATCCGGGAGGTCACAGGATGCCAAGTGCCAACTCCACCAGGTGATCCAAGGTACCCAGGGAGGGAGAGTGAGTTTGCAATTCTGTCCACCAGATCACAAACCATTTCCCCACTTGGTGCTGCTCTGCAGGTCTGTTGTCCACTTGCTGAAAGCCTTTACCTTTCAGGATCCCAGGGAATCTGGATGCAGTTTTTCCCTAACTCTGAGATCTCCCAGGGTTAGCAACAGTTATGTCCTAATCACTAATGGAGTCTCTCTCAGAGCACAAGCCCCACTTCCTGCTCCTTCATTCCATCTTGTAATTCTCCAGCCCTTCCTGCTAGGTTCAACACTATATGTAACTAATACTAAATAATCTTCCTCACAACAGGGGGCAGTGGGGTTTTTCAGGGATGAGGCAGGGGAGTGTGAATATGGGATTAATCCTACCCTGCCATTTTTAGATTAAATCACCAAAAGTGTTCACACCCCACTTAATCCTCAAGTGGGGGAGGTCTGAGGCCCACATGTGCAAAAGTGGGTGATGAATCAGAATTGACTGACTGCCCTCTGGACGGTCCTAAGTAAAGCCTTTGTTGTAATTGGTACATGTAAAATGGGAGGAAGACACAGGAAGTGACGAAAGGAATGGTCTTTATTAACTGTGAGAACATCCAGGGCTCCCTCTCTCTTCTGCCTTGAACTGGACCTGGAGGAGCTCTGGCTGAGGACTTTGGCCTGCTTTATATTTCTCCTTAGAACTATCATGTGGGTGAGTGAAAAAAAGGTTGACTCTCTTCCTTAGCTTCCCTGGAAGTACTAGCCTCTGGAGGCTCCTTGACTGGGAGGAGGCCTAATGGCTAAAACCCTTGTTAATTGACCTTTAGGCTCTCCAGCTGGGCCTTGAGCACACAGTCTAACTCATTAAACTAGATCTCTTACTCTGCTCTCTCTCTCTCTTGTATCCCTACTTTCACTCTCCCTATATTTTATAAATAAATTGCTAAAAATCATTTGGAATTGATATATATTCATTTTCTGGTGATCACCCCTTTGAATATTCAGTCCAATAAACCATAATCATTTTTCCCCCTTTTCAGGAGGAAAGGAAAATAGCAAGAAGAAGAGGTAGGATAGGGCCTGGACTAAGAGGGAAGGGGGCATATAAGGTTGAAAACTGGGAGGAGAGTGCTCAGAAAGGAACTTCCCAGGAGGCACAAACTGTTCTCATGGCCCATTTCAGTTGCTCAAAGGTGACAGACATCATTACATTCCAGAGGCCCAAGCAGAAGAAGGAAGGCATAAATCATTTATAAAAGCCTTGGATTCCCTCCATTCAAAGCATAGTGAGGGCACAGTGGCCAGTATTAGCATGCTGGCCTAAGGGAGAGTTCATGTATCTTAATTTGTAGATATTATAATTAATATACAAGAACAAAGTACTATATTTTTAAAAGTTTATTAATAATAACTAATGTAAAAAACTACCTAAACCACCCAGTCCACTTGCAAAAAAAAGAGTGAGAGGGAGGAGCTACAGAACTTATGAACAATAATGTGACCATGCAAACGTGGAGATGCAAGAGAGATTAAAGGGAATTTGGGGAAATACTAAAGGACTTCTGGGGGAGGAAGTCCAAGGTTTCAAAATCTCTATTTATACATACTTCCCTATGATCCTTTGGGAGACCAGTCTCCCCAATGGATCATAAAAATATAATCAACTTTAAAATTGCAATAATTTGTGGATAAAAGGAAAAGAGGACAAAATCAATAATTGGTAGGTTGACAAAAAGCCAATTTGGGCACAGTCCCCTTTGGCATAAAAGTATACATTCAAAACAAATGCTTTCAACACCTTGTAGTTCAAATTCACATCCCAAAGTCCACTCTGGATCTTCTGGTGTAGCATGTGGTTTCTGAAGGCATCTTCATAGTGCCTTCTCCAAATAGTTCACATTTCTCAATTCATGGAGGGAGCAAGTTTCTTATCCTAAAGTTGCTCAAATTCAAATCAAAGTTCACAACAATAACACAGTCCCCCCTGAGGAGAATAATAACAAACACATGGATCACTCAGGGATACATGACTGAGTTATGAGGTATCTGAATCAATTGGCAAAAAAAATCAAAAACATCAAAAAATCCAATAAAAGAAAAAATAACTTGTGGGTGAAATATAAAATATCAAAACCTTATGTCTAAAAAATCTAAGTAAAAGAAAAATTTATAACACATCCTTGAATCAGGGCCCAATTAAAGTGATTTATATAATTATGCATTTACCTAATCAGTAGCCAGGACTACATAAGATTTGCCACACTATGAAAGACAGATAAGGGACTAGATTATGGGAACCAGGATGGCAGCCAAAGTGAGGTGCTTATTAGGGTTCAGAGGAAGTCCTGTCTCTGACATATGTCAAAACAGCCATAACCTTGAACCCCAAACAAATTCAAGTCCTCTAGTCTTGGCTTAAGATTACATCAATCCCACTTGGATTGGTTGGTCTCTTTGATCTTTGTGCTCCATAGGCACTATGCAGGTTAGCTTTGTGCTTCTTTGGCACTGTGCAATGGCTCTTTTTGTATTCCCTTCTCCTGGAATCAGATAGAATCATTAAGCAAAGTCCCATAATATTTTTAAACATTTTAAAATGTTTAAAAATATATTTTAAAATTAAAAAAAATAATTTTAAACAATCAATTACATTATTATATAGTCTAAAGCTTTTTGGGTATGCATTAATAATAGAACAAATGTATGAAGTCCAAGGGTTCAAAAATCTTCATTTATACAGAAGTCATTCCCAAAGGCTGATGGGAATGACCATGAAGGTCATTAGCTGCGAGGTGGACCTTCAGTAGGGCGTCTTTCATGAGGTCACCAGGATGAAACATCTTTCCACAGGCCCTGAAACTGTTCCTCTTTGGCGACTGTCTTATAGGTATCCACTATCTAGATGAGCCTAGGCCTGGAAATATACCTTCACCACATTGTGGGTTGGGTGCTCCTGTGGTATAGCCTGCCAGAAAGCCGCTTCCAGTTCCTGAATACTCAGACCTGATTTGTCTGAGTCATAAAGGCCAATGAGGACAGAAACAAAACTTATCTGGAGCTGCAAACCAGCCAGCACAGGCTTCCAGGGCCTTTGGTCTTTCCCATAATTGGAATGGTGCCCATGACATTCCAATATTAGGCAGTGGTAGAGGTAATAGGGAAACACTGCAGTTTACTGAGCAGAGGGAGAATATGGTTGGACCTGAGCTTCTATAAAATTACTTTGGTGCTGAAAAGAGCATGCACTGGAGTGAGGATAGTCTTGTGGCAGGCAGAGCAACCAACCAACTATTGCAGTGTTTCAAGAGTAAGGAGATGAGGGCCTTCATCATGTTGGTATCAGAAAAAGAGAAGGAGATATATTCAAGAGATGATGCAAAGGTGAAATCAACAGACCTTGGCAACAGGTTGGCTATGAGTGAGTAAGAGACAATGAAGAATAGAGGACAACACCTAGGTTGTGAAAATATTCCATATCTTTTTTATTGTGCTTATTTACAGTTTAATTGTAAGTACCCTGTAATTGCTTAAATCATGGCTATCTGTCTCTGAAATTAATTCAAAATTTAGCAGGTCTAACATGGATTAAGTTTAGAAATCCAGTTCGTTTGTTAATCACTGTTCTTTTTTTGTGTGTCTCAAAGAATTGTGCTAATCAAGGGAAATGTGGGAATCAGGGCTAATATCTTTATACCAGCAAGCTATCCTTCAAAGATGTCTGTTTTGCTATCCAAAGAAGTGTAAGTCCTTTGTCCTTGCACTTGGACTCAAACAATGAACACTTCTTAGACACAGGAGAAAGAGGAAGGGATTTATGCTAGGCCTCTGTTCTCAACTTCTAATCAATCCTGTTGTTCCCTTCCCCTCAGCTGTGATAATGAGATTAAGTCTACACTGCCCATCTTTAGATTTAATCACCAAAGG
Source organism: Gracilinanus agilis (assembly GCF_016433145.1). Classification (NCBI taxonomy): domain Eukaryota; kingdom Metazoa; phylum Chordata; class Mammalia; order Didelphimorphia; family Didelphidae; genus Gracilinanus; species Gracilinanus agilis. Next base: position 246,051,940 of record NC_058133.1, read on the forward strand.
TGAGAACATCTCCAATTTTGGGAGGTCTGTAGTGTGCTAGAGTAGGTGATGAATCAGAATCGACTGACTACCCCCTAGGCAGTCCTAAGAGAAGAAGTGATTGACCAAACCTATTAATATATTCAAACCAAGAAACCTCTTTTTCCCATTACACAGCAGTGTAACCAATCTTCTTACCCCCAATCAATTTTGCCTGTTCTTTATTCCATACTTCCCAAAACCTACAAAAGAGGAGCAATCTTTTTTCTTGGTATCTTTTAATGGAAACTGAGGCAGCCATTGACCCATCTTATCCTCAGGTTACTATAAATAATAACAAAAAGGTTATTTTGCTCAGAGAAACATACCTTGATTTACATTTTTGTTAAATTTCATTCATGATAGTTGTGAGCCTGGAGGATAGGGAGGATTGTGGTGCTCCTGACAGTAATAGAAATATTTAGAACAGGGGTATTGGTGGAAAGCTAGGAGGAGAGACAATGAATTCAGTTTTTCACATGTTGATTTTAAGATTACTAAAGTATATCCACTTTAAGAGATCAAATGGGCAATTGGAGTTGTAAAAATGGAGATTTGAGAAACATCAGCAGAGAGATGATAATTAAATTCATTGGAACTGCTGGCATCAAGTAAAGATTGAGAGGACAGCCCAGAATAGACCCCTGTGGGACATTCACAGTTAGTGGGAATAATCTAAATGAAGATCCAACAAAGAAGACTGAGAATAGCTTAAACAGATAGGAAGAGAAATTGGAGAAAGTAGCATCTTAAAAACTTACAGAGAGGAGAATAACAAGGAAAAGAAAGTGATTGACAGTGTCAAAAGCTACAGAGAGATCAAGAAGGATTTGGATTGAGCAAAGATCATTGGATTTGGCAATACCTTTGGAGAGAGCAGTTTCAGTTGAATGGTGAAATTGGAAACCAGATTGTAAAAAGTTAAGAAGAGAGTGAGAAGAGAAGCCATGGAGGCTTTTATATAAATGGCCTTCTCAAAAAATTTAGTCAAAAAAAGAAGCCAAGACCCCTTCTCTTTGGGGAGGCAGTATTCTACCTCATGCTGCCTCCCCTGGCCATTTTAACCCAATTATTCAACTTACATTCAATTTAATAAATTTCTCTTTTGTTTTTAAGCTAACTTTTAGAGTTTGTCATTCCTGACAAGGGTACCTGTCCAGATCCAGGGTTTTACTTCAAAGCTCTCCCACATCGGGATGATGCAAGATGAAGAAAGAGGAGAGAAGAGTATGGTCTCAATTTTTCCAGTAAAAATATAAGGCAAGGTTCTAATATACCTGTCAGTAATATACTGACTCTATACTCTATCACCTTAATTTTGTTAAAATATTTGTTTTATAACTGCTTTGAGATTGTGAGCTAATTGTAACCAAACTATTTTTCTTGCTATTCCTCATACACAATTTCTATATATTATCTCCTTGTTTTTGCACAGGCCTATAATGTACTCCTACTTTACTTTTACCTCTTACAATGTTTAGTTTTCTTTAAATAGGACTATCTTGTGAGGTCATTTTTTATTCCTTTAGATGCTAATACTTCCTGCAAAAATTACATTTCATTTATTTTGTATCTCTGCTCATGCTTTCTACTCCAGTAGAATGAAAAATCCCTGAGCACTCTAGAACAGTGATGGCAAACCTATGGCATCGGTACCAAAGATGGTATGTAGAGGGCTCTCTGTGGGCACGTGCCCTCCCCCCACCCCACCCCAGTTCATTACTAGAAAGGCATAGGGACTTCGATAGAGCTGTTCCCCTCCCCTTCTCCACAGTGCCTGATAACATTTTTTCACATCCTCTTGTCCCTCTGCCTAGCAACCCAATGGGAGCACACAGAAGATAAAGTAGGCGGCTCACAGGTGGCAGAGCTAGAAGGGATAAGAGCCCTGGGACCACTCCCCTTCCCCTCTTTACACTAGCTGAGGACATTCCTCACTTCATCCACCCCTCCACCCAAAAGCCCAATGGGAACACTTTCTCTCTCCCCTGTGTGGGGTAAGGGGGACAGGGTGCACCTGGAGCTTGGGGAGGGGGCAGACATAACACTCAGTCTGGGGGGGTAGGTTGGAGACACTCTAGCTCTAAAAGGTTCACCATCACTTCCCTAGAACATGCCTAGCACATAGGAAGTACTTTCAAAATGCTTGTGATTGATAGAAATAATGACTTTAAAAAGAAAGGTAGGGAAAAGAAAAATAATAATTTGTTCTTGTACATTCTGAGTTCTAGTCTCTATACTTTTCTCATTCTCCTTTCACTAAGGCACTCCCTTCAACAAACTCATCAAGTTGATATTTACAACCTTCATGATGTGTTTTAATTTTTAAATAAGAAAGATTCCTATAGCAACTCTAGGCTCCATGGAGATAGGAAAGTATAATCTATTGGGATATCTTCTCTAAACCATTGTCTTTAGATGCTAATTATTTTGCTGTCTCCTCATCTCCATTCAGTGGTAAATTTGAAATTCCAAGAGTGAATACTTTTAAAAAAATTATGCTCTTAGAGACTTATTAAAATGATAATCAATGATTAATTTTCCTTTTTTGTGTTTTTGTTTTTCTTAAGGGGTATATATAATGGCTCCTTGGAAGGTTGTTTATCAATCATCTATAGGTAGTTGTTTCTATTCAATAATGAATTTAATCTCAAAGGGGTTAGTGGAACTTGTCTTATTCCTCCTTTAAGTCATTCATTCATGTATTCATTCTATAAAGTCTCTGGGGAAGCTTTTCCTTTGTTTCTTGGACATAGACCACTAACCATTTTGAAAATGCTTGTCCTCAGACTAAAGCGGGAGTGGGTCATGGAACATAAATAACTTAGTTTGACCCATCTAATGAACTTAAAAGAACACTGCTGAGTTCAATCAACAAGCATTTATCTTCTCTTTAATGCTGGCTATACAGCCTTTTTATTGTTATTTGAACTTGTAATTTCATTAGTCAGGGGATCTACCAGTAAGAAACTTCTCTACAAATATAGAGTAAAAAGCATTTTGCAATTTAGTCTTAAACAATTGCCTGAGGGTCCTAAGAGATCTCATAATTTGCACAGTATCACATAGTCTTTGTGTGGGGGAGTTGAACCCAGATTTTCCTAACTCTAGAGTCATCATTTGATTCTACCATGCCAACCTGACTTTCACTTTTCTATTATGAAGGACGTTGATCATATTGACCCATTATGAGGTGGAAACTGTTTGAAGATATTTTGATAAAACTTTAATAATGAGATTGGTTTTAAGTTGAATACTTTCTAAGCCTTCTTGATATCATTTCAAAAGAGCTAGTCAGAACTAAATTTATATTATGTCATTTGAATTCAGTCTTTTTGTTTGAAACTAAAGCTGATTAATATGGAGATAAAACCAGACCACCCTGATCTGAATAAACTTTTTCCATATTGTAGCAGTAAACTACACAGTTGCTGAAGTCTCCTGTTTTTGCATTTAAAAAGAATATTTTTAGATCATCTATAGATTATTTAATTATACCTTTTCATTTTATAGCTATTAGAAAAATAAGTCTTCAATTGATAATTTGATCAGGGTAATATAAGAAGTTTGTTAGAGGCAATATTTGAACATTTACCTCCTTAATACCCTATTTCAGTGATGGTGAAACTTTTAGAAATCCAGTGCCCAAACTGCAACCCTCACACTGCATGTGAGCCCCCTGCTTTACCTCAGACAGGAGAGGGAAGAAGCACTCCCATTGGGTTGCTGGGGATGTGAGAAAGTTCCTCACGTGCAAATGGAAAAGGGAAGCTCTGGCACATGTGCCATAGATTCACCAACATGGCCCTATTCAGTGCTCTTTGCAGTTCCTCCCCAGATAAATTCTTTTTTTTTTTAACATTTATTAATATTCATTTTTAACATGGTTACATGATTCATGCTCCTCCTTTCCCCTTCAACCCCCCCCTCTGCACCCCCCTACCCATGGCCGCTGCGCATTTCCACTAGTTTTGTCATGTGTCCTTGATCAAGACCAATTTCCAAATTGTTGGTAGTTGCATTGGTGTGGTAGTTTCGAGTCCACACCCCCAATCATGTCCACCCCGACCCATGCATTCAAGCAGTTGCTTTTCTTATATGTTTCCTCTCCTGCAGTCCTTCCTCTGAATGTGGGTAGCTTTCTTTACCATAAATCCCTCAGAATTGTCCTGGGTCATTGTATTGCTGCTGGTACAGAGGTCCATTACATTC
>NC_058133.1:246061165-246131388 GCF_016433145.1 Gracilinanus agilis
GTTGGATATCAAACTTTCCATTTAGCCCTGGTCTTTTCTGTGCAAATACCTGGAATTCTTCAATTTTGTTGAATGCCCATACTTTCCCTTGGAAATATATAGTCAATTTTGATGGGTAGTTGATCCGTGGTTGCAGGCCCAGCTCTCTTGCCTTTCTGAATATTGTATTCCAAGCCTTACGGTCTTTTAGAGTGGAGGCTGCCAGATCCTGTGTGATCCTGATTGGTGCTCCTTGATATTTGAATTGTCTCTTTCTGGCTTCTTGTAAGATTTTTTCTTTTGCTTGAAAGCTTTTGAATTTGGCAATAATATTTCTAACCGATTTCTTCTCTGGGTCGAATGTGGTGGGTGTTCTATGAATCCTTTCGATGTCTATATTGCCCTCTTGTTGTAGGACTTCAGGGCAATTTTGCTGAATAATTTCTTTTAGTACGGAGTCCAGGTTTCTATTAATTTCTGGTTTTTCTGGAAGGCCAATTATTCTCAAATTGTCTCTTCTAGACCAGTTTTCTTGGTCCGTCACTCTCTCATTGAGATATTTCATGTTTCCTTCTATTTTTTCAGTCTTTTGACTTTGTTTTATTTGTTCTTGTTGTCTTGAGAGATCATTAGCTTCCAGTTGCTCAATTCTAGCCTTTAGGGATTGATTTTCGGCCCTAATCTTCTGGTTTTCGGCCATAATCTTCTGGTATTCGACCATAATCTTCTGGTATTCCTTTTCAATCTGGTCATTTCTGGTGTTCAATTTGCTTATCAGTTCATTTGGTTTCTGAGCCTCACTTTCCAGTTGCAAGATTCTACCTTTTAAACTGTTATTTTCTTGCCAGATCTCTTCCATTTTCCTCAAAATCTCAGTTTTGAACTCTTCCATAGCTTGTGAGGAGTTTTCCTTATTTGAGGAGGGTCTGGATGCTTGTTTGTTCTCCTCCTCTGTTTGCTCGGTTGTCTGGATTTTCTCTGTGTAAAAGCTCTGGAGTGTTAAAGACTTCTTTTTCTTGTTATTATTATTCTTTCTCTTCTGAACTTCCTGTGACTGAGTAGCCATCATTAGCCCAGCAGCTTCTCAGATTTATCCTCGCGCTCAGTGTCTGTTCCTGATCTATTGGTTCCTGCGGTCTGAGTTCTGGTTTTTTCCAAGGTCAAGCCCCCTGGTGGACCCCCTTGCTTGATCCTCTGCAGGAGGTTCCTTTACAAGTCTCAGGGCGCTGCTTCCACAGTCGTATACCCGTCTGCACTGGTTCCCCACTCAGGTTTTCAGAGCTTTAGTTCCTGGTTGTGTCTGCCTCCACCCACGCCTGCGCCCAGCGTCCACTCTCTGCTCCCGCGCTCAGATTTCGCGTGCGTTTTTTGACTTAATGGGGTCCTAAGTCTTGCTGCTCTCAGGAACAGGTCCCGGAGCTGCTGATGACTCGATGGGTGCCCCAAACTTGCTCTATTTCTTTTTAGCTGGGTTCAGAGCTATAGATGAGTGTGGAGGGGATGGGGGTGGGGCGGTTGCTCAGCCCGCGATTAAGTGAGACGCCTTTATAGCCTGGAAATGTCTCGATTCCACGTACCTTCCACGCTGTGCCCTGTTGTGGGGTTCCTCCGTTCGTCTGGACTTGTTTTTATGTCCCCTTGAGGAGTTTTGTGTGTTTCGGTCAGGAGAGGTTAAGAGCTGCTTCTTACTCTGCCACCATCTTAACCCGGAACTCCCCAGATAAATTCTTAACTAGTCTTGTGCCTCAAATGCTCTATTATATCACCTATCAAAATAGTCATTTCAATGAGGCAATTAATTTAACCAATGTTGATTGAATATAATTCGTTTATTTCCATTAAAATGATTAGTTATGTGACTGAATTTACAGAATTGTCATAAGATTATAGGAATATAATTCTAAAGATGGAAGGGATCTTAGAGTGTTTGACCCTGTCTAAGTTTAAGAATATTGACTATGGGAGAATAATCAACATAACTATCTTCTGGGTATGGTATTATCATTTAATAAAACATAACTTTTGTTGGGCAACATTGTCTTTGGGGATCATTCTCTTAATGATATATAGATTTCTTTGGCATATTTTCAAGGATTACCTGGGGGAAAGGGTACATAGGGGAAGGGAATCAATTCTTCAAGAAATGCTAGATGCTTGAAAAAGGAAATTCTAACTCATACTCCCCACATCCATTTGAACAGCAGATAATGCTCAAGTCTCCTCTCTGTCAAGGCAATATAGCCCTGGAATGGGAAAGATGAAGATATCACAAAGGTTACAAAACTGGGAATGCAGAGTTGCACTACAATGTTTCCCCTCCAGATTGGTCCTGAATCTCTTGGATGACGATATCTTTTACCTTTTCCAGCCCTTTTTCAACTGGTGGAGAACGAAGTCAAATAAACAGGTAAGGGAAAGGAATTTGGTTGTATGAGTGATATTATAGGTGAAGATGAAAGTGTTATAGTTAAAGGAAGAATCCATACATTTGTCCAATGGTGACAAAACCTTAAATCTTAAGACTTGGAAAGAGTAATTTCCCGGATTCCAGACAGTATTGCAACCATTATTTGCCACTTCTGTATGTACAACCAATAAACCATTTGACTGAATTGGTTATTTAATGACCACAAAATCATAGCATAATAAGTTGAAATGGATCTTAAAGATTTTTCTATTTCTAGCAATACCTTCCACAACATGTTGAGTACTACCAGAGATAGAAAGCAGTCTGCTTCATTTTAGGAAAACTAGATTTGTTAAGTATTTATCATTCTGAGCTACAGTCTGTCTCCTGCAACTTAAAACCATTGATTTTCAGTATTCTTCCTTTTGGAACCAAGTAGAAAAAAGTAAATACCTTTTCCCACATGATATTTGAAGATAACCACCTTGATCCCTTTAATTTCCTGAACCACTAAGTTTTCCTTGACTAAAGAAGCTACTTCAAGCATTCTTCATTTAACAATTCTAAAAATCCTACCTTTATTTTGTCCTAATAGTCCCTTCCTTATTCCTCACTTTATCCCCCTGTTTCTTGATGATATCACAGCATCAAGTTCCCTTACCATCCATGTCATTCTTCTCTAAATGTGTTCCAGCTTGCCAATAACTCCCTTTAATATGTGAATATATAAGATTCAACATTGGACTTATTGATCATAAAATCCTTCTAGTGAGCCCAGAATGTGCGCTAGCTTCTTATTATTGAAACGTAAGATTTTTGGCAGCCACATCTCATTGTTGAAGTTTCAGTCCACAATAGCCCATTGATCATTTTTCACAAAAATTGTCTTGTATGTTTCTTTTAACTGTTATGGGTAAAGTTCATTTTTTTTAAACCTAAGGGTATGACTTCAACTTTAACTTTATTAAATCTTATCTTGTTAGTCAACACATCATTTTAACATGCCAAGAACTTTCATAGTAGAATTTTTTGTCAGCTTAACATGTTAATTATTCGTTTCAGTTCTGTGTTATTCAAAAACCCAATTTTGGGGTGTGGTCATTCAATTCGTTGCAAATCCACTTCACTGCAATAACCAAAAAAAAAAAAAAAGTTCTTCTATGTTGTCCAAAAGGATAATGTGAGACACTGGTAAATATCTTGATGAAATCATGATAAATTACATTGGCAAAATTTCTCTCATCTATTTATTTAATGCCACATTTCATCTTATATTTTAAATCATAAAGTCTTCTTGATACTGTATTTATGTTTTTTTCTATTCAATCTTGTATATAACTGCTCTCTCTGTCTTAATTTGTCATTTTTTTAAATATTGAAAGAAAAATTTTGAGAATAGGGAGCTATATGACATACTGGTAGAGGTTTTATTCTAAGATTATATTTATATATTAGTTAATTACTCTTAGTATGGTCATTCAAAATATTTACAAATCTACCTTAATGTACCAAGATCTAGCCTATGTTTTTCCATCTTTTTCAAAGAAAAATTTTAAGAGACTACTTGCCAATACCAATACCAAACACATTCATATACAATATGTTTGCAAAATATCTCTTATTTAATAATACTTACTATCTTATTATTTAATAATACTATGTCATAATTATTATTTAATAATACTTACTATCTTAATTTTTTAAAATACATAAGGTTAGTTTACATGCTTTGTTCTTAAAGAAGTTGCATTGGCTCTCAGTGATCACCATTTGTACTTATAAGAAACTATTCATTTGAAAATCTATTCTAAAATAATGTCCATTTTAGAATTTTTTCTAGGGCTCAAGGTTAAACTCATTGTTCTATAGTTCCTGGAATTCATTCAAAACAAGTTTAACAACTAAATTGTGGACTTCTTATATCTCTACTATTCAGTTCTTAGCACAGTGCCTGGTATATGATAGGCACTTAAATAAATGTTTATTTATTGATTGATTATTTCTTGTGATTAGTCAAAATTTTAGACTAGTGCCCCTCAGTCACCTCTGCAAGTGATTTTGCCATGTAATTCGTTTAAATCTACATATGAGATTTAGAGAATTAGGTTTTCTTTACTAATTCTACATATATTTTTGTTGTATATTCTCTCTTAAATGCTTGTTCTATATTGTCCAAATCAAAGATCATTCTGGTAGGATAGAGTAGATATAGTGCTCTACTTGGGGTCAGGTAAATGACATAATCTTTACCTCAGTTTCCTCATCTATAAAATGGGGATAATAATAGTGCCCATATCACAGAATTATTCTGAGGACCAAATAAGATTACATATATATCTAAAACACTTTCTAAACATTAAAGCACTTATACATCCTAGCAATTTACTTAGTATTATTAGCTTACCACAATGTCTGGCACATAGTGCTTATTGATTGATTATTAAAACCATGACACATAATTCTGCTTTTATTGTCATAATTTCATGCTGACTATTCCTTTCTCTTTGTTCTTCTTATTCCAAACATATCTTTTAAACCTACGCTTGTCATCTTTGGACTTCATCTCTTTTCATCACTCAGGTTATTTGAGGCTATAGTGTTCTAACAGTGTTCTAGTATTAACATAGCATTCTTTTCTACTGATTCTTGATTTTCTGTCTTGTACATATCCTTGCAAATCTAAGATAGTCTCTATTGGATTACAGTTTTGTCTTTTGATACTTCTCCTTTTTTACTTCTCTTCCTTATTGTTCATTATTATAATCTTAAAATTTTCTTTTAGAGAGAAATCTAGGCAACTTGAACTAGCTTTCTTTTTAGAATAACAGATTGTTGGGCCATATATATTTTCCAAAATTTTTGAAATCTGTTTTTTTAAAGTTTAGGGTACTCATTTATGTAATATTTCCTAATTGGACATGGTCAATTTTTCCCATGTTTCCTATCATTTCTGCTTCCACTAGTTCTTCCCTGTTGGCCAGAACTAAATCCAGACCTGCATCTTTTCTCACCAAAGAAAACAGATGAATTTTTTATAAGATGAGTAAAAAATTAATAAAATGAAACTTAAAGAAAATGTCTTAATAGGAGAAATCTCTAATCACAATTATACCTTGCCTCTTTGTTAGACTGCCACATGAGAGATATCAAAATTGTAGTCCACAAGACTTCAGAGTATACAAGTGGGAAATGTTTAAGAAAAAAAATTAAAATACTGCACAGCACAGATGGTGTTGATTTATAATTTTTTAAAATCATTTTGTGGTCTGCAAGGACCCATTTCTACTGGAGTTTGACACCACTGGTCTACATGGTCATATAGCTTGAAATTAATCTTCAAATATGTGAAAGATTTTCATATAGAAGAGAAACCAGACTGTTGTTGTTAAAAGGCAGAATCCAATATATGGAAACTTAGGAAGTCAGATTTGAGTGTGATATAAGGAAACATTTGCTAAAAATTAGAGATAAAAATAAAATGAGCTTGCTCCAGCAGTGCTAAGTTCCCTGTCTTTGGAAATCTTCTAGTAAAGGCTGCATGATGACATGTTGGGGATATTGTTGATGGGACTCATGATAACTCTAATTAATGGTCTATGATTAGATGATTTGATAACTTCTATTCCTTTCTTTCATTGTCTTCAACCAAATGCTCTTTATCACAGTTCTCCTACAAGATTTGAGAACTTCTTTGTAGATATAAGTTTTCTTGTTATGCACCAATACTTTGTTTTCCATTTGCTATTTGTTCCTTTTGAATAAAGAACATCTTTCACTGTTCCAGTTCTAAATTTCAGTTCTGCTTATATTTATGAGATCAGAGTTTCCTACATTAAAGTGTATGCATTGTTAGTTATTTGAGCAAATAAGTATTGTTAACTGGTTTTCCCATTTATTTTTTCCATGAATTCTCGAGTACATCCTATATAATTGTTCTTTCTCTTGTTGCATCTTTAGAATCCAACTTAAATTTTCCCCCTAATATTTTAATGAACAAATGAGTGAATGTGAAAGTACTTTGTAAAGTATAAAATAGCCTAGAAATGTAATCTATAATTTCAATACATTATAGAAATATATCTTTCCATCCTACCACATGCATACCCATGATGATTTATTATAGTGAACAATGATACTCTCAAAAAAATGCGATGTATTCATAGTGCCTTTGAAGACCTGGTTGAAAGTTAAAAGAATTGAGGTCACAAGGTATGATTTCTTCTTTTCTTCAATTTGAAAGTTAGGGTCTTGCCAGAGCAAGGAAGATGTGGGCAATAAAATTTAGTCTACTTTATTGGTTTTCTTAATGGCTGCTTAATTTATAATATCTTAACTACAAATGAATGCAACTCATAAGAATTGGGAAGAATGTATGTTGCCAGAAGCCTTAAGATAGAAAATTGAAGAAAAAGGAAAAAGATGACAGGTTGGTGTTGACTCCACTGTGTGTGAAAGACTGACCAATGAGTCTGGGAACAATGAGTCTATTTTTTTTTTTTTGCTTTATCTTCTTGGTAATTAACTCTTTATAAAAGTTCAATGATGTTAAATGTTTAAATGATAGAGGCAATATATGGAAGGTTTCAATAGAATATGAGGACATTCAGTGAGGAAATAAGGACATAAAAGGATATGAGAATTAAACTTAATACTGTATAATTTGATTTCTAATATTGCTCTGTAACATTATATTTTATATCCAAGCCTTTTCCTCATTCCTTTGCCCTGACAGACCTAGAGATTCACCTTACATTCCTTGCCTCAGAGCGTCTTCTAAAATTGGAATAATTAAAATTGAGAATATGAGATCTATTCTTTATTGTAAACAAATCTGGCTCTAGCCAAGCATGTCCAGGGGTCACATGGTTGTAACCTTTATTTCCTCCATTAGGATCACTGATGGAAGTCAAACTTAAGCAAACCTAACTTGATTTCTCCATCTAGATCACTAAGGAAAACTGTGATCAAGGATGTAACTTTACCCTTCCATCACGAGGAGCTCAGAGAGGGACTGGAAAATATTAACCCACCTCATTAAGTATCCACTAATTAGAGATATTTGGTTGACTAGGAGAGGACTGAATAATGAGATTTCAGAATTGTACTTAAATAAATCAAGACTCTGAATGAATTGTCCCTGATCACCAAGAGAGATTATGGACCATTTATTTATTAACTATTGTGAGCCTAATCAATTCAGCCTAATCAGTATCTAAGAATTTTTATTCATCCCAGATACTAACTATAACTGACTATTGACATCAGGGAGAACACCTCAGAAAGGATAGTCAATCCAATAACATTAGAAAATCACTGCAACCCTTCAGACAAAATAGCTCTTGACTCCTGAAACTTGCTGCTTAAAGAGGTTAAATATCTAATCTATTATCAAAGTTAAGATTTGAACCAATATTTTCTTGATTACAAGTGGAGGACACCAATCATGTAAGCAATTCACATGTCCCACTTGTGTAAGAATCATACCCCACCTTTGCAAAATGCAATGTACTTGGGAAGAAGTTGAGATGCAGGTGCCCAACATGTTTTGCTAATGTGACCCTGTCAGAATTGTTTTTATCTTATCACAAAAATTGTATTATAAAAAGCTGGTTCACCTTGAAACCTTGCTGATTGCCAGTGATCAGTCCTTCAGTATGTTGCTACCTAGATATACCTTAATTTTCTTTTTTATTTTCCTTTAAATTTTCTTTATTCTAAGTTTTGCCTTGTTAATCAAGGCCAAAAGAAAGAGTTTTTCTTTCAAGATGAACAACACGTAGTGGAGAACAAATCAGGAAGGGATTTCTGTGGTGTGTGAAACTAGAACTGGTCTTGAGAATAGGAAAATATTCTAACATGGGAATTCTAGGAAAGGGAGACGCCACATCTATCCTAAGTATGGATCCAAGCATTCCATTTATTTTTTTTTTTGTAATGAGATTAAAAAGTTGTAGACTTTAATAATTTGAACATTTAGGGAGGAGGAAAAGCATGATGATAATAATATCTAATATTTTTTTGGCCCTTTAAGGCTTGCAATTTGTTATTATTGCTGAATCCTTTCAGTCATATTTGAGTCTTCATGATACTATTTTGTGATTTTCTTAGCTGAGATACTGGGATACTTTGCCATTTGCCATTTTGCAGATGAAAATTGAGGCAAACAGTGACTTGCTAGTAAGTAAATTTCTGAGGCTACATTTGAACTCGGAAAAGTAAGTCATCCTAATTCAATGCCCACTGTTCTATTCAATGTCCCCAGCTGCCCCTAAGACTTGCAGAACAATTTGCATATATTAACTCAAATTATCCTCATTATAACCCTATGAAGTAGGCATTATTATTATCTGCATTTTGCAGATGAAGAATCTGAGTCCAAGAGAATTAAATGACTTGTCCGGGATCACATATGCTAGATTTGAACTAGATTCATTCTTTTTAGGTTTTCCTGACTCCAGATTCAGTACTCTATTCACAAATTTCTAATAATAGCACAATGTTGGGGCTCTGTAGTGTTTTGCCTTTGTGGTTTCCATGGGTCTAGATCTTGTTTGCAAGAAAATATGAATAGATGGAGATTTTGCTTCTGTTGTACCCAAGTTTTGATACCCAGATTCGATCGTGGCAGGAAGAATCACACCGACACTGCAATATGCAAGAAGAGGTCCATATATTTTGCTAGCAGAGAAGCTAGGGTCAGTGGCAGAGAGGAAGGCTGGCCAGTCTGACCCCGAGGCATCTCCAGCCAAGGGTTTATATAGAAAGGTTTGGGGAAGGGGGCTGGTGCGTACAAAATTATTAAGGTAGTGTCAGGGACAGATGGTCAGGAAGCATATGGGGAGGGGGTTTCAGGGTCAGGGGTCAGCAAACATTTGGGGGGTTTCAGGATTAGGGGTCAGGAAGCACTTGATCAAACATTCATAAAAAGGGGTAAATATGCATCGGGTTAATAAAACATTCCCATGGAGGTAGATCAGGGTAATAAACATTCCGGAGGTAGATCAGGGTAATAAACATTCCCAGGAAGGGTAGTAAACATTTCTCAAGGAGGTGTTAAGATAGCTTTAGCTGGGAAACGTTTTTAGGTTTGTCAAGGGGGGAGGTGAGGGAACAGAAAATATTTGGGGCTGTAGTTTTGATTTTTGGGCTTATCACTTCCTGTCAGGATGTTGGAACCAGAAGCTGTCTACTTTGTTGTTAGAGAAAAATACTGACTAGAAGTTTATTTATCTCATTTCCTAAATATTGTTAGTCTAACAGAAATAATATGAAGGTTCAAGATAGAGATGAACTAAGCTATATTTTTGTTGTTGGTTTATTTCAGTGGTGTCCAATTCTTTCTGAACCCATTTGGGGTTTTCTTGGAAAAGATACTAGAGTAGTTTGCCACTTCCTTCTCCAGGTCATTTGACAGATGAGGAAACTGAGACAAATAAGGTTAAGTGACTTACCCAGGATCATACAGCTAATAAGTGTCTACAGTCAAATTTGAACTCAGAAAGTCTTTCTGACTCCAGTTCCAGTGCTCTAAAAGTATCTAAGGCTTGATTTCCATTCCACCAAATGTCAATTCCACAAAAACTACATGTAGCCAGTAGCAAATAAGTTTATTTATCCAAACCAAATAGTAATCAGAAAACCTATCCAGATGAGAATATATTAGAGTGAATGAGCTCTCCCATTATAAGTGAGATTTCTCAGTTCAACAGAAGTCTCAGATCTCACCCAGAGACATTACCCAAAGTCTCTAGAAAACCAAACTGTATATAGAGATATGACGAAATTGCTGGCTCTCTATATGTTGGCTCCTTTCAAGAGTCCTTCTCTTTCTTTAGGGGCCTCTCCCTAAAAAGAATCTGGGATCATCTGTCCTCTCTGGAAGCTGGAAGCCAGGAGACAAGGATTTTAATTCTCCCCAACTCTGGCTCACAGGAGAGGATTAAGAAATTAATCCCCACCAAATAGGAGCAGCCCATACAAAGGGCTTTTAGCCTAGGGTTAAAGCAATGTAAGACACAAAAACTTTTCTATATAAAACAATGGAAGGGAAGAGGAAGGAAGGAAGAAATAGCACACACATAGAGATACCCTGGTGAAGGCTAAAGAAAAGAGGCCAGGAAAGAGGTAGCTCAGTTCTTTTATTTCTTTCTAATCTTCAGGAATCCCTCCTGTTAGTCTGTTTCCTAGGAGGCAACCAGCACCGCCTTCCCCCCTACCCCCCTTTATTTTGCTAAGCTCCAAAAGAGAGAGCACACAGGGTCTCCTGTTATGCAGATTTCTGTTAACCCTGAATGGCATTCCTTTTAAAACAAAGAAAACTAATGGGGGAGGCATACCCTTCTCCATTTTCCTTGGAGGAAGGAAGAACATTTCCCATAGCCTTTTTCTTTAAAGACTTCCCCAGGGAGATTGAGCTGAGGTTGAAAATTCAAGTCCTTTGCTGAGAATTGTTGGACTCAGGATACATTGTTTACCTTAAAAAGGAAATGGATTTAGATACTTCTGTGTTCCTCACCCTTTCCCAGTTCAGCAGAAAGTGGGTGAGGTAAGGATGCCTTCCTTGCTTGCTCCCACTCAATTCCAAGACATCCACAAAAACTCTGACTCTCAGTATGGGGCAGGGAGGAATATGCAGTAGGATATTCTTTGGCAGTAGGAACAAGTGTACCTAGGTGAATGGAAGTGGACAGAGATGTTTTGAGAAAGGAAGGAGAGAAAAAAATCAAATAGATTATGGGAAAAGAGAGAAAGGAAAGTGGTCAGTGGAGAGGGACAAGAAGTTGGTAAGAGAAATATACAGTGATGAGAACTGAACAGACTAGTATACCTTGGGGATAATATATTGTAAAAGGAGAGAGATAGTGTGAAGTAAGGCTGGAAAGGTAACTTGCAGCCATATTGTAGAGAGTCTTGAAGCCAGAATAAAGACTTTATAGTTTATTAATAGATATTAATATCTATTCTATTGAACTATTCTATTGAAGATATAAAGTTTTAATAATATTTTCATTACATGACTACCTCATAAAAAAAAGCCCTTTAATTCCTTCATATGACTTGAATGCTTAATTAAATGTCTAAAATTTGCCTAATCAACTTGCTTAATTCTAACACTTTGGTATTTCCCACATCTGCCACCTCTTCTCTGTTCACAGTGTTACCAACCTGGTTCATAGGCCTTTACTTTCTTTTGCCTACCCTATTGTAGTAGCCTCCATATCCCTTGTCTCTTCTTGAACACATCTTTTATACATGATAAAATAATCTTCCCAAGGCACGTATCCGATCATGTCATTCCCTTGATCAAAAAAAAATCCAGCCCTTTAGATAAAATTCAAACTTTGTAACTTGGCATTTAAGGATTTTCCTCATCTGGTTTCAAGGTACTTATAAAAATTTATTTCACATTACTCTCCATGAAATCTATATTGCAGTCAAACTCAACTACTGGCTCTGCCCTGATATCATTCTTCTTCCCTCTCTTATTTCATTTGTATTAGGTACTCTTTTTAGCCTAAAGGTATAGCTTTCCTTCTTTTTGTTTGTTTGTTGAAATACTTTCATCATCACTCTTCAGGCCCACTTTAGTCATTGTCTTCCCAGATTCTCCCCTCATGGGCCTCCACATGAACATGATTTTAGTTTCCCCAAATTTTCCTGAAGTACTTTCTTTGGATACTACTTTCGTCCTTTCACATACTTTTTTTCTGTTCCTTTCACCAACCAAACTGTTTACTTCTTAAAGAAGTAACTCTCTGCCATTTTACATTATTTTGTCTATACTTATTTATCTAGATTTCCCTTCAGTAGATTTAAATCCTTCATGAAAAAATTAGGGAACCATGGATTTTTTTATTGTTGTTTTTTATCTTTGTGTCTTTGGAGCCAAGTCTAAAGTATATATACAAATATACTTTGCCAAAGTAATGACTTAACAAATGCTTTTTGACTATTAAAAATTATATCTGAAAGAAACCAACATTTTTATTGTGCACAATCCCTATTTTGCTCTATGGACTTAGGTAAATAAATAATATTACTTTTCATATTGTGCTTTTAAGTTAACAAAGTACTTTTCTAATAATGAAGCCATGAAGTGACTTGTAGACCTTTTGTGCTTTCATGGGATCCTCATAAAGGTCATAATTATATATTATTATGTGAAATTCTCTTCTACACAGTAAATCCTCCAAGATCCTCAAATCTTTCTTGAGTCCATTGTTTCTGCAACAAGAGGTCATGAGATGCTTGAAGCTACCTGCATCTTTGAATAACTATTTCTGCATTTGTCTTCTTTATATATCTCAGTCATTATCTCCATTGATCTCTAGATATTGTTGAAAGTTTTACGGCTCTCATCCTACTTGCTATAAATACATCACTTCTTATAACTTCATGGAACCATTGGGAAAATCATACCCTTTGTCATATACTCCCTATGGAAACCAGAAATGGCATGATGTTGCCAGATACAGAGCATACCTCTGCAGGGGTTCTCATGTGGAAGGTACTTTGAAGATAATGTAGTCCAACAAAGTCATTTTAAAAATAAAAAAGTAGAGAGGGCAACTAGATGGCTCAGTGGATTAAGAGCTTAGCCAAGAGATGAAGTCTTGGGTTCAAATGAGGCATCAGACACTTCCTACCTGTATGACCCTGGGCAAGTCACTTGACCCCATTGCCCAGCCATTACAGCTCCTCTGCCTTGGAATCAATATCTGATATTGATTCTAAGGTAGAAAGCATGAGTTTTAAAAAAATAGACATGGAAGTCCAGAGAATGAATTGGAAAATGTTAGGAAAAAAGCTAAAATGAGAAGCAGGATATCTTGGTCAAGTCCTATATAAGTTTATTAACTATTATTGACTGACTAGCTCTACTATCAACCCCTATGTGACTTTGGATAAATAACTGCATATTCTGTATAATTTTTAGGTCAGTATTATGAGAATAAAGCCAATATTATATATTTATTTCAAAAGAAAAAATGAAGTGGGCTACCTGGGGTTCAATGAACAAAACTTGAACTTCACTTGAAGGTTTGGAACCTATGTAGGTGGCAAACCAAACCATCACTACTCTCACAGTTCTAAGGGAAGCCCTGAGGGACTATGTTTCTACCCCCAAAGCTCCTGTACACCCCATGAACAATCAGCTGGTAGTCTCAATTTTTAATGAAGATATTTACTAAGAAGTTTTAGTAAGTACAATTGGTATAAAGTATTTTCTTTCCAATATCTCCAGAGTGCACTGTTCCACAAATATACTCAGAGCCTATAGAGAAGGCAGAGGAAACACACATTTTAGAGTACAATGGTGGTAAGATATGCATATAGAGAACAGGTGATGCAAAATCTTCCTAACTCCTGGCCCTCAAAGACCTTTTCTACTTTGTGTAATTCTCATGATGTTCCCTATTATGTGTGTAATTTTCTGCTACTTGGGCCATTTCTTTGAGCTCCATGGATCGGTACCTCTTTCAAGTCCATGGAGACTTATTTATACCACAAGGAGTCATGATCCTTGAAGCCAACACCATCCTGGGTGACTATCTTTCTGTATATGTTTTCTTTATGTCTCTCTGCTCCAGATACAAGCACTTTTGTTGCCATTGACCACTATAACTATTATGGATACTGCCTCTATTACCATAGAAGCAGACCAGTTGTAGTTTAAGGAGCTACACAGTGAAGCTCACAGTTACCATCTAAACAATTAGAATACCTACAATCAGCAAAGAAAAAACACAAGATGCTGAGATAGCCATGTGCCACATGGCAATTAGGAGGAAAACAAAGCAGCTTCACTTTCCCAGTACATCTCTATAGACTCACTTCAAAGCAATCTTAGTACTTCAAAATCAAAAGGAAGAGAGAAGAAGAGTTCATTGTTCCTTTCACATGTCTACTAAGTTCCATCTCAGCAGCCAACTATCATTTATCACTATAGTAATATTCTATTGTAAACTTCCAAGTGATCAGTTCTTCTGAATCTCATTAGCACTTTTGGTCACAAATAGCCAGAAGCAAGCTCTTTAAATTCCACATGGCAGACTAGATGCAGGGAAGGAATATCTGAGCATGCTCCATATAACCAGAACTGATAAATCCTAGAGTGGTCCGTGCCTTTTTTATTATACACAATAAGACACCAATATCTATATAATGCAATGTAAAAGTTCCATTAATGAAGAATAAGTGTTCTGAATCTTCAAGACAAGAAAGTTACATCTAATTAGGGTGATCTAGTAAGGACTTACGTGAAAGTGACATGTTAGCATAATCTGAGCTAGAAGAAACTTTCTAATTCTTCTATTCAAAGATCGAGGATAGATGAAGGAAAATTTAGAGTAAATGAGGAAATAGTTTGGAAAAAGATAAAATCAATAATAAGAAGAGCAAGCATCAAGTAAGTGGTTTGGTGCATTCCTCTTGAATCATCCAGGCTTGGCTGCCTTTTTGGTTGTGTGATTTAAAGAACTTTCATTGTCTTTCCTAATGTTTATTTCCATCAGGAGTGATTCTATTCTTTAAGTTTGAAAACTTTTATTAAAATGAACCCTGGGAGGACTCATGCATTAGTTAGGCAACCAGATAGCAAATCAATCAATAAACATTTATTTAGAACTTAACTATGTGCCATACATTCTACTGAGCTCTGAGGATACAGACAAAATCAAAAGACAGTTTCTTCTCTCATGGAATTTATAGTCAATTGAGGAGACAATATGTGAATAACTATTTGCAAACAAACTATATTCATGATATATACTTGGAAATGTATATATCATATAATCAATAGAGGGAAAACACCAGAATTTAGGGGGACAAGGAAAGGTTCCCTGCAGGTATTCATTTTGCTGTGATGTAAAGGAAGTCAAGGAAGCCAGGAGGAAGAGATGAAAAAGGAGAGCATTCCAGGAATAGAAGACAACCAGTAAAAAAAGTCAGTTGGGAAATGGAATGTATTGTGTGCAAGGAAGCCAGTAAGACTAGATCTCAGAGTCCTTGTGTGTGTGTGTGTGTGTGTGTGTGTGTGTGTGTGTGTGTGTGTATAGAGATATAAGGTATTATAAAAATTAGAATGGGGTGAAGGGCAGGTCATGAAGGGCTAAACTTAATCTTATATTTTATTTTAGTGGTTATAAGGAGCCCCTGGACTTTTTTGCATAGCAGAAGGTATAGTCAGACCTGTTATTTCACTTTGACAGCTGAGTAGGGAGGATGGATTGGAATGGAGAGACCTGAGGGAGACAGACCAACCAACACATTATTGCAATAGTACAGGCATGAGATGATAAAGGTCTATGCCAGGGTTGTGGCAGTATCAAAGGAGAGAAAAGGCAATATATGAGTGATGTTATGAAGGTAGAATTGATAATGCTTTGCAATAGAATTAGATACAGGAGGTTAGAGAAAGTGAAGAATTCAGGATGCTATTTAGGATGTGGGACTGAGGAACACTTGATAATACTAGGTAAGTGTGGAAATAGAAAAAGATTTGAGAGGAAAGATTTTAGGCATATTGAGTTTAAGATGTTTGGGACTTCCAGTTTAAGATGTCAAATAGGAGATTCAAAACTAGAAGCCAGTAAAGAGGTAAAAGCTGGATAAGTAGACGTGAGAATCATTAGCTTGGAAAGGATAACTGAAATCATAAGAACTGATAAGATCACAAAGTGAAAGAATATAAAAGGGGAAAAAGATTACCCCAGAACAAAATCCTATAGGATAGATAGAGTAGTGGGTATAACATTGATGAAGATTCAGCAAAAAAGAATGAAAACAATTCAGATAGGGAAGAGGAAAGAAGGTGTGATCAACAGTATCAAAGACTGCAGAGAGGTCAAGAAGAATGAAGACTAAGGCTATTAGATTTGCCAATTAAGAGATCATTAATGACTTTGGAGAGAGCAGTTTCAGTTTTATGATGAAGTCAGAAACCAGACTATATACAGAGTTAAGAGAATGAGAAAAGGAAGTGGAGACACCTATTATATAATGTACTGTATAAATGGGGATACCTAGCCACAAACGAGAAGGCAGCTATGGGCCAATAATAACCAGAGATGAATGGATTAAATGGGGAATTTTTGAGTATGGAGGAGACATGAGCATGAGGGAAGCAATGAGTAGACAAACAGAGATTAAAGATAGGTAAGAGAACAGGGTGATAGAACGGGAGCAATCTGCCAAAGAAGTCAGAATGGAATCATTTTCACAATAGAGGGGTTTTCTTTGACAAAGAGAAGGACCACCTTGTTGTGTGGGACAGAGTTGAAGGGATAGTGGCAGAAGGCATCTGGGTGACATAAGAAAGGAAGAAAAGAGATGAGGGAACTCTCTACAATAGCTTCAATTTTTTCATGGAATGTGAATCAAAGGTCTTAGCTGGGGGGTGGGGGTCGGGGGAGGGTTGCCATGAAAAGTTTAAGGAGGGATAAAATGGATTAGAAAAGCTGCTGGGATGATTGGGGTAGCTGCTTGGCAACAGAGGGCCCTGTTAACTTATATAATATGAATTTGCTATAGATTCAATCAGGGATACTCTAGCTAGTGCAAATATGGCAGTCTAGAAAAGAAATAAGGGGCCAATGAATTGGAGGACAATTTGGGGTTATGAGGGAAAGCTGGCATAGGTTAGAAGATAAGGGAATTTTTGAATCATGAACATGCAAATAGTGCATTTGTGAGTAATGGCAAGATCAAGTGAATGATCTTTTTTGAATGTGGCTAAGAATAAATGATAAATAGGTCATGTGAAATGAGTAAATTTAGAAATGGTAAGGTTTGGGCATTTGAGGGATTATCAGTATGTATGTGGTAGACATCTAGTATGAGGGCAAGATCTGAAGAGGGAAAAATTATGATCCAGGCTCTCACTACTTCATACCTGTATTATTATAGTAATATGTTGGTTGGCCTGGTTTTCAGAAGTCCCTTCCCTCCAGCGACTCCCTTTAACCTCTATAATAAAGTATAAAATTTTCTGTTTGTTGCTCAAAATGCTTTATAATTTCTCCTCCCAGCATGCGTGCAGACACACACACACACACACACACACACATACACACACACACACACACACACACACACACACATTTAGTCCATTGAGACTGGTGTCCCTGCAGAGAGTACAATGGTCCAACTGAGTGACTTTAAAATGGGACATTGTGGGGTTTGGGTTGAAAGGAATGAAAATAAGGAGAGGACAGTGGGGGTGATAGAGAACAAGTTTGAATGATGAAAGTCAGATGAGATGGGGGGAATATGACCAGAGGGAAGTTTGTTAATCAATGAAGAATGAGTTCAGGTAGATTTTCATTGCCCTTATGAGTTCAGCTTCAACATGAATTTACCTTATGGTCTTAGGGAGTTCAGACAAGGAAACAGGTTCTTGGAACTAAAGGAATAGTCATACTCTCTTTCCCCCAAAGTAGGAGAATAGAATGGAGGCTTGATGTTTTTTTGTCTTTTCCCTAGAAGGAAGAATCTAGTGTCCAATGAAATGGTGTTTGTCCTCTTTATGAGGAATGCCGGAGAGCAAGGAGAAATCTTTGTGTGATGGATTGGCATTTAGAGGGCAAGGAGACTGGAGACCTGCATCTAGCCAACTTTTAAAGATTATACATTTCTGAGTAGGTGATAATTTGCATTCGTAAGGAATGTTTCTTTACCAGAAGATCTCTGATGCTGGTGAAATTATTGCTTTGGATAATACATATACATGATGCCAGAGTAGAATCTGTAAATAGAGTATTCTCTGTCATCAGGAGATAATGTTCTTATGTTAGGCATAGTTGAAAGAAAACTCTTCTTCATGGCTTCTAATTCTTCTCAAATATCTTTTATAGGCAATGGAATTTTGGAATGCTACCACCATCATGGAGTTCCAACTCCTAGGCTTTCAGAACATCTCTGAGTGGCAAAATTTTCTCTTTGCCATTTTCCTGTTCTTCTACATTCTGACCATAATTGGTAATATCCTGATCATTGTAGTGGTGAGCCAGGATCAACGCTTGCATTTACCTATGTATTCTTTTCTCAAACACCTCTCTTTTTTGGAGATCTGGTACACCACTACCATTGTTCCCCTTCTCTTGGCCAATCTGCTCTCCCAGGGCTTGTCAATATCTTTCTCAGCATGCATGATCCAACTTTACTTTTTTGTATTTTTTGGCGCTACTGAATGCTTTCTACTGGCCATGATGGCTTATGATCGTTATCTAGCAGTCTGTAACCCTCTCCACTACACCACACTGATGAGTTCTGAGGTCTGCATCAAGTTGATTTTGGGATCTTGGATAACTGGGATTGGTACTGGCTTCCTGCCTGCCTTAATGATCTCTCAGCTGAATTTTTGTGGGTCAAACCAAATCAATCATTTCTTCTGTGACCTCCCACCCCTGATGCAGCTCTCCTGCTCCAGTACATTCATCACTGAAATTACAATCTTCATCCTGTCCATTGCTGTACTGTGTATTTGTTTTCTTCTCACTTTGGTCTCTTATGTGTTCATAGTGTCCTCAGTATTGAGGATTCCTTCAGCCTCTGGTCGGATAAAGACATTCTCTACATGTGGTTCCCATCTAGCTGTGGTCACTATCTATTATGGGACCATGATTTCCATGTATGTCTGCCCCAATGCCGATAAGTCACCTGAACTCAACAAGATTATTTCTATATTCTACACAGTGGTCACACCTTTGCTAAATCCTGTCATTTATAGTCTGAGAAACAAAGACTTCAAAGAAGCTGTCAGAAAAGTCATCAAAAGGAAGTGCAGTATGTATAGTGTATGAATAAAAATGGTAATTGCTTTCAAATACAGGATCCTTGAGGGCAAGGATTTTCATTTGCCTCTTTTTGCAACCCCAGCATTCAGCAGTGGACACATAATAGACAAGTGTTAGTTAGAAAAATGTTTATTCATTGATTAGCTGATTGATTGATTGAAAGAGGAGGTGATCAAAAGAAACTCAAATGACTGGACATTGAAACAACTTGGCAATAGCCACAGAACCTTCAGACTTTTACATGACCTTAAAGATGTCTGATTCCTTTTTTGGTTGAATGTTTCCTTAAGAAGACATTGTCACTTGCACTAGGAATCTCTATACAACTAAATAGAATATGCATATGAGTAGAGGTGTTCTTGGGTGGAGGGAACTTTCATATTTATAAAATCAATAGGTTTGGATAAAATACTTTGATGTGTTTCACTTTTGAATTTACATGTCTCCCAGGTGCTTAGACACTTGGGAGGAGAATGTAATCTTTCTGAAACAAAATCAACTTCAGTTTTATAGTACTTACCAAAATTATCAAAAGTCCTTATCAAAATTAACTTATCAAAATAGTTGTCCTATGCTGTCAGAAAGAGAAAGGGGATATTTGCGGAATGTCACCTTAGAATCTTAGGACTTTAGAGATTGAGGGCATTTGAGAATTCAGACAATAAACTTAGGATAAAAAAACCTGGGATCAAGCTTTCTCTTTGTACTTGATTAGTGGCTTAGTGTAACTCATAGCAAGTTGCTTAAACTCTTTGAGCTTCAATTTCCTCATCTGTGAAAGGAAGATACTACTACTACTTAGAACCCCTACCTCACAGCATTGCCATGAGTCTAAAAGGACATAATGCATACACAAAATCTTATTTGTAAAATGTTCTTTGTACTCTAATTATTACTTCTTAAATATTTGGAAGATAGTGGCTAATTGATTTACCTCTAATTTTTTTTTACAAAGAGGAAAGCTATTATCAAGCCATACCTATTATTTACTGATATAATTCATTATTTTGGTAGAGTTGTCAGGCACTCACAGTTTATGAAAAGACCATGATAATAAAACTTTGATTCTATATTCCACAAATTAATAGACCTTGGAAACCAATGGCCCAACATAAGTTCATCTCAGGTAATTTAAATGTGTTTTTTTACCTCCATAGAATTATACTCAGTAACTAGATGACACAGTTAGGCTTGGAGTCATTAAGACCTGAGTTCAAATCTGGCTTCAGATAATTAATAACTGTGTGACTTTGGACAAATTGCTTAATTTCTGTTTGTCTCAGTTTCCTCAACTGTAAAATGGGAATATAAAGAGCACTTTTTATAGGGTTGTTGTGAAGATTGAATGAGCTAATATTTGTAACGTGCTTACCACAGTGCCTGGCACATATCAGGTATTATATAAATGTTTATTCCCTTCTGTTTTTCTCTACTCTGATATGTCACTGTGACATGGATATTTGAACTCTCAAAGCTTTGGCATGTTCTACCATTTTGGAAAGGAGGCAAAATGTGGCTTCTGTTATAGATGGAGTCTATTTTCCAAAGATTAAGCTAGTTAACCACAGAGAGGCACATTAATAATAAGCTGACCACATGGTCATGAATATTTCGGCCATGAAAAAAGAAAAATACAAAATAACTCTCAGTTCTTCAATGTCCCTTTCCATTCTGCCATGAAAGTGGTAAAGTAGAGGGAAATAAGAATAGAAGGTGCTAAAAATCAGACATTTTACACTTTCAATAAACTTTAATTTGACCATAAAAACTGTAAATGCTACCCAAATTAATCTACTTATTCAGTGCCATACCTATGAAACTACCAAAAAATTTTTTATAGAATTAGAAAAAATCATAACAAGGTTCATTAGGAAGAATAAGATATCATGAAAATCAGGGGAAATAATCAAAAAAAAAATGTGAAGGATGGGGGCCTAGCAGGACCAGATCTTAAACTGTACTATAAAGCAATGGTCATCAAAACAATATAGTACTGGCTAAGAGATAGAAGGGTGGATCAATGGAATACACTAGGGGTAAATGACCTCAGCAAGCTAGTGTTCGATAAACGTAAAGATCCCAGATTTGGGGATAAGAACTCACTATTTGACAAAAACTGCTAAGAAAATTGGAAAACAGTATGGGAAAAATTAGGTTTAGCTCAACATCTTAGACCAATACCAATATCAATTCAAACTGGGTAAATGACTTAAATATAAAGAGTGAAATAATAAAGAAATTAGGTAACAAAGTAAAAATATATAAGATTAAAAAAGACAGGGAAGGTAATTACATCCTGATAAAAGGCAGTATAGACAATGAGGAAATAACATTGCTCAATATGTATGCACTAAATGGCATAGCATCCAAATGTCTAAAGGAGAAACTGGTAGAGCTCAAGAAAGAAATAGATAGTAAACCATACTAGTGAGAGATCTAAATATTCCTCTTTCAGATCTAGATAAATCAAACCAAAAAATAAATAAAAAAAAGGTAAGAGAGGTGAATGAAGCCCTAAAAAAATTAGATTTAATAGATATGTGAAGAAAAATAAATAGGGACAAAAAGGAATACACCTTCTTTTCAGCTGCACATGGTACATTCACAAAGATTGACCATGTAATAGGGCATAGAAACATTGCAAACAAATGCAAAAGAGCAGAAATAATGAATGTAACTTTCTCAGATCATAATACAATGAAAATAATAATTAGTAAGGGCACCTGAACAGGTAAATCAAAAACTAATTGGAAATTAAATAATATGATTCTCTAAAACCAGCTAGTCAAAGGAGAAATCATAGAAACAATAAACAATTTCATTGAAGAGAATGACAATGATGAGACATCTTACCAAACTCTGTGGGATGCAGCCAAGGCAGTACTCAGGGGGAAATTTATATCCTTGAGTGCATATATTAACAAATTAAGGAGGGCAGAGATTAATGAATTCGGCATGCAGCTAAAAAAATTAGAAAGCGAGCAAATTAAAAATCCCCAGATGAAAACAAAACTAGAAATACTAAAAGTCAAGGGAGAAATTAATAAAAATGAAAGTAAAAGAACTATTGAATGAATAAATAAGACTAGAAGCTGGTATTTTGAAAAAACAGATAAAATAGACAAAGTACTGGTCAATCTAATAAAAAAAAGGAAAGAAGAAAACCAAATTGACAGTTTTAAAGATGAAAAGGGAGATCTCACCTCTAATGAAGGGGAAATTAAGGCAATCATTAAAAACTATTTTGCCCAATTATATGGCAACAAATATAACAATGTAGGAGATATGGATGAATATTTACAAAAATATAAATTGCCTAGATTAACAGGAGAAGAAATAGAATACCTAAATAACCCCATATCAGAAATAGAAATTGAACAAGTCATCAAAGAACTTCCTAAGAAAAAATCACCAGGACCTGATGGATTCACAAGTGAATTCTATCAGACATTCAAAGAGCAACTAATCCCAATACTATACAAATTATTTGATATGATAAACAAAGAAGGAGTCCTACCAAATTCCTTTTATGACACAAATATGGTACTGATTCCAAAGCCAGGTAGACCAAAAACTGAGAAAGAAAACTACAGACCAATCTCCCTAATGAACATAGATGCAAAAATCTTAAATAGAATACTAGCAAAGAGACTCCAACAAGTGATCAAGAAGATCATCCACCATGATCAGGTGGGATTCATACCAGGAATGCAAGGATGGTTCAACATTAGGAAAACCTTCCACATAATTGACCATATCAACAATCTAACAAACAAAAATCACATGATTATCTCAATAGATGCTGAAAAAGCCTTTGACAAAATACAGCACCCATTCCTATTGAAAACACTGGAAAGTATAGGAATAGAAGGACCCTTCCTAAAAACAATAAACAGTATATACCTAAAACCATCAACAAGCATCATATGCAATGGGGATAAATTAGAAGCCTTTCCAATAAGATCAGGAGTGAAACAAGGATGCCCATTATCACCTCTATTATTTAACATTGTACTAGAAATACTGGCAGTAGCAATTAGAGAAGAAAAAGAAACTGAAGGTATCAAAATAGGCAATGAGGAGGCTAAGCTATCACTCTTTGCAGATGATATGATGGTCTACTTAAAAAATCCTGGAGAATCAACTAAGAAGCTGGTAGAAATAATCAACAACTTTAGCAAAGTTGCAGGATACAAAATAAATGCACATAAATCATCAGCATTTCTATATATTTCCAACACATCACAGCAGCAAGAGGTATAAAGAGAAACATCATTTAAAATCACCCTAGATAACATAAAATACTTAGGAATCTATCTACCAAAACAAACACAGCAATTATATGAAAACAACTACAAAACACTTTCCAAATAATTAAAACTAGATCTAAACAATTGGAAAAACATTGATTGCTCATGAGTAGGATGAGCTAACATAAAAAAATGACCATTTTACCCAAATTAATTTACCTATTTAGCGCCATACCAATCAAACTACCAAAAAACTTTTTCACTGAATTGGGAAAAACTACAACAAAATTCATTTGGAATAACAAAAGATCAAGAATATCAAGGGAAATAATGAAAAAAAAATGTGAAGGAAGGGGGCCTAGCAGTACCAGATATTAAACTATACTATAAACAAGCAGTCATCAAAACAGTATGGTACTGGCTAAGAGACAGAAGGGAGAATCAGTGGAATAGACTTGGGGTAAGTGACATCAGCAAGACAGTATATGATAAACCCAAAGAGCCCAATATTTGGGACAAAAATCCACTATTTGACAAAAACTGTTGGGAAATTTGGAAAACAATATGGAAGAGATTAGGTTTAGATCAACATCTCACACCCTACACCAAGATAAATTCAGAATGGATGAATGACTTGAATATAAAGAGGGAAACTATAAATAAGTTAAGTGAACACAGAATAGTATACTTGTCAGATCTCTGGGAAAGGAAAGATTTTAAAACCAAGCAAGAGTTAGAGAAAATTACAAATGTAAAATAAATTATTTTGATTATATAAAACTAAGAAGCTTTTGTACAAACCAAAACAATGTAGCCAAGATCAGAAGGGAAACAACAAATTGGGAAAAAATCTTTATAACGAAAAACTCTGACAAGGGTCTAATTACTCAAATATAGAAGGAGTTAAATCAATTGTATAAAAAATCAAGTCATTCCCCAATTGATAAATGGGCAAGAGACATGAACAGGCAATTTAAATCAAAAGTATCAATAAGTACATGAGAAAGTGTTCCAAATCTCTAATAATTAGAGAAATGCAAATCAAAACAACTCTGAGGTATCACCTCACACCTAGCAGATTGGCTAAAATGAAAGAAGGGGAGAGTAATGAATGTTGGAGGGGATGTGGCAAAATCCGGACATTAATGCATTGCTGGTGGAGTTGTGAACTGATCCAACCATTCTGGCTGGCAATTTGGAACTATGCCCAAAGGGCTATAAAAGACTGCCTGCCCTTTGATCCAGCCATACCATTGTTGGGTTTGTACCCCAAAGAGATCATAGATAAACAGATTTGCACAAAAATATAGCCGTGCTTTTTGTGGTGGCAAAAACTGGAAAATGAGGGCATGCCCTTCAATTGGGGAATGGCTGAACAAACTGTGGTATATGCTGGTGATGGAATACTATTGTGCTAAAAGGAATAATAAACTGGAGGAATTCCATGTGAATTGGAAAGACCTCCAGGAACTGATGCAGAGTGAAAGGAGCAGAGCCAGAAGAACACTGTACACAGAGACTGATATACTATGGTAAAATAGAATGTAATGGACTTCTGTACTAGCAGCAATGCAATGACCCAGGACTATTCTGAGGGACTTATAGTAAAGAACACTCCCCACATTCAGAGGAAGAACTGCATGAGAGGAAACACAGAAGAAAATCAACTGCTTGAATACATGGGTTGATGAGGACATGATTGGGGATCGAAAGTACCACACCAATGCAACTATCAACAATTTGGAAATAGGTCTTGATTAATGACACATGTTAAAACTAGTGGAAATGCATATTGGCCAGGGCAGGGGGGGGTTTTGGGGGGTTGAAGGGAAAAGTAAGAGCATAATCATGTAACTATGTTAACTTTTTTAAATATAAATATTAATAAATATTTAAAAAAA
The DNA here is from genome assembly GCF_016433145.1 of Gracilinanus agilis. NCBI lineage: Eukaryota > Metazoa > Chordata > Mammalia > Didelphimorphia > Didelphidae > Gracilinanus > Gracilinanus agilis. The sequence goes on from NC_058133.1 coordinate 246,086,499, forward strand.
GAAATTAGGTAAACATATAGTATACCTGTCAGAGGAAGGAATTTAAGATCAAGTAAGAAATAGAGAACATTACAAAATGTGAAATGAATGACTATGATTATATCAAATTAAAAAGGTTTTGTAAAAAAAAAAAAAACTCAATGCAACCAAAATTAGAAGGAAAGCAAGAAACTAGAAAAACATTTTTATAATAAAACTTTCTGACAAAGGTTTAATTTCCCAAATACATAAGGAACTAAGTCAAATTTACAAAAAAATTAAGCCATTCACCAATCCACAAATGGTCAAGGGACATGAATAGGCAGTTTTCACTTGAAGACATCAAAACTGTCAATAAGCACATGACAAAGTGTTCTAAATCCCTCCTGATTAGAGAAATGCAAATTAAAACAGTCTGAGGTACCACCTTACACCTAGCACACTGGCCAGTATGGCAGTAAAGGAAAGTGATAAATGTTGGAGGGGATGTAGCAAAATTGGGACACTAATACCCTGTTGGTGGAGTTGTTAATTAGTCCAACCATTCTGGAGGGCAATTTTGAATTATGCGCAAAGGGCTTTAAAAGACTGCCTGCCCTTTGATCCAGCCATACCACTGTTGGGTTGTACCCCAAAGAGATAATAAGGAAAAAGACTTATACAAGAATATTAATAGCTGTGCTCTTTGTGGGGGCAAAAAATTGGAAAATGAGGGGATGTCCATGGATTGGGGAATGGCTGAATAAATTGAGGTATCTGATGGTGATGGAATACTATTGTGCTGAAAGGAATAATGAACTGGAGGAATTCCATGTGAACTGGAAAGACCTCCAGGAATTGATGCAGAATGAAAGGAGCAGAACCAGGTGTTATATTGAACCTCTGGGAGCTTGAAGATCACTTTTGATTGACAAATAAGTCAGTTGGATGGAATGTTCCCAGGAAGTCATGCGAGAGGCAGGAGATGGGGCAGTTAAGAATCCTGAAAGGGTTCTGGGTCTTGGACCTGTGCTGAGGCGGGAGATCGGTGGATCCTGGTCTTGGAGTGAGGGGTGCAAACATCTTTCTCTGAAAACTCTTTCTGTACTTGAGATACCGTGCCAACCTGTACCTGACCACCACCTTGGTGTCTACTGCCCCTAGATATTAGGAATTACATCATCTAGATATCTAGGTTTCCCAGGGCCCAGGAGGGATCCGGGAAGTGGGCAGGAGACGGAGAAGAGGGTGGAAAAGGGTGAAAATAACTCAACTGTAAGGCTGAAGATCTATTGAAGAAGAAGTCAAAATATCCCAGCAGTTTACCTACTCTGGTTTAGTCCTGGCCAGGCTGAACCAGAGGGAAGCTACATTGATTCTTCATCTGCCAGCAGTTGAGATTTCATTAGCAACCAGTAGAGTAGGGTCTCCTATATCACAGTCCTTTACCCCTACCCTTCTTGTTAATATAAAGTACTTTTCTAAAGCAGTGTCAAACTTGTTTTGGGAAGGGAGAAATCGCAGTCAGAATACAAGGCGTTATCCTAGCTAAAGAGCTCAAATCAATATATCAATTAACCCCAGGTGGTCCTGAAGGGATATACATCTTAGACCTGAAGGATCCTGCCTGGGCAACTGTTATAAGGGAGAAGGGTTATCTTATTCTCTCCGTACATCAAATTACACTCTCAAACATATCAAGAGACTCCCAATAATAATTATAACACAAGAGAACGCTGAACACAGAGACACTGTGGTACAATTGAACGTTTCTACTAGTAGCAATGCATTGACCCGGGACAATCCAGAGGAACCTCATGAGAAAGAACACTATTCACATCCAGAGAAAGAACTGTGGGAACAGAAATGCAGAAGAAAAACATGATCTATCATGTGGTTCAATGGGGATATGACTCGGGGATTTGATGTTAAAAGATCATTCTACTACAGATATGAATAACATGGAGATGGCTTTTGAATAATGATACATGTATAACAACCCAGTGGAACTACTTGTCAGGAGAGGGGAGGGAAAGGGGGAGGGGAAATCATGAATTATATTACCATGGAAAAACATTCTGAATAAATCTTATAAAAAAGAACTTTTAAATGCTAGATTCTTGTCCAATAACAACACATAGTTATGTTTCTGGAGGAACTGAATCCTATTAATTTTTTAGTTTCTTGCTATAAGAAAAACCAGAAGTAGGGAATTACAGTTAAATGGAAGGACTGATTAAAGATCCTCCTTGAAGAGGCAAGGAGAGGAATTGAAATAGTAGGTTTCATAGTAACAGGGACAAGAAATATTATTTCATGGAATATTTTGTGGTCCAGTATTGTAGTACTTATATTAATTATGAAAATATGAAAATGATTATAGTTTGTGCACCAACATTAAATACTAAGGATGAAGCACTAAAGAAATCCTAGAAATAATTTGATAAGATCTTCCAAATTAAAGCAATATGCTGATATTTGGTAGCTTCAATGAAACTGTAAAAAAAATGAAGATGAGATATATTCAGGAAGACATGACTTAGGAAAAATGAAAGAAGCCTTTTGCTATTATACCATTAAAACTCACATTGAGAATAATTAATAATTAATTAAAAGATGTAAGAAATGAATGTTCCTACTGTGCTTATTTGTTGATTATGAATAAAAATTTGATTCAATAGAACAAATCATCACCCTAAATATTCTTACTATGAAGTGTCTTCTATCCACACATCAAAATCATTCAAGATCATTTTGAAAGATATAGCAACAGAAATAACTTTGTCCAAAGTCTTATCAATTTAATCGTGTAAAACTTGGAAATATATATTTTCTTGAGTTATTCATTCTGTAAGAAAGGAGATGTTACTATTAAAGAAAAAAATGCTGATCATGGACAGATAATACAGATCCTGGGTTTCTGAAGCTTAGAAGAAGGTAGTTTTACTAAAGAACCTCATGTTTTCATTAAAGGCTGTACCCAAATTTTTGTTATAGACTCAGGTAAATTTGTAAAATCTGTACATCTTCATTAAACTGTAAAACATAAACCCAAAAATGTTTGGGGAATTTTTTTTTACTTCTAGTTGGCCTAGAAATCTTATGCCATTGGGAATCTGATGGACTCTGATAAATATGTTGATATTCAAAGAAGTAGAATTGTCCCAGAAATACAGATTTTTCCAAATGTACCTGGAATACCAAAACATGATCTTGTACCCTGACATATCTCCTGAAAAGATAAGAAATATAAGAGATTGAGATAAATAATGGGAACTCATTTAATTTGAACCACATAGAAATGTATAGAGTATAATCAAGGTCAAATTTAGGAATATGATCTGTTTATCAAAGGTATGCTTAAACATATAGTTTCATATGAATTATAGAATCTGTCAAAATTTTGACTATACTGTCATATAAATTACATGATTGTAGGAAATGTATAAAATACAAATTGATAATTTTTTCAATATTTAAAAAGATGTAAGGTTTGTTATGTAAGTCAATGCAATTAATTATTTAATTTTGTGCCGGGTAATGTGCATACTACTATAGGGCCAAATGTTGGAAAGTACTGGAGGTGAATTCTGGTACAACAGAGGGGAAAAGTCCTTACTATTAGCTCAGTTCAAAAATTAAATGTGCTTCTTGGTAAGGGAAGTCACCTGTCACAAATTCTGTAAAGAAATGTGAGATAAGCATTTGTCAGACATAGTATGGAGAAAATTCTTGCTCTGAATAGGAATAGATGATTTCTAACTCCAGAGCTGCATTACTCTGAAATATATTATGCTTTTAAGGTTTTATGCTGAATTAAGTCTCTGCTCAGATTTCTTAGAAAAGCAGTTAACTCTGAGAAACAGCTTCTGGGAATTAGTCTGACAGAGTTCTGAGGTAAGCTATTACAAAGTGGGGTGATATGGAAAGCTAATCTATTGCATGATTATGGGACAATAGTGATTTATTTGATTATAGTCTGAAGGTAAAAAAATGAGAAGTGAGAAAGAAGTGAAATGATAGATTTCAGAACCAAATCAGCTAAGTTTGAAATGACAAATGATAGATTCTATAGTTACTTTTGAGAAGTTAGAGTAGCTGATCAAAGAAACAATTTGGAAGCAGAGTATCAGAAATGCCACATAGTGGGTCAATCAGATTGGCTGAAATGTTGTTCTCAGTGTTATGCTAGTTAAATACAGTTTGAATCAACTCATCTTTGCACTGGGAGTGCCGAGGATCATCGAGTTCATTTCGGATGACAAGGTCACGCACAAATCCTGAAATCTACAAGGCAAGATTTACAGGAGGATAAATTCCCACCCAGGCCTCCCTGTGTGACTCTTTTCTTACCAAAATCCCTATTTACTGATCAAATATCCCCACTTAGCCCCAGGGAAATACAGAAGAACACCCTTTGCAGGCACCTGTGTATGGGAATCTAAGTTAGGGTTTTAAAAATTTTTAACATCAACTTAGTATTTGCTGGTTTGTTATGAAGTGACTTCTGGGGGAATTTCTGTATTACTGCATGTAAAGGTGAGTACTTTCCCACCACTATAGCCCAAGAGATATGTCGAACACACTTTGAAAAATATGAAAAAGTTACTGGAGAATGAAAAGTATGACTTAATACATTGTCTCTAAGAAAAAATGTATGGTGGGAATGGAAATCATGCCAACATGTTTGTAATCTTAAGAAAAAAAAAGGTATAAAAATTAAAATTAGCAGATGGCAGATCAGAACAGCTTTCTGCAAGCTAGTACTGAGTCTCTGACTGTTCTCATTCTGTCTCATTCTCTCTTAGCTGTCCCGCCCCTGAGATATATAGACTGGTGGAGGGTTGGGGTGAGTGTTTCCTGACATGGGAGAATTTAAAAAGCATGAAAGCTACCTTCAATGAAGATTTTAAGAATAGTTAAAGATGGAAAAGTTTAAAGTACCAAAGTTAGTTACTGAGAACACACAAATCTTCCTCTTCCATCTGCTTCTTGGGAACTCTCTTAAGTGTTTAAGTGTTGGGTGTTTGATTTAATTGTTTATTTGTGTTTGCCAAGTCTCCTCCATAAATACTGAGTTCACTGTTGGGAGAATGTGAACCAGTTTTATGTGTTAATTGTAATATACCTAATGTACAATTAATGCATTTGTTTAAAAAATTTGAGAATTAACTTTTTTATTAGTTAATGAAACTGGGAAAAAGGTTTATGTCAATATGTGTGTGTATATATATATGTATGTATACATATATATATAACAGAAATTTTAGGAAAATGTTAATCTTGCAAAACAATGTTCATCATATTTTCACTAAATGAATACTGGACTAACTTTTCATTGTCAGTTCAATAAAAAATTCACAAGTTACTTAATGAAAAGAGCCAGTCCACACATAGAAGGAAAATATGACATTCATTCATTCATAACAAAATAAAACAAAGAACATTATATGCATCACATCATCAACAGAATGTATCACAGAGAATCTCCCACATCAGATATCAGATGTATAAAACCAATATTTAAAAAAAATTAAAATTAATATAATATAAAATTCCTTATCATTTATACAGAACTTGTTTGTTTAAAAAATACATCTTTATTTGCCACTTTCCCTTTCCCCCATTAGGCTAAATGCTTTTGTGGAATTGTTTCAAATGAACAAACAAACCCTGTGTCAATGTTCTACAATTACCAACTTACTTGCTACAGAAAAAAAAATTAATTAAGCACTACCCACTCTGGAATTCACACGTATGTCTAATTTATTGGCCAGATAATTCTCTGGTTAAGTCTAGGATGATTTATTCCCTTTTATTAGAAAAGCTAAAACAAACAATCCAGGGTTTACCAGACAACACTAAAAAGCTCTATCTTATGTGGTCCAATTTTTTATATTTTTCAATGTATAATTTGGTTTATTACTATCAAAGTCTCAGAAATACAGTTTTCTTGGAAAGAGGATATTCTTTCTCTATTTTTCCCTTTACAATTAAATTTAAAAAATTTATACAGTTTTTTATAAAATAGTTTTAAAATATTTATACTTTTCCATTTAAATAAATTTAAATTTTAAAGGATATGCTCTCTACAAGAAACTTGTGTTTCTTAGGCTTTGAGTGGTACAAATTGAGGCCATGGAGCCATAGTTCTTTAGTTTGAAAGTTTCCTACAAAATGTCTTGGTCTAAAAATGATTGTACATAAAAGTTTTGATGTTAGTTTTAAAAAGAAATATTTATTGGAATTGTTGTATTTAAATCTTTCTTCTAATACCATTACTATTTCTTTTGTCTTTTAAAAAATCAATAAGTAGTTAATTGTTTAATATCTAAGTGTCTTTGACCACTTTCTCTTTCTCTTTCATTGAATCTCATAATCAGAAAATGATGCAGCTGCAAATTAAGTTAAAGATCGTCTGGTACAAATTTATCATTCTGCAAATGAGGAAGCCAAGATATGTAGAGAAAACTGATATGTACCTTGACTTAACAAATAACTGATCTGGGATTTAAACTCATACTCCTTTGGGGCAGTTAGGTGGCTCAGTAAATTGAGAGTTAGGCTGATAGAAGGGAGGTCCTACATTTAAATCTGGCCTCAGACACTTCCCAGCTGTGTAATCCTGGGCAAGTCACTTAACCCTCATTGCCTAGCCCTTACCACTCTTCTACCATGGAACCAATACACAATATTGATTCAAAGACAAAAGGCAAAGGTTTAAAAAAATAAACTCAAACTCTTTGAATCCAAATCTAGTACTTTTTTCTTTTACACATACTTTCTGCATATTAAATTTAATCTTTATTTAAATTAAAAGTCAATCAAATTCTTTCTTTTTGTGTGTCAGGGATTTCATTTATACTATCAACTATCTGATGTAGATTCAAGAGAAACCTGAGTTTGAATCCAAACCATGGAGTTAGCTGTATGACTTTGGTCATTTAACCTCTGCCTACCTCAGTTTTCTTATTTCTTAAATAGAACTAATAATGCTAATAATAACAAGGTTGTTGCAAAGGTTAATTGAAGTAATTTGTGTAAAATACCTTCAAATGTTAAAACTATATTTATATCAACTTTTTTTTTTTTAACTTTTGCCTTCCAGCTTAGAATCAATACTGTGTTTTGGTTCCATGGCAGAAGAGCAGTAAGTGCCAGGCAATGGGGGTTAAGTGACTTGCCCAGGGTCACATAGCTTGGAAATATCTGAGATCAGATTTGAATCCAGGACCTCCCATCTCTAGGCCTAGCTCTGAATCCACTGAGCCACCCAGCGGACTCTTATATCAGCGATTATAACTGATGTGGAATTGGCAATCAAAACTACATTTTTAAGCATAAAAATTTTCATTAACTCTAATTTTGTTTCACTAGATCCTTGCATAAAAGCATAATGGGCATGAAGAATGGTCATTCATCTGACACATACCTCTTTATACCTCTTGCCTTGATATATGTATGCCTACTTACTCTCTAGGTTAAATCCTTGATTTCAAGCTGCCCTCACCTTGGTAGGTTTATGCTTCCATAGATTACCATTATGTGGTTAAATTCAAATTTTCTCAGGGTCATAGGAACAATCCTATTGTAAGGAAATAATTATATTTACCACTAAAATACTTATATTCATCATTCTAAGCTCTTAGGCACCCATCAATGTATTTCTATTTCTACAACTAATCAGTTGTAATGATAACACTTTTAGATATTAAACAATTAACTACTTATTGATTTTTTAAAAGGCAAAAGAAATAATAATGGTATTTGAAGAAAGATTTAAATGCAACAATTCCAATAAATATTTCTTTTTAAAACAAACATCAAAACTTTTATGTACAATCATTTTTAGACCATGACATTTTGTAGGAACCTTTCAAACTAAAGAACTATGGCTCCATGGCCTCTACAACTCAAAGCCTAAGAAACACAAGTTTCTTGTAGAGAGCATATTCTATGTCTAATTCAGTTTATTGCCTTAAAATTTAAATTTATTTAAATAGGAAAGTATAAATATTTTAAGACTATTTTATAAAAAACTGTATAAATTTTTTATAAAATATTTATTTTATAAAAAACTGTATAAATTTTTTAAATTTAATTGTAAAGGGAAAAATAGAGAAAAAATATCCTCTTTCCAAGAAACCTGTGTTTCTGAGGCTTTGATAGTAGTAAACCAAATTATACATTGAAAAATATTAAAAATTAGAACACATAAGATAGAGCTTTTTAATGTTGTCTGGTAAACCCTTGGTTCAGAATTGAGAGAGTATCGTCATGTGTGAGGAACTGCAAAAAATCAATGTTATTGGATCATAGAATATATTCAGGAGAATAAACTGTTAGAAGACTGGAAAGACAGGAAGAGACCAGGTTTTAAAGAACTTTAAAGGCCTTTCATAACCCTTTGCTAATATAAAACTAAATTTTATATTTTATTCTGGAAGTGATAAGGAACCACTGAAGTTTATTGACTAGAAGAGTAACAATGAGTAGGGGAGCAGACCTGAGCTTTAGGAAGATCACTTTGGCAGGTGAGTGGAGAGTGGTTTGGAGTGAAGAGAGACTTAAGCTAGGATAACCAGAAAGCTGTTGTAATAGTCTATGATTGCGATGATAAGAGTCTATATCTGGTAGTTGCTGTGTAAATAAAGAGAAGAGAACATATATACAGATATGTTGCTAAGAAAGTAATAAGACTCATTAACAAAATGGATATGAGAAGTTAGTAAGAGAGAAGAGTTGAAGATGACTTCAAGATTGGAAGCCTATATGGTCCTGGAAGAATGATGGCATTCTTTAAAATAACAGAAAAATTGGGAAGAGGGGAGTGTTTGGTGGGGGAAAGTTCTGTTTTGCATGTGTTGCATTTGAGGACTTCTAGTTTGCATAGGTAATTGCAATGTAAAATAATGATAATGTACAAGTAGAACTTAGAAGGGAAGTTAGCGCATGATCTAAACTTGGGAATCATCTGCATAGAGATGATTATTGAACTTATAGGAGTTAATAAGGTCAGAAAAGGGAACACATTCAGATATTATCAAGAGATAACAGAAGAGGGTATAGTAGGAGCTTTGAGAGACAAACCTACATAGAGTATCTAAGGAGTCTAGGTGGCAATACTTTGAAAAGTTCTCTATCCTTAATTTTCATAACAGTGTATATTCTGATTCCAGATAAATCACTTAAATTCTATCTGCCTCAATACACTTATTTATAAAATATGAATAATAATAGCACCTACCTCACAGGGTAGATGTGAAGATGAGTGAATTATGTCTAAATCACATCACAACCTTTAAATGCTCTAGAAATATTATTATTATTATTTTCTTTTTTGTTTTGGTCAGCAAAGAAACAAAAGCAAAATCTTCCTCATTCATTTCAAAAACAAATTGAAAACCTATAGTATTCAAAGAACTATACTAGGTGTTGTGGGGGTTATTTAAAAAATTACATAAATTTTGCTTTCCAGGAGTTTAATGATTAGTAGACAAATAGGAACACAAATAAAATTGAAACAAGTGCTATAAAAGTTGTAAAAAGTGTTGGGTAAAGGGCTCAGATCTTCACAGTACATTTCTCTAAAGGAGTTTAGAGAAGGGAAGATTATTGCTGGCCAAAAGATAAAGAAAAAATGAAGCATGAAGCTGAACATTCAAATATATGTAATATTTACATAAAGAAAAATGAAAAGAAAGCACACCAAGCAATGTAAATAAACATGTGGAAATGGGAAAACACAAGGCATGTTTGAAGGAAAATATATGTTCCGTTTTGGCTGACACATAGAGTATCTAAAATAAGAAGTAGGGCTAGAAAAATACATTTAGAAAAGATCATGATTTAATAGTGTAAAATGTTAAAATGACATTCACTGGAAGAATATTGAATATCCTTTGGATATGGAGAACATTGGTTCCTGTTCTTGAATGAATGCCAGTTTGGGAACATGTCCTTTATTAGGGAGGTAACTGTGGACTAAGGGAAAATATTAAGCAGTGGGGTAACATAATTAAATATATACTTTAGGGAAATTAATTTGGTAGGGACATATCAATTATATGGAACAAGAAAGTGACTGTTGTCTGGGAGAACATTAATGAAATTTCATGAAGATATAAATTAGAGAAGTGGCAGGGAAAATTCAAAGGAAATGAATGATACATTTTACCTATCAAGAAACCGAGGCAAACAGGGATTAAGTGACTTGCCCAGGATCCTTGCAGGGTCATATATACATCTCTGAAGCCAGATTTGAACTCAGTCTTCCTGCCTTTGGTCCTGGTGCTCTAACCACTGCACAACAATCAAAGATTCTGATAAACTAATGTGACTGTCAAGATAAAATAAATTGTCTTAGATCATGACATATGCTGAGTTTTAAAAAATTATTCCTTAAAAACAAAGAATGAAACTTAATGGGAATAAATAGAATCAGAATTATATAATCAGTAACAAGTATTTTACCTTGCCCTCTACCCTTATGAATTTCTCCCTACAATTCATTGCTTTAACTCTGAGAAAGATTTCCTAAGGGACAAAACTATGATAATAGGTTGTTAGGAAGTTTTTCTTTTCCCTTTTGTGGTGGGGGAATGACATATGAAAGCTTCAAGGTATTGTTCTATACCATGAAACCTATTGCCTATATTTCCTTTCATTATTGATGCCTTGCAAATTTTTCAACACTGAGACACTACTTCTGCATTTCTGACTTCCTTCAAACTGCTGACTGTGGGAAGCCAATAAGAGAATAGATAAAAATCTGAGACTCTTCTTTTGACCCCTTTTGTGATCCTTGTGATTTCTTGTTGAAGAGTATTGTGGTCTTATTGAAAAGCTTTAAGTTCCTAGCAAACCTGAATTTAAAGGGTTAACACTGTTCCCCTTTGAACAGGAATGCTGCTGCCTGGTATAGCAAAGGCCAAAATCTTAGCGGGGGCAATTTGACCCTGAGAATTGCCCAAAAACTCCCCAACTTGGCTTCCTGAGCCAATGTTTTGTGTTTTGATGTGACATAATTTGTAACTTCTGCGCATCTGCAAAGCTTCAGGGGGTTCTTTTGTGTAAAATGAGTCTTGAAATATATATAATAAACTCCATGCTCCTGGAGCCAGAGCTGGAAGCATGAGGTAAAAGACAACCCCCTTGTCCAGCCCTTATTTCCTTATCAACTAAACTGTCCTGATCAGATTATCAGAGATGATGAAGAGATCTCTACTGCTGACTACTGAGGATAAAAGTTAAAAGACCTGTTCTGGTTAGATAAACTAAAAATTTAACTTTTAAAACCTCAATTGTGACCTCACCACTGCATGACACTTTTTAATTTCATCTTTGATTGGATCTTTATTACATGTCACACTGAAGCCTTGCCAAACTTTTTTTTCTTTCTCCTAGCATCTCTTCTCCTTTACTGAGAAGACAGAAGTTATCCATTATACATTTCTTCTCCCTATTCAAAATGTCTTTAGATTTTCACTCCCACTTTTTTCCTTCGCTCTAGACCTTGACTGCCCCGATATAAGCCCTTTGTTTCTGTACTTGATCCCATGCTTGCCTTTTATTTTTAGGACATTGCCTCTTCATGTCTCATTTCAATCTGTCTTTACATAATAGTTTCTTTACCACTGTCCATTATTCTATATCTCTTAGTTCTAAACTTTAATTAGTAAGGTAGTTTACATCGACTGCCTTCACTCATTTACTATTCACTCATCCTTTCCTGGCATCTAACTTCATAACTGTTTTAATTATACTCTCAAATGTTATCATTAATCTCCTGATGTTAAATCTAATGGCTTTTCTCATCCCTCACCATCTTTGATCTTTCTGTAGGATTTGATGGTGTTAACTATCCACATCACTTCAATGATCTCTTTTCCCTTCTCTACTGATTCTCTTCTTTTTGAATATCTCAGTATCCTTTCTTCATTCCACTTTTCCCTCCTTTTAAACCCATGTGTGCTTTCTTCATCTATGAAGATGAATTTATCACTTCCACAAGTTCTCCACTCTTCCCAGCTTCTTTATTCTATCATTGGCTCTCAGTCACTAATATCTTAATATCATATATGACCATTTATTCTCCCTCACTATCCCCTACTTTGAAAAAAATCCAATCTTGACAGTTCTATATTCATACTATCTTTCATATTCATCTCTTCCCTACTCTTATCCCAACCCTGTTCACACTATAATCAACTCTAGCCTATCCTAATAGCCTCTTAACTTATTCATTTGCCTCTATTCTTTTTCCTGTACATTCTTGCCTTCTAAAACAATCTTCATGAAGACAAGTTCGACCATATTATTCCTCTGCTCAAAAACTGTCAAAGTCTTTTTATTGCACTAGGATAAACTACAGAAATCTTAGTATGATCCTCCACAATTGGATTCCAATCTTACTTGCCAAATTTATTCCACATTACTATCCTTAATGAATTCTTGGTTTCAATTAAACCAGATTGTTCTGTTCCCCTAATTTGATTTCTTCTCTCTTGCCAACAGCTCCGAGAAATAAATTTTCTGTATATATATACATATAGGTATCATTTTTACTTATAGTTCATAGAAGACTTCTTGTTCCTCTGAATTCTTCTTATTCATATCTTATAAGAAAGTAATATTCCATTAATCTGCCGCAATGTTTCCTCATCCACCAATCAATGTGTACTTTTTTCTCATGAAATAAAGTTGCTCATTCTTATTATCCTTTTACCCTTTTTGAATTCTCTCATTCTCTCCATGTATCTCTTTCCCTCTTCCTCTTTCCCTCCTTCCCTCTCTGTCTCCATCTGTCTGTCTCTTTCTCACTCTCCAAATACCTCCCTTCTTCCATTCCTCCCTTGCCACTTTCCCCACAGGCACAACTATACTAACATTATTCAACATATGGCCCAACTAGAAAGTATGAGTCTCTATAGATAGATGGATGGATAGATGGAAAGATGATAGATATAGATATAGTGTATAATATGAATGTAGATGGGTTTCTGATTGACTCCCTGCTGAAGTAACTGCCTTCCTATTGGGTGAGAGCAGAACCCAGCAGGAAATGGTGCTCAACTTCCTGGTTATAATGGAGGCTTGGCTTCCACTTCTCAGTAAACTCAACTTCTTAATATTCTCTCCTCTCCTCAGTCTCTTTAGCTTTGGTGATGTTGAAGGAATTACAGGAACTCACAGATTTAGGCTAAGGGATTTATTTTAAACTGGAAAGGGAAAACTGAGGTAAGAGGGTTCAAGGTCTTGTGAAGCTGTTGCTAGGGGCAACTGGCAAGTGTTGGCAATGGACCTAGAAGGTTCCCTGAGCCAGTGATTACCTGACTCTGGCCTGATGTTATTTGATCCACTAGCTAAACAAATGAAGTTGTTGAGTTTTCTTAGGGGTATCCCTAACCACCAGGCTACTCTAACCTAAGTCCTGCCCACGTTCCACAACCCAACCTCCCTTCAACCTCCCAGGGTCCCCAAGGGAAGTCAGGGGTAGCTGGGTGTCTGGGTGAGGTCAAGGAAATCAGAACCCCAAGGTTGGGTTTTCAAGACCTTAAATAGTCACATTTCAACTGTCAGCTGGCACATGGGTGGCACCTGCCATGCCAGAGTTCTATTCTGCTAACTGACAGGATTGGCTAGGGTAATATTACAAATACAAGAAATCCTGCATTACAGAACAGAGAGTCAGAGATAATGAGAATAAGTAGTAGACTCCTGAGACAAGAAAAGAAAGAACCTAAGTGCAGAAAAATTGGAAATAGATATTTTCTATTGATGAAAGATCTGTGATATAGTAGAAAGGACTTAAGAGTGAGAGAATGTGGTGATCCTCTTATGAAGGCTCTAACAATAGAAGAGAAATAAAACTTTTAAAAGAGTAATAGTAAAGAAGGACAGGTTTTGCTAAAAGATAAAGGAAATTTGGGACTGATGAGTGTCTATCAGATTGAAAATAGGGGAAGCAAAAGAGAACTCAAAAATTTATCATAGCAACTTTCACATGGTAAGGTGAAATTGCTTCTTCTTTATAGAGAGGTGGATTAGGAGAAAATTTAGGAGCTTTGGGGCAGAGATTCACAAATATTAACCATGTATTAGGACATGAAATCCCTCACAAACAAATGCAGAAAGGCAGAAATATCTAATGCATCTCTTTCTAACCATAATGTAATAAAAATTACATTAAAATGAAGACATTTGAAGCATAGTATTAAACTAAATCAACTGGAAAGTGAATAACTTCATTCTAAAGAATGTGTGGATCAAAGAACAAATCATAGACATAAGTAATAGTACAATTAAATAGAAAGATAAAAATGAGACAATGGCAAAATCTGTGGAATACAGCCAAAGAATTATTTAGGGAAAATGTTTATTCTCAAAACACTTTAATAAGTGAAATGAGAATGTCAAATAATTGGACCCTCAACTAAAAACAAACCCCTAGAAAACAAACTAATTAAAAACAACTAGATGCTAAATAGAAATTCTAAAAAATCAAAGGATGGATTAACAAAATTAAGTATCAAAAAAGTCACTGGATGAATAAATACAATTAAAAACTGTAGGTTGTTTTATGGGAGGGAGATCAAAGGGACAATAAAATAGAGAAGCCATCGGCTAATTTGAATTGAAAAAGAGAAAACCAAATTACCAGGATAAGAAATTAAAAAGATAAATTAAAAAAAATTAAGGAGCTATTTGGCCCTATTATATGGCAATAAATCTGATAATGCAAATGAAATGTATGTATATGTAAAAAGTCTACATACACTTATAGAACAAAAAATAGAATGCTTAATTAATCCCAAATTAAAAAAAAGAAATTGAACAATCCATAAATGAATGCCCAAAGCAAAAGAACTCCAGAACTAGAAAGATTTACAAGTGATTTCTAGAAAAGAACAATTACTTCTAATATTATATTTTATATACAATATTAGATAAGCAGTTTGAAAAAATAGGTAAAGATCGAGTCCTACCAAATTCCTTCTATGACAGAAATATGGACTGGATTCCTATACCAGGGACAGTCAAAAGAGAGAAAGAAAACTGTAGATCAATTTTCCTAATGAATAGTGATGCAAAAAGTTGTAATTAAGCACTAGCAGCACTAAAGCAATATGACACAAAGATTATTAATCAAGATCAGCCTAGATTTGCACTAGGAATGCAAACCTGGCTGATTATTAGGAAAATATTAAATGTAATTAATAATATTAATAACAAATTATATAAATATATTAACAGATCAACAAAAGCCTTTGACAAAATACATTTGTTCCTGTTTTAAAAAATCGCATACACTAGAAAACAGAAGAATAAACAGAACTTTCCTTAAAATGATTAGCATAACTCTAAAACCTAAAGCCAATATTTTCTATGAGGACAAAGTAGAAGACTTTCTAATTAGATCATAAGTGAAACAAACATGTCCATTATCACCATTACTATTAATTAGAAGAGCTAACTACAGGAATGAAAGGGAAAGGATGTTAAGGGAATAAGTACAGACAAAGAGGAAGCAAAAATATCACTTTTGAGGATGATGATGGTTTTCTTAGAGAATTCTAGAAAGTTAATTTAAAAACTAATTAACAGCAACAAATACAATAACTTCAGCAAAGTTTGGGATAAAAAATAAATCTACATCAAAATTTCTCTATCTTTTCCATAAAATTCTTCAGGAAGAAGTAAAGGAAGAATTCCCCAAAATCCTTGATCTCAAATTATACCACAAAACTATAAGAGTAAAATCACTAGGGTATAGGATAGAAAAGAAAAAAGCTGATCAAAGGAATAAAAAGTAAGGAATAAAAAATCAGCTCAGTAACTTGGCATTTTGATAAACCAAAGGATCCTAGCTTTTGGGGTAAGAGTACTCTATTTAATTAAAAATTGGGGGGGGGGGCAGCTGGATGACTCAGTGGATTGAGAGCCAGGCCTAGAGATAGGAGGTCCTAGGTTCAAATCTGGCCTCAGACACTTCCTAGCTGTGTGACCCTGGGCAAGCTACTTAACCCCCATTGCCTAGCCCTTTAACAAATAAAATTAATATGGAAGGATATATATAAAAGATATTAGGGTTTAAAAAAATTATTAAAATTTTTTGAGAAAACTGGAAAATAACTTGGCAGAAACTAGATGTTGAATGCCATTTCAAACTGTAAGACAAAATAACCTTAAACTAGATACATGAATTATAAATACAGGGTGAAGTCATAAGTTAATGAATCATGGAGGAAATCACTTGCAAGCTCTATGGTCAGAGGAAAAGTTCATGAACAAACAAAAGATAGAGAGGGGTTCACAGAAGGAAAATAAAAAAAATTTAATATATGAAATTGTTTTTGCAGAAATGGTGCCAATAAAGCTAAAATTAGAAATTAAGGAGGAAATTAAGTAAAAAAAATTGTCTCAAATTTCTCTGATAAATGCCTCATTTCATGATAAGGAACTGAGTCAAATTTTTAAAAAAGAAAAAAAAGAATGGGCATTTTTCAGAGGTAGAAGTCCAAATTCTCAGTAGTCAAATAAAAAAAAATGTTGCAAATCACTAATAATTAGAGCAAATAAAGTTATAATAACATGGAGTTACAACCTCAAAATGATCAGATTCATAAAACTGACACATGAAAAAAGGAAAATGACAAATGAGGAGAAAATGCTTTTTTTAGTGAATTTTTGGAGGAGCTATGAACTAATCAAACATTTGTGTAAAAGTTTGGAACTATTCTGGAAAAGCTACTAAACTTTGCATATTCCAACCTAGTAATACTATTTACTACTGCTAGGTCTATACTCCAAAAAACTGATGCATACAAAAATATGTATTAATGACTCTTCTTGTGTCACAAAAAATTGGAAATGGAGGTGATTCTCATCAACTGTGGGATAACTGAAAATCATACTGTTATATGAATATGAAGGAATGCTATTGTGTTGTAAAAAAAAGCTGAAGGGGTAGATTCAGAAAAAAATCTGGAAGGCTTGAATGGATACATAGTGAAGTGATCAGAACCAGGAGACTAGTTAATATAATAACAACATTTTAAGGACAACCAACTTTGAAGGATTTAAGAACTCTGATCAACAGAATAACCAACTTTAACTTTAAAGGTCTCATGACAAAACATTCTATCAACCTCCAAATTAAGATGTAGACTCAGAACACAGATCTAAGCATATATTCTTTTCCTCCCTTCCTCCGTCCCTATGTTCCTCCCTGCCTCCCTTCCTTCCTCCCTTCCTCCCTTCTTTCCTCCCTTCCTCCCTTCCTCCCTTCTTTCCTTTCTTTTTGGCTAAGGCTAACGGGGAAGTTTGTTTTGCATGACTATACATATTTGTAATTGGCTTTGTTTTTCTTGCCTTCCCAATGAATTGGGGAAAGGGAGGAGGAGAAAAAGGCTGGATATAAAAATAAAATTAAAAAAGCAAAATAAATTTATAAACTATAATTTTTCAATGGAGAAATTAATCTTTTTTATTATTGCTAGAAATAAAAGTTATTATCATTGAAAGAGAAGAGACTTGTTTAAATAAAAAAGCAAATAGTTTAGGAACTGTGTAATTAACTTGTGTACCCTTGCATTACGATTCCCAGCACCCTACTTTCCTGCTCACATTGTGTGCTAACATAGGGAGGATATAAGTTTAGTGTAGCCCCACCTTTCCCTCTTGTTAGGGACCAAGACTTTAAGATAAGACAGTCACTCTTCTAAGAATAGATATCATTCACTCTTCTAAGATAAGATATTGATCATAGGCCCAGCCATGCTTGGAGACAGTAAGACGCCACCAGAGATTTTCTATGCTTCCTTTCCGCGTTCCTTTCCCCCTTAGTATCGGCCGACCCCCTTCTGCCCTCAGCCTATATATTCTTGTCATAGATCTCCAATAAACGAGCCTTGCTTCCACCAAAACAACTCTGTCTGTCTTGCGCAAGGTCTCCCCTCTTCTTCCCCTATGGGCTCTTAGGTTGCCGTTTCCCCGGACCCCTCGGTTGTGTCCGGCTGGACCCGGACACCCTCTCTATTCTTCCTGTAATGGTGGCTGCCAGTGGTCTTTTTAAACAGGCAAGAGAATTTGGTCACATGGTTTTATTTTTTAGATAATTACTCTTTTATTCCTTTACTTCTAGTGATTATTACCAAACTTTATAAAATATAACACTTGGAGTTTTGGACAGTAATTTAAATCCTCCAAAACAAACAATTTAATTTTAAGAGAATTTTATTTCAGCACTTTATTATAGTATAGTGTTCTTCTATAAATGATTTAGTAGAACTAAACTGTCTAGTTAAATTAAAAGATATTACCTACAGAAACTGGATTAGTCCATGCATTTAAAAGTTTTTAAAAAACCAAGTTTGAAAAGTCTTACCTAACAAAATTAAAAACTATCCATAAACCTTTAAGTTTTTATCTTGATTAGAGGCAAGTAAAGGTTTTACAATTAGTTGGTACTTTATTTCAAACATTATTTTACAAAGGAGAGATTTTAGAGGGGTTCTAGAAAATTCATTTTAATTTCATTGGGAAATAAAGGGATGAGGGATTTAAAAGTAGTGAAGGAAAATGAACAGAAATCAGTGTGGAAAGAGAAGGACATTTTCAAAGCTTGCAGGACTTTTTTCTTTTTTTTTTTTTTTTCCTTTTTTTATTTAGAATATTCTTCCATGAAGCAGATTTTAGTAGCTAAAAGACATTATGCTCAATTAGCAATGACTGGCCTTGAAAAACCATGAAAATGATCCTTGTTATATTTTTTTTCCTCCAGAAGCAAGAAACATATTTACCATAATTCAATAGTTTCACAATGGTATAGACTTACCTATGATCACTCTGGTATTGTAACAATATTTACCTAATGCTAATCAAAGTGGAACTTTGAAAATCATAACCATTTTCCCTATACTTTTTATATGAAAACTGTAAAATTTTAAAAATATGTTTTTTTCCATGGTTCCATGATTCATGATTCCCCCCACTCCTGGCTCTTTCCTCTTTCCCACTCCCAGAGCTGACAAGCAGTTCCACTGGGTTATACATGTATCATTGTTCAAAACCTATTTCCATGTTATTCATATTTTTAGGAGAGTGATCTTTTAACATCAAAATCCCAATCATATGCATATCAAACTACACAATTGATCATATGTTTTTCTTCCACATTTCTGTTTCCAAAGTTCTTTCTCTGAATGTGGATAGCGTTCTTTCTCATAAGTCCCTCAGAATTGTCTTGGGTCATTGCATTGCTGCTGGTAAAAAAGTCTATTACCCTAATGGCAAACCTATGACACGCATGTCAGCACTAACACGCGTAGCCATTTTCGATGACACACAGCCACATGCAGCTGCATACAGAGAAGTATGGGGCCGCATGCCGAGGATGAAACATTTGCTGTAGTGTAGTGTAGACACTCTGTGTCAGAGGCTTGTAGGCCAAAATAATAGAACTCTGGCACAGAGTGTCTAGTTCTGGGACTTTTGGGCCATTAAGGGACCTTTTGACCACATTTCTGGCCAGCAGAGAAGGGAGCAACGGGCCCTGTGATCTCCATTGCCAGCAACCACATAACCACAACAACCATCATCCAATCTACTGTTCTGGGGTGTTGTGGATTTCTAATTGACCATCATTACTGAGATAAGTGAGGGGGAGGCTGGGAGAGGCAAGGGCCTGTGCTATGGGTACTGTTTCCCGCCATTTGAAATAGCGGCAGCCATTTTAATTTCCATAAGGAACACTATCTTGCAGCATAGTGCAGACTCCATTTCACCACTATTACTGTTGTGCAGCCCTTCCCTTTCCTAAAAGACAGTTACATGTGCTATCTTGTGGTCAGTTAGGCTACTTAACTCCTAATTGCCTACAGGGCTAACAGGCTATCTATAATTCTATCTTCTGTCACTGCCTTCCTGATGGAGAACCCCCAAAATAAAAAAAAAAAAAAAACAAGGTTAAGTTAAGGAAGTGGTAGCAGCAATAACCAATCCTTTCAAGAGACATGGACTGAGATGTATAGCATTAAAGAAAAAAAAATGGGGGATCATTTTGTGTTCTATATACTGAAACGGTAGTAAGTAGAACTTGGAATATAAATAGATATTTTGAAACTAATCATTCCCAGACTTTGAAAAAAAGTGAGGATGAAAGGAAGGAATACATTTCCAGGCAGCTACACCTTTATAAGAGCCAATCTAATTCCATACTTAAATTTGTAAAAGGCTCTACAAATTTAACATCTGCAAGTTTGAGTATTGCTCATTCTATATCTCAGCATAGAAAAGCATCTAGTGAGGGAGAATTTATTAAAGAAATTCTCCTAAGATGTGTACCAGTTCTATTTCACAATATACAGAATAAAGATGCAATTATTAAGAGAATATCTGAGAATTTCAGGGTTAAGATGGTGGCAGAGTAAAAATCAACTCTCCTAAACAAACACATATAGGACTCCTCAAGAAGACATAAAAACAAATCCAGATGAACGAAAGGACCCCACAACAGGGCATAGCATTGAAGGTACGTGGAATTGGGGCATTTCCATGCTATAAAGGAGTGAAACAGCTCTCACTAAAATACAAGCTGAGCAACCCCCTTTCCCCCACACCACCCACAGGGCCAAAGCCAGCTCAAAAGAGTTAGAGAAAGTTTGGGGCACCCATTAAGTCCTTGGCAGCTACCTGGGATCACCAGTGCCTGCTCCTAAGAACAGCAAGACTTAAGACCCCAAGAGGCTAAAGAACGTATAGACTTTGAACACAGATCCTGAGCACAGGCAGGGACACAGGTGCGGATGCGGATCCTGAGCTCAGGCTTGGATCTTCGGTGGGGAGCAAGTGCAGAGTGATGCATGACTGTGGAAGCAACACCCTGAGACTGTTAAAGGTGCTTCAGGGAGAGGAACAAGCAAGGGGACCACCAGGAGGCTTGACCCTGAGAAAACTAGACCTGAGACCTCAGGAGCCTAAAGAGTACAGATAGACCCTGGGTGTGAGGATAAACTTGAGAGGGCATGTGGCTCACAATGGCAAGCCATCCACAAGAACCCCAAAAGAGAAAGATCAACAAAAAGAAATCTTTAACACTCGACAACTTTTACACAGATAAAATCCAGACAACAGAGCAAATAGCAGAGAGAACAAACAAATAATCATATCTAAAACTTCCTAAAATAATGAAAACTGGTCACAAGCTATTGAAGAGTTCAAATCTGAGATGATGAGAAAGATGGAAGAGATCTGGCAAGAAAATAACAGTTTAAAAGGCAGAATTTTGCAATTCGAAAGTGAGGTAAGTAAACTGAAGACCAGAAATGACCAGATTGAAAAGGAAAACCAGTCTCTAAAGGCTAGAACTGAGCAATTAGAAGCTAAAGATCTCTCAAAACAGCAAGAACAAATAAAACAAAGTCAAAAGACTGATAAAATGGAAACATGAAATATCTCAATGAGAAATTGACAGATCAAGAAAACAGGGCTAGAAGAGACAATTTGAGAATCATTGGTCTTCCTGAAAAAGCAGAAATTTATAGAAATTTGGACTCCATACTAAAAGAAATTATTCAGCAAAACTGCCCTGAAGTTCTACAACAAGAGGGCAATAGAGACATTGAAAGGATCCATAGATCACCCTCTACACTGGACCCAGAAAAGTCAACACCCAGGAATATAATAGCCAAACTCAAGAGCTTTCAAGTAAAAGAAAAAATCTTACAAGAAGCCAGAAAGAGACAACTCAAATATCAAGGAGCACTAATCAGGATCACACAGGATCTGGCAGCCTCCACGCTAAAAGACCGCAAGGCCTGGAATACGATATTCAGAAAGGCAAGAGAGCTGGGTCTGCAACCACGGATCAACTACCCATCGAAACTGACTATATACTTCCAGGGGAAAGTATGGGCATACAACAAAATTGAAGATTTCCAACTATTTGCACAAAAGAGACCAGGATTAAATGGAAAGTTTGATATCCAACCACAAAAATCAAGAGAAACATGAAAAGGTAAATAAGAAACAGAGGGTAAAGAAAGAAAACTCATAATTTTTTAAATTTGACTCTTTAAGGGCTTCAATAAGATCTAATTATCTGTATTCTTATGTGGAGAAATGCTATGTATAATTCTCTGTAGTGAACTCTATTCACCATTATAATATTCACTATTATAGCAATCAGAAGAATAACTCACAGGGAGAGGACAGAATACTAAATGGTCTAAGATGACATGGGGGGTGGGAAAGAGGGGGGAATAGTAGGGGACACCAAGAGAAATTTGAGTGAATAAGAAAAATAGAATATTCTATTATACACAAAGAGGGCATGGGAAGGGGAGGGGATAAATACTATTATAAGAAGGAGAGGAAGAGAGCATTAAGAGGTAATATTTAAACCTTACTCTCAGTGTAATCAACCTGGAGAGGGAAGAGTATATTATCCATTGGGATAAAAAACTCTATTTAACCCTACTGAGAAAGTCACAAGGGATAAACCAAAGGGAGCAGGGGAATGGGGAGGTCAAAAAAGGGAGGGGAGAAGAAGGGGGAGGGAAATCATTAGGCCTTTAAAAATAAAAATAGGGGAATAACAAGGGAGGGGGTAGAAAGGGAAGTTAATCAAGGGAGGGTATAAGGGATACCAGCTCAAAGCAAACCACTGGCTTAAAAGAAAATAGTGGAAGAAGAAGGAGTCAGTCCAGGGGAGGATACAAAAATGTCAGTGAATGCACAACTGATAATTTTAACTCTGAATGTGAATGGGATGAACTTGCTCATAAAATGGAAGCAAATAGCAGAGTGGATTAGAAACCAAAATCCGACCATCTGTTGTCTACAAGAAACACATATGAGATGGGTGGACATACACAAGTTTAAGGTTCAGGGCTTGAGCAAAATCTTTTGGGTGTCAAATGAGAAAAAGAAGGCAGGAGTGGCTATTATGATTTCTGACAAAGCCAAAGTAAAAATAGATATGATTAAAAAAGACAGGGAAGGTTATTACATCCTGATTAAAGGCAGTATAAACAATGAGGAAATAACACTGCTCAATATATATGCACCAAGTGGTATAGCATCCAAATTCATAAAGGAGAAACTGGCAGAGCTCAAGAAGGAAATAGATAGTAAGACCATACTAGTGGGAGATCTAAATATTCCTCTTTCAGATCTAGATAAAGGAAACCAAAAAATAAATAAGAAAGAGGTAAGACAGGTGAATGAAGTCCTAGAAAAATTAGATTTAATTGATATGTGAAGAAAAATAAATAGGGACAAAAAGGAATACACCTTCTTTTCAGATACACATGGTACATTCACAAAGATTGACCAAGTAATAGCGAACAGAATTATAGCAAACAAATGCAAAACAGCAGATATAATAAATGTAACCTTCTCAGATCATAATTCAGTAAAAATAATAATTAGTAAGGGAACCTGGATAGGCAAATCAAAAAACAATTGGAAATTAAACAATATGATTCTCCAAAACCAATTTGTCAAAGAAGAAATCATAGAAACAATCAACAATTTCATTGAAGAGAATGACAATGATGAGACATCCTACCAAACTCTGTGGGATGCAGCCAAGTCAGTCCTCAGGGGGGAAATTATATCCTTGAGTGCATATATTAACAAATTAAGGAGGGCAGAGATCAATGAATTGGGCATGCAACTCAAAAAATTAGAAAGAGAGCAAATTAAAAACCCCTAGATGAAAACTAAATTAGAAATACTAAAAATTAAGGGAGAAATTAATAAAATCAAAAGTAAAAGAACTATTGAATGAATAAATAGAACTAGAAGCTGGTATTTTGAAAAAACAGATAAAATAGACAAAGTACTGGTCAATCTAATAAAAAAAAAGGAAAGAAGAAAACCAAATTGACAGTTTTAAAGATGAAAAGGGAGATCTCACCTCTAATGAAGGGGAAATTAAGGCAATCATTAAAAACTATTTTGCCCAATTATATGGCAACAAATATAACAATGTAGGAGATATGGATGAATATTTACAAAAATATAAATTGCCTAGATTAACAGGAGAAGAAATAGAATACCTAAATAATCCCATATCAGAAATAGAAATTGAAAAAGTCATCAAAGAACTTCCTAAGAAAAAATCACCAAGACCTGATGGATTCACAAGTGAATTCTATCAGACATTCAAAGAGCTACTAATCCCAATACTATACAAATTATTTGATATGATAAGCAAAGAAGGAGTCCTACCAAATTCCTTTTATGACACAAATACGGTACTGATTCCAAAGCCAGGTATACCAAAAACAGAGAAAGAAAACTATAGACCAATCTCCCTAATGAACATAGATGCAAAAATCTTAAATAGAATACTAGCAAAGAGACTCCAGCAAGTAATCAAGAAGACCATCTACCATGATCAGGTGGGATTTATACCAGGAATGCAAGGATGGTTCAACATTAAGAAAACCATCCACGTAATTGACCATATCAACAGTCTAACAAACAAAAATCACATGATTATCTCAATAGATGCTGAAAAAGCCTTTGACAAAATACAGCATCCATTCCTATTGAAAACACTGAAAAGTATAGGAATAGAAGGACCTTTCCTAAAAATCATAAACAGTATATACCTAAAACCATCAACAAGCATTATATGCAATGGGGATAAATTAGAAGACTTCCCAAAGATCAGGAGTGAAACAAGGATGCCCATTATCACCTCTATTATTCAACATAGTACTAGAAACAGTAGCAGTAGCAATTAGAGAAGAAAAAGAAATTGAAGGTATCAAAATAGGAAAAGAGGAGACTAAGCTATCACTCTTTGCAGATGATATGATGGTCTACTTAAAAAATCCTAGAGAATCAACTAAGAAGCTGGTAGAAATAATCAGCAACTTTAGCAAAGTTGCAGGACACAAAATAAATGCACATAAATCATCAGCATTTCTATACATTTCCAACACATCACAGCAGCAAGAGGTAGAAAGAGAAACACCATTTAAAATCACCCTAGACAATATAAAATACTTGGGAATCTATCTACCAAAACAAACATAGCAATTATACAAAAAGAACTACAAAACACTTTCCAAACAAATAAAACTGGATCTCAGCAATTGGAAAGCCATTAATTGTTCATTGGTAGGATGAGCTAACATAATAAAAAATGACCGTCCTACCCAAATTAATATACCTATTTAGTGCCATACCTATCAAATTACCAAAAATCTTCTTTACTGAATTAGGAAAAACTATAACAAATTTCATTTGGAATAACAAAAGATCAAGAATATCAAGGGAAATAATGAAAAAAATGTGAAGGAAGGGGGCCTAGCAGCACCAGATATTAAACTATACTATAAAGCAGCAGTCATGAAAACAATATGATAATGGGTAAGAGATAGAAGGGAGGATCAGTGGAATAGACTTGGGGTTAATGACATCAGCAAGACAGTGTTTGATAAACCCAAAGAGCCCAACTTTTGGGACATGAATCCACTATTTGACAAAAACTGCTGGGAAATTTGGAAAACAATATTGGAGAGATTAGGTTTAGATCAACATCTCACACCCTACTCCAAGATAAATTCAGAATGGGTGAATGACTTGAATATAAAGAAGGAAACTATAAATAAGTTAAGTGAACACAAAATAGTATACTTGTCAGATCTCTGGGAAAGGAAAGATTTTAAAACCAAGCAAGAGTTAGAGAAAATTACAAAATGTAAATTAAATGGTTTTGATTATATTAAGCTAAAAAGATTTTGTACAAACAAAAACAACGTAGGCAAAATCAGAAGGGAAACAACAAATTGGGAAAAAATCTTCATAACAAAAAACTCTGACAGGGGTCTAATTACTCAAATATACAATGAGTTAAAGCAATTATATAAAAAATCAAGCCATTCCCCAATTGTTAAATGGGCAAGAGACATGAATAGGCAATTTTCAGGTAAAGAAATCAAAAGTATTAATAAGCACATGAGAAATTGTTCTAAATCTCTAATAATTAGAGAAATGTAAATCAAAACAACTCTGAGGTATCACCTCACACCTAGCAGATTGGCTAAAATGAAAGAAGGGGAGAGTAATGAATGTTGGAGGGGATGTGGCAAAATTGGGACATTAATGCATTGTTGGTGGAGTTGTGAACTGATCCAACCATTCTGGCTGGCAATTTGGAACTATGCTCAAAGGGCTATAAAAGAATGCCTGCCCTTTGATCCAGCCATAGCATTGTTGGGTTTGTACCCCAAAGATATCATAGACAAACAGACTTGTACGAAAATATTTATAGCTGTGCTTTTTGTGGTGGCAAAGAACTGGAAAAGGAGAGAATGTCCTTCAATTGGGGAATGGCTGAACAAACTGTGGTATATGCTGGTGATTGAATACTATTGTGCTAAAAGGAATAATAAGCTGGAGGAGTTCCAGGTGAACTGGAAAGACCTCCAGGAACTGATGCAGAGTGAAAGGAGCAGATCCAGAAGAACATTGTACACAGATACTGATATACTATGGTAAAATCGAATGTAATGGACTTCTGTACTAGCAGCAATGCAATGACACAGGACAGCTCTGAGGGATTTATGGTAAAGAACGCTACCCACATTCAGAGGAAGAACTGCAGGAGAGGAATCATATATGAAAAACAAATGCCTGAACACATGGGCTGAGGAGGACATGATTGGGGATGTGGACTGGAAACTACCAGAGGAATGCAACAAACAACAATTTGGAAATAGGTCTTGAACAAGGACACATGATAAAACCAGTGGAAATGCATGTTGGCCATGGGTGGGGGGAGTGTTAAAAATGAATGTTAAAAATGAATACTTATAAATGATTAAAAAATTAAAAAAAAGAAAAAAAGTAAATATGTAGTATACATTTGTTGATTAAACTTCTTGAAAGTAGAGGTTGTTTCATTTTGGTTTTGTTTCTCTAGTGTTCAGTAAAGACTGGCACATAGAAGAAGGTGCTTAATGAATCCTTTTTTATTAATTAATCAACTTGAATTGGTTCATTGGAAAAATGTGCACTCTCCTTTTAATTCTTCATTCTTTTCTGACAAATAACTTCTAAAAAACTCCTTTAGTACTTTTTGACAAAATATGCTGGTAGTTAAAGTGTAAAGAAAACTAATAGACCACAACTAAGAAGTATTGGCAACATTCAATGATTTCATTAACCTTCCAAAAGCTTTCCTGTGCTATTCCCACTTCCCACCATCTCTAATCCAAGCTTCCCAAATTCTCATTCATAAAACCCTGATTTGGATCTGTTTTTATTTATCTTTGTATATTGGGAGTACTGAATTTTTAAAATTAGACATAAAAGTTTCATCATCCTACCTTCTCAAGTAATCATCTTATAGCTTTGTCTAATTTATTCAAACCTTTCTTTAATTCATTGCATTTCTGGCCCCTATCATCCTTCAGGGGCATGAATCCTATGATTTTACTCGCTTGCCATCATGGAAAAGTTTTCCCTTCAATTTGTCCCAAACTTATTTTATTTAAAGTTTTCATCTGTGTTTTTTTCATCCATATTATTTATGATTTTATAGATTTTTACTATAATCTCTATGAGCCAATATCTTTACAGCCTGGAGTCCAAATCTCTTTAGATCTTTTTTTTTAAAAAACAGTTCAGAGTGTTTATTCTAATTCATAATGTTTGTTCCTCAAAATAAAAAATGAAAATAAGCATGAAAAATTATTGATTATTAACAGTGTACTAAAAGCAGTAGGTTTCCACAATGCCAAATAAACCAGTGCTGAGATAAAGTTTAACAACTCCAACTTCTTCAGCATTTATCAAAGTACAAAAGAAAAAAAAATGATCCCTTTTTTTCAGATGACAAATCTGACCCTAATAATATAAGGGTACTAAAGGATATTTCACACTTATGTAGATAAGGAGATTATCTCAGAATGCAGCCACATACTTCTAGAATGGAATTTCTCCCTAAACTCTCATGTTCAATTTATTTTCTCTCAAAATCTAGGCACTGTAGAGGAATGTTTGGTGCACTTATCATGTCTTTGAAATATCTCCAACCAAGTTGTGGAGCTAATGTAGGCTATGTTCTCTGTGGAGAGATTTCTAGAGTGGTTTCAAAGAGAAGGAACCCACACTTGAACTGTGTTTTTTCCTCCCACAAATATGCTAAAAACAACAACAACAAAACTTCTTCTCAATGTTTCTTTAATATGCAAAATAAAATATTTGAACTAGATAAACTTTAAAATCCCTTTTTTCTCTAAATACTATTATTCTTTAATTATGATATTGGCTTTAAAAATTGGGAGGGTTGTTTTTACAAGGAATGAGAGAAACCAATCAATGTCTGTAGAGTGCAAAGAAAGGAGCAATAAATAACTGCGTAGGGGTTTCTTTTTTCAGTGCTCAAAATAAAACACAGAATATGGAGAATATATTTACTAATTTCTACAAAGGGTTCACTGACAAACAAGAAACATGGATTCTAGTGGTTGGTTTTAATGGTGCAGGAAATACAACTATTTAGTGCAAACTGAAACTGAAATAGTAACTATTTCCACTATAGGTTTTTTAAAAAGTAAAAAAACATAATAAAAATAATACATAAAAAACTTGAAGGCACAGAAGAGAAGAATATGATTAATGTAAGTTTTGGAGTAACAACTTGTATGAAAATCCATTTTAAATTTAAGAATGTAGCCATATTTTATGTATTTGTAAATATCTATATAACTCTCTAAGTGCACAGTTATAAATGCACTTTCATGTTCTGACCCATTCTGACATTTTATCTCAGGACAATTGACTTACCCAAAGAAGGGAATGATGAACAATTTTTTTTATCTCTACTTAGTTCTGAAGGATATATTATATTTTCCAACAATGGCTTGACAGAAATAGAAATATCAGATCACAAATGACTTAATATTAAAGTCTGATGCAATAACTTTTTCATAAGCAAAAAATTGACTATTAACAGTAATAATGCTGTTTTTACAATGTTTATCATAATAACCTAGTAAGGTAGGTAATGGTTCAAATTAAATCCAACTTATCAAGTATTTATTTAACACCAACTATGTACTAAATATTAAAAAAGTTTCTGGGAATACAAAGGAAAAAACAAAATAGTACCAAAACCCAATCAATTCAGTCTACATACTAGTCAGATTTCTGACCATGAAGAGTTTGAGCCATTCCATGATTATGTTGATTTAAAAATGGAACTAAGCAGAATAACAGTCAAATGGATAGTCTGTATAGACATGATATAAAGGAAGGAAAATGTGTGCTCTTATCTTAATTGGAAGCTTTTTAATGAAAAAAAATAGAGTAAAATGTTGGATGTATAAAAGCAGAAGAACACACATATGTCAATTCACACATATTACCTTCCTCAGAAGAATGTAAGCTCTCTGAGGGCAGGGAAAGTTTTGCTTTTGTCCTTATATTCCAAATTCTTAGTACAGTGTTTTGAATATAGTTTATTAATTGATTAAAGAGATACCCTCTCCTACTCTATTCTTAACTAAGAATTCTTTAATGGGTGGGGCTCATCTGCCTGCTTTTTCTTCTGTAACTATTTCAGCAGGGAAGATTAAGGGCAATATGGAGAAGAAGAATTGGACAATGGTAACAGAAATCATCCTTGTCAGAATCTCCACTACTCTAGCCATACTCCTCTTCCTACTATTTTTATTGGCCTATTTGGTGACTGTTTAAGGCAATTTCCTCATCATCATACTCATTTGGGTGGATTATAGACTTCATTCACCCATGTATTTCTTCCTCAGCCACCTTTCCTTCAGTGAGATCTTAACCACAACTTGTACTGTGCCTAAGATGTTGGTTGATTTTCTATCAGAGAAAAAAAACTATCTCCTTTGCTGGATGCTTCTCACAATTTTATTTCTACTTCCTTTCTGGATGTACTGGTTTATTCTCTTTGCTGTCATGTCTTATGATCGCTATATTGCTATCTATAATCCCCTTCAGTATCCTACTATCATGACCCGTCTACTCTGTGTTCGACTTGTCCTATCTTGGTTAGGTAGTTTTCTGCTCATCTCTCCATCTACTGTCCTTAAAAGGGGGACTGCTATATTGTGGGCCCAATGTGATTGACCACTTCTTCTGTGATAGTGCTCCCCTACTCCACCTGGCATGTGCTGACATCAGAGCCATTGAACTGTTGGACTTCCTCAACTCCCTTATACTTCTCATTGGCTCACTAACACTAACTATGGTCTCCTATGTCTACATCATTTCCACAATTCTGAAGATACCTTCAGGTCAAGGTCAACGCAAAGCATTTGCCACTTGTGCCTCACATTTCACAGTGGTTTCTATGAGCTATGGGATCTCCATCTTTGTCTATGTTCGTCCCTCACAGAGAAGTAGCCTCCATCTCAACAAGATCCTCTTTGTCCTCTCAAGCATTGTCACACCCCTGCTGAATCCCTTCATCTTCAGTCTGAGGAATGAAACTATGAAAGAGGCATTGAGGGATTCCTCAGTTAAGATCCAGACCTTTCTCAAGAACCTGAGATTCAATTGATTCCTTGTTGCTAGCTATTCTATTCCTGGACATCAACAAACTTGCTTCTGAGATACAATATCTAAAATGATCAACATCCTGATAGTAATTCAAATGTTGGAATGGAAAGGATCATTTAGCTTAATACCATCATTTTACAGGTGAGGAAATAGAGTTTTAAATAGAAATATCGTGGAGTTCAAGTATATCACTTTTCTGAATGCTAATATATACCTATAATCTAAAATAGTACAATTTACAAATTACAAAATTACAAATTACAAAGAATTTACAAACAGTAAATTCTTAACACACATTTTAGTAAATTATATATTTGTCCAGTAATTGTATAGTACTTTATGACATTGAGGTGCCAGATGACTTTGAATAGCATAGCATTTATATCCATGGCTTAATTTAGTTTGATTCTTTTCTACTTGGAAGTCAATCTCAGGTCATTTGTGTCATTTTATAGAGAACATAAGTGTTGGGGAAAGTAAAAATATAAACTGCTATTTAATAATTAATCTTCAAATTATTCTCAAAGTCTGGGATTGGTAGGGATGTTTTCCTCTATCTTATAAACTGATGCTTAAATAGTTGAGGTGGGAGTAAGAATCATTCATAATAATGTAATTCCACTTTCTCCAAGAAGTCTTCCTAGATTAGTCTAAGTTGGGAACGGGATGAGGTTTCTATCAATCACCCACCAAGGGGGGCAGCTGGGTAGCTCAGTGGATTGAGAACCAGGCCTAGAGTCAAAGGGATCTGGGTTCAAATTTGGCCTCAGACATTTCCTAACTATATGACTCTGAGCAAGTCACCTACCTCTATTGCCTACCTCTTGCTTCTCTTCAGTCTTACAAATGATACTAAGATAGAAAGTAAGAGTTATAAAAAAAGAAAGGGAACTTTAAATGGTACCATGAAGAAAAGAAGGTAAGGAAGGATTGCCAACCTCCTAATCCCCAAGTCCATCACAGTAACTTTTAGCCTTTATGCATATTTAAGAAATAGTTATTAGGGGCAAATTTGATGGGATTTCAAATCCCATCCCAAATAGGAGATTTCAAGGAATACCTTTAAGAAAATGAAAATTTTCAGAAATGAAAATTGAAATATCACAGGATATAAAACTAGAAAGAATCTTGGGATTACTTAATGCCCCCCACCCACCCACCCTTTTTATAGCTGAGGAAAATGGAGTCCCTGAAAGGTAAATGATTGGCCTAATAACTTTAAGGCAAACAGCAGACTTGGGATTTGAACAAATTCTTTTCTCTTCACATTCAAAGAAACATTATAATACTAGTAGGCATTCCCTCACAGCCTCATTGTCTCCTTCCCTCCCCCATTCATTCTTCATCTATTTCAAATCAAATTGTCCCTCTAGTCCCTGCCTTTGAGCTACTGAATCTTTCTTTCTTTGCTTCCACCATTTGATCCTTCACTTGGATACTATTACATACTCTCTACACAAACATAACTATGGTCATTGATATTTACTATATATGTGGCCTAAACTAAGTCATTTCCCTGGATCTTAGTTTCCTCACCTATAAAATCAATGGTTGGCTGAGATGATCTTTGAGAACCCATCCAGCTTAACATATAAGACTATCTATGAACAGAAACATCTGTGCTCTTCTCAGCCTTCTTGTCTCTCACTATACGAACATTCTTACACAAAGAATACTAAATGTTCTGTATAAGAAGTATGACATGGTGGATAGAAAGCCAGATTTGCACCTGGTTTTAGGACTTAACTGACATATCAATCAAGAAGGTCAATCAATATACATTTATTAAGCACAAAATACATTTCCTGCTTTAGGAGCTCATAATCTCATATACAATATACAAATATACAAGCAAATCCAAGGCAAGATAAATATAGGATAATTAGGAAATAATTAAGAGAGGGAAGACATTCAAATTAAAAGAAATCCAGGAGGTTTTTTGTAAGAAGGCAAGATTTTAATTGGGACTGTATTAGTCTGTATTAGTAGAAATGTAGAAATTTTATTAGGAAGCCAGAGAAATCAGTAGACATTTAAAACATTATTAAATAATTTAAATTATTAGATCTCACTTTTTAACATTAAACTATAGCTTTCATATGTAGTTAACATTAAACTATATCTATAGTTGGGTTGGCCTCACTTCATTTTTAATAATGTTAAAGAAGAAATTCATTCTTCAGATTGGACTAATGACTTCCAACTCAAGTACTATATGCTTCTAAGTGCAAAAGTCTAGATACAAAAGAGTAGGGTTTATGAAAATGTTCATGCATGAATAAGTCTAATCACAAATGAATTGTACCAACAAACATTCAGATGTCAGAATAACTTTCTGGAAATTAATATGCTTCAAATAGTTACTGTTAGAACATATCATAACTTTACCTGTGAACTCTTCTAAATGTTTAATAGATTTATCTTAGATATACCAACATGATTTCCCCCAACAGAGTAAGGCAGAACATTCTAGGAATATGTAGTAAATTCTTGGCTGCAAACTGCTTTTCCTAGAAAACAAAATAATCATTATTAGTCATCATAATATTTCAGTAATTAGAAAGAAGAAAAAGATAATTGCTAAACATGCTATGAAGTGAACCATATGCTTTTTGCTGGTAGTCTACAATTGCTATTTTTCTCAATATTCAGGAAATGTGCAAATTTAAATTAATTTCCTTCTTTTCAAAGAAAAATCTTAAACTACAAATTGCTAAACAAAAGCAGAAAACTTGAAGCTGACAGGAGAGAATACAAATCTAGTGAAGAGTTTAGAAACAATTACTACTGAGATATAAAAGAGCTCAAGGTACTCACTCATTCCTACTCTGCACTTAGACATAGATTCTTGTACTGGATTTGTTCCCATTATGGCCTGGACTCCATACAATTCTGCCCCCAGAAAGCTCATTATCCTTCAAAATTACATCAGATCCACCTTGGTACTCAGAATTCAAAGGTATTTCATGGTACCCTCTGATCAGAAGAATGGAGAATAGAGCAAAGAACTCCATCATGATTATGTCCTTTCACCTGCTACCTCTCCACACCTTGTCTTTCACTGCTTTTCAGTCAGCTTTATCTTTCTCTCTCTCCTTCCCTCTCTCTTTTTGGAGTGCCTTTCTCCATTTCATTGTGAGCTCCATGAGGACAGAGGCTATTCTTTTTTCCCCCTGCTCTTTTGCCTTGGAACTAATACACAATATTGATTGTAAGACTGAAGTTAAATTTTTTTTAAAGGAAATAGAGGTTGGGACTAGATAACTTTTAAATATTGTACAATATTAGATTATGAAATATAAGTAATAATTTCATTATATTTGAATATACTTTGAGCTTGGGCAATATACTGGAATAAATGTTATGCTTAGTATGTTCTTTATTCAGGGAATAATTGAGAACTATGGATAAATACTAACAATGATGTTTGAAGAACAATTTCAAGATTTATGTGACAAATTCATGACAATTATATTGGACGAACAAGAGACCAGGGAGAAAAGTTAACAGATTATTGCCAAGAGTCTGTATTAGTAGAAATGTAGAAATAATCAGGAAGTAGAAATGTTATGCCTTTATGAAGAGAATTAGGAAAAAGGAGTTGTGAACATTGTTGACTAGTGATTGGTCTTCTTCAGAAATAAATGCTCTTATATTTCAATATGTTGAGACTGGTTAAACTTGGCCACTTCAAAATGAACAACCAGATTAAAGGAAATGAGAGAGCAACCAAACACAAATAAGAAATATATACACAGATATAATATTGTACCACCTTTCTCTTCCATCCCTATATCTCCCAAAGATTCATTACTAGAACTCTTAATGAACAAATTTCCCTATGGGAAGAAACAATACAAAAAGGTTATTAAATAATCTTTTTGTTTATTTTGGTTTGGTGATGAGGTGTCTAGAGGCCTCAAGTGTTCATTATACTCCTTTCATAGTTTTTATCTTTGGAATTAACTAATTCAGGAAGGAATTGTGTTTTGCTCTTCAGTCCCTTGGATTCCTTTTCAATCTCTCCCTGATATTTCTCCTTTACCTATAAATATTCTCAGTCCTACCATGTCTACAAAAATTTTCCTGACCATCCACTGATGCTATTATTCCATATGTCTCCTCTCTTATACTATTAAACTTATAGGAAAAAAACCCTACATTCATTTGCTAATCATTCATTCTTCAACTCCTTACATGGAATTCAACCTCACGATTTTACTGAAACTATTCACTTGGAGGTCATCAATAACAACCTGCTAACACTGATGATATTTTCTTAATCCTCATCTCCTCTAACATTCTACAAGATTTGCTATTTCATGGATACATTTTCCTTCACTTCATAACATTGTCTCCTAGTCCTACTCTTTGATCAGTATGTCTTAGTCTATCAGTGGTTCCCAAACTTTTTTGGCCTACCACTCCCTTTCCAGAAAAAATATTACTTAGCCCCCTGGAAAATAATTTTTTAAAATTTTAATAGCAATTAATAGAAAAGATAAATGCACCTGTGGCCATCACCGCTTCCTTGGATCACTGCATCACCCACCAGGGGGCAGTAGCACCCACTTTGGAAATCACTGATCTATATGCTTAATTTAACCTATTTTTCCCATTTCCTAAACAAGAATATCTTGGACTCAAACTTCAGGTCTCAAATTAAGGTCACCTTCTTCCTAAAGATCCCTCCTCCTAACTTCAGTACTTCTAGTGATCCAGTCAGCTAGGCTCAATACTTTGGGACCAACTATAACTTTCTATTTTCCCTCCCTCCCACCTTCCAGTAAATGCCAGCAAAGCACTAGTACTGTTGATTCTACTTCCATGACATCTATCCATCTCCTTTTCTTCATGGACACTGCCAGCCCTTTTATTCATTCCCTTATCAACTCCAGCCTTCAATCTTTCCCTTTTCCAGTCTTTCCACAATTACTGAAATAATATTCCTGAGATACAGAATGAGCTCCTTTGCTCAAAAATTTTCAAAGTTTGCCTATTACTACTGGGATAAAATGGACAATAATTCTGGCCATCCACATTCTGGATCTAATCTTGACAACTCTTTCCCCCAAATAACCCCATTTCTTTCATTCTGTGTTCCAGCCATACTGCACTACTATATATTCTTTTAACTTGATTTATTTTACCCCAATTTGCACATTTGCACACTGTCCTTTATGCCTAGATTCTTATCTATGTACATTTCATATTCATTTCCTTTTGATAGAATAGAAAATCTTTTAGGGCATAGTTCACCTTTTATGTCCAGTGTCTACAACTATACCCTGCATATACTCAATCCTTAATATACATTTGTTCAATTGAATTGAATGTAATCTCTTATAGTTTTTTGCATTATATTGATCATTGTTATTTGGACTCTAGTCTCTTTCTATCAAGGTATTACATTCTTTAACAAGTAAAGGCCACACTTTAGAACTACTGTCTTTTCTCTTAATAGTTTCATAGACATATCTTAGGGATAAAGCTTATAATAATCAATAATTTGAATACATATCCATATTATCTATTTTTTTCCAATGTGCCTCTCAGTGACTATATTTCTGGGAAATAAAATTAATTTCTGGCATTGTGTCAAGAAAGGAGAGAGAATAGCCAATATGACAGTAAAGGAAAGTGATAAATTTTGGAGGGGATGTGGCAAAATTGGACACTAATGCATTGCTGGTGGAGTTGTGAACAGATCCAACCATTATGGGCAGTGGGGAGCAGGTGTTATGATGATAATAACAGATAATTTGGAGAAGCAGATAAATGTGTCAGGGAATTTGGAACTATGCTTAAAGGGCTATAAAACAGTACATTCCCTTTGATTAAGTAATACCATTACTAGGTTCATATCCCAAAGAGATTTTTTTAAAGTGTGTGGGGGCAGAAGGACCTACTCGTACAAAAATATTTATAGCAGGTCTTTTTGTGTGGCAAAGACTTGGAAATTGAGGGAAAGTTCATCAACTGGGAAATGGCTGAACAAATAGTGGTATATGATGGTGATAGAATAGTATTGTGCTGCAAGAAATGATGAACAGGATTATTTCAGAAAAAGCTGGAAAGACCTACATGATCTGATGCAGAGTGAAATAAACTGAACCAGGTGTAGAAGGACCAACTATGAAAGATTTAGCAACTCTCAGCAATACAGTGATTCAGGACAATTCTGAGGGATTTGTGACAAAGAATGCTATCTATCACCAGAGAAAGAATTGTTGATGTCACAATGCAGATCAAATCATGCAGTTTTTCACTTTAGTTTATTTGTGTTTTTATTTTGGGCATTCCTTATAAAAATAAACAATATGTTTTGCATGATAATACATGCATAACCAAGATCAAATTGCTTACCAGCTCTGGGAAAGGGGAGGGAAAGGAGGAAGACATTTGGATCATATAACTTCAGAAGACGTATGTGGAAAATTTATTGCATGTAATTGGTAAAATAAACTATCTTTACCATAAAAAAAGGAAAGAGATACAAAATATAGATTACTAGAGTGTCTCTTGATATATTTAAAAAACCTGTATTCAATAGAAGTAAGGTTTTAAGGGGTAGCCCAAGTTGGCATAGATTCTGTCTCCATTATGTGATTTCTTCTTCTCATATGTCTTCTATGAAATTTCAGAACCATAATCATTTTACTACTCCAACTTACCTTTTCAACTTCAGTCTCTTCCTCTCAGGGTAAGATTTTTAACTAAATTATATTTTTTCTTCTGAGAAACTGGAATTATCATTTTACCCTTTCTCTTCATAAGACTGTGAGGTATTCATTTATGAACCTAAGAACTCTCACATATCCAGTTGTTCCTATGAAATAAAGATTAATCATTGCAAATCAATGTAATTACAGGTGGTTTATTCAATAGGTTGTGATGGAGATGTCTATATCTTTTACCTCCACAAGATGGAGCTAAGGCTTTCAAGTTGGATTATTCCCTATGGGTCAGAATCATAAGAAGAATTCTGGACCCATATATATGTCCCTACTCTATTCTGGTATATAAAAAATTTCTCATTTGGGTCAGAATTTGGCTCTAAAAAGAATAAAGAATTTCATACACACACACACACATATTACATATATATATATATATATATATATATATATATATTTACTTTTAAAAAATATAAATCTCTTTGGCTAATTTTGGTTTTCAAATTTACTCTAGGAGAATGGAGTTTAGAACCACTGTAAGCCTCATGGCTGACTTTCTGTCTTGTTATTTTCTTGGTATATTATCCTAAGTTGGGTTGGCAGTTTTGTTTATTCCCAGAATTTTGTGCACTATTTCTCTGGGTCCAGGTAGATTCTGTGTCTGCTTCAAGAGAAATAAATAAATAGTAATAGCTAACATTTATATAGTGCCTGATACATGTCAAACACAAAGCTAAGCATTTTACAAATATAATTTCATTTGAGCACCACAACAATCCTGAGAGTCAGGAGTCTTCCATTTTCCCATTAGGGAACTGAGGCAAACAAAGGTCAAGCTAGAAAGTGTCTGAGGTCAAATTTTAATCAAATTCTTCCTAATTACAGGTCCAGCACTCTATACATTTAGCTACCTAATTACCTCCTATGGCAAGAGCTTAGCTTTGATCCATTTCTAGAGACAGATAGAAATGGACCAAAGTTAATTTCTTGCTTCTTTTTTCAGATAAATAGTTGCATATGACTTCAACTAAAGCTTATATTATTCTATATTTCATGACTCATCTATTCCAGTTATTATGTTACATGTCAAAACTCCCATATTCCACATGATTCTCCTCTAAAATAACAAGGCCTATATTTTAACTTCTAATTATATATGACAAATAGCTTTTTGAAGTACATGGGTTTAATATCTTTGTTGACAATTTCCATTATGGAAAAAAAAGAATATGTGAAAGAATAGTATATGTAACAGTCCTTGACTCTATTGCAAGTAAATATACATTTACTATAAAATGTATTTATTTTTCTTCATCATGATGGATAATAGCTATTAGTTATAGCAAAAATACTTATCGTTAGAAAATCTGAGCTCTTTCTCTGAATCTGTCAATAATTCCCCATGTTACTTTGGAAATTTACTTAAAAATAAATGATCTCCAATGTCTAGCCTTGATCTAAAATCCTATAGTTTTATTTTACGATCATCATCTTTATACATTCTTCATAGTCAGATGATTGTATAGGGAAATTAAATAGATTACTTATTAGAATTATGAATTCCACATCATGGATGTGTTCAAGCAGACATTGGAATGCTAGGAATATGAGAGAATTGATTTATGCATCAAATAGACTTCCATGAAAACTCCTTATAATTTTCAATTTCAGTCCCCTATATTTTTTGTAAGCTTGCAACTATCAAAATTGGCAACTAATTCAGACATGAAATTATCTTTTCTTGAATAGGATGAAACTATAACAGGAAGATTAAGATTAGACATTGGGCAAAACTTTCAGTATGTGGACATGATTACATACATATGGTAAAACATATGGAAATTGACCTAAATAAATATTCTGCTAGTGTATTCCAGGACGGAACAACTGTCCCACTAACTAACAAGGGTAACAAAATTATTTCATTTTCTGCCCTATTCAGTTTTTTAGGCTGAATTTATTTCCTTCAAAGTTAGGTTGATGTGGAA
The DNA here is from genome assembly GCF_016433145.1 of Gracilinanus agilis. Taxonomy (NCBI): domain Eukaryota; kingdom Metazoa; phylum Chordata; class Mammalia; order Didelphimorphia; family Didelphidae; genus Gracilinanus; species Gracilinanus agilis. Next base: position 246,125,680 of record NC_058133.1, read on the forward strand.
AATAGTAAAGAATATATCTAATCATCAATAGTTGGTCAAGCTGATAAACTAGAGAGGTAAATTCAATATTGTGGAATAAGAGGAAGCATTTTTGCCTAGCTCACCTAGTACATTTCCTCCAAATGATTTAAACACAAGACCAAACTGTGATTGGGAAAGCCAAGAAATAGTCACTGTAAGTTATTTTTCCAGCCTAGGGCAGCTTAGGGAAATAGAGACATCTGGCAACATTCTGGGTGTATTTCAGAGAAATGAAAAGAAGGTTGAGCCAGGGCAGGAAGTATTGAGGAGATGGGTGCAAAAGCAGTTCTGTTAAGCATTACTCAGTCATAGAACATAGATCCTAATTGAAGAGGAGCAGGCATAAGTCAGTGTGGATCCTAGCTCAGTACTAAGTTAGGGACAAGTTCTAGAAATGAAAATGGGTGGCTCTAAGGCAAAGAGTAGAGCAGTGACTCAGTTCTAGTCTTAGCCCAGCATGCAAAAGTCCCAAACCAAAAGGAAGCCATTGGTTTGGTTACTCCGAATGTAACTCTGTTACATCCCACCAAGCCAAAAATTACTGAGTCCAGCCTTAGTGTACTGAAATTCATCCAGAAACAAATTAATAGCTCCAAACCTGGCTAAGAAAGACGCTAAAAGATAGACCAAATGAAAGTGAACAAACTTCTTCAGATTATACCACTTTTTGATCACTGAAAACTAATGAGTCCCCAGATTGAGCTATGAAAGCAGTATAAAGACATAAAAGGACAGAAGTTCAGATTAGAATCCTTCCCCAAGAAGTATGCAGAACCCAACCCTAACATAAAATTCAATGTCTAAAGGAGGCTGGGAAAAAAAGAACAACACCATAACAACAAAGATATCCTACCAGATCCCTTCTATGACCCAAGTATGGAGAAGGTGGATACTTAAATCAGAGAAAGTCAAAAGAGAGATAGAAACCTATAGACCCATTTCACCAACAAATATTGATGCAAAAATTTTAAATTAAGTACTAGCAAGGAGATGAAAACAATGTATCACAAAGATTATACACTATGACCAATATGGATTTATACCAGAAATGCAATTCCGGTTCAATATTTTTAAAATTATATATATACATATATATGCATACATATATATACATGTACATATATGTCTGTGTGTAATTAATCCTATTAATATCCAAAACATTAAAATAATAATTAATAGTACTTCATTATAGAAAAAGCTTTTGGCAAAATATAATACTTGCTCCTATTTAAAAAAAATAGAAAACAGTGGAAAAAACAGAACTTTCTTTAAAATGATAAGTAGTATATCTCTAAAACCAAAAGCCAAGATTTCTAAAATGAGGACTAAGTAGAAAACTTTCTATTATGATAATAAGTGAAAAAGAAAAGGTCCATTATCACCATTACTATTAAATGTTGTTCTAGAAATAGGAAATAAGACAAGAAAAAGATATTAAAGATATAAATATAAAAAAGGAAGAAGTAATATTATTACTTTTGCAGAAGATCTCATTTTTTAGTTATAGAATCTTAGAAAGTCAACTGAAAAACAGCTGATGTAATGAACAACTTCAGTAAAGTTGCAGGGTATAAAATAAATCTGCACAAATCTGCATATTATCCATAAAATTAATCAGGAAGAGATAGAGAAATTACATTTTAATCAATTACACAGTATAAAACACTTTGGTAGTCTACCTGCCAAGACATACACGGGAACTATGTGAAGATGAATATAAAACATTCTTTACATAAAAACAGATCTAAATAATTGGAGAAATAGAAATTGTTCCCAGTTAGTCAATATCATAAAAATGACAATTCTACCAAAATTATTTTTCTTTTTCATTGACATAACAATCTGTCAAAGAACTACTCAATATATAAGTAATATAAAAATAAAAACTCATCTAGAGGATCAAAAGGTCAAGAATATCAAAGGAATCAATGAAAACGATATGAAAGAAAATTGCCTAGATGTCTCTGATCTCAAATAACACCACAAAATCGTAATTGTAAAAAAAAAACTTAGAAGTGGATAGAAAACAAAGTTGAGCGAAGGAATAGTATAGGAACATAAGATAGGGAAGCAAATCAGTCTAGTAACCTAGTGTTTGATAAACTCAAAGATCCCACTACTGAGGCAAGAACTCACTATCTGATAAATAAAAACAACTTTTTAGGAAAAAAATGAAAATATTGAAACTAGATGTAGAACATGATCTCACACTGCATACTAACATAAGCTCTAAATGAACACAAGTTAGATATAATAGAGGAAATCGTAATTACTTTAAAGGAGCATAGAAGAAAATTTTTCTCAGATCTGTGGATAGTGGAAGAGTTCATGAAAAGAGAAAAGATTGAGAGGTTTGTAGGAGGCAAATGATACCAATGAAGATAAAATCAGAAGAGAAGTACGAAACTTGGGGAAAATATTTGTAGAAAATTTCTCTGATAGATGGCTTATTTTTATGACATATAGGGAACTGAGTGAAATTTATGAAAAAGGAGCCATTCTTTAATTGACAAATGGCCAGAGGATATGAATAGGCAGTATTCAGAGGAAGAAATCCAAATTATCAAGTCATTTGAAAAATTATCTATATCAGTAATAATTAGAGGAAACCATATTAGAACAACTCTGAGTTAGCACCTCAAAACCATGAGATCAATAAAGTTTATAAAAAAGGAAAATGACAAATGAGAGAGAAATGTAGGGAAATTGGTTCTTTAGTCACTGTTGGAGGAGCTGTGAACTAATACCACCATTTTTGGAAAACAATTTGGAACTTTCCCAAAAAAACTATCAAACTGTACCTACCTTTTGATCTATTGATACTGTATACTAGGTCTATACTCTTAAAAAGTCTGACATATAAAGACTCATTTTGTATAGGAAAAAAAAGGAAACTGAGAAGACACTTTTTAATTGGGGAATGGCTAAACAATGTATTTTTATATGAATACTACTGCTTTGTAAGAAATATTGAAGGAATACTTTTGGAAAAATCCTGGAAAACTTAAACGGATGCACAGTGAGGGAAACAAACAAGAATAGTGAATACAATATCAAAAATATTGCAAACATGATCAACTCTGAAAGACTTAGGAACTGATCAGCAGAATAACCAGCTACAATTCTAAAAGTTTCATTATAAAACATTCTATCCACCTCCAGATTGAGAAGTAGACTCAGAAGGCAGATTTAAAGATATGTTCTTTTCATTCCTTCCCTTCTCTCTCTTTTCCTTCCTTCCTTCCTTTTTTCTTTCTTTCTTTTTGGATAAGGTTAATGTGGGAATTTGTTTTACACAACTATACACATTTGTAATGAACTTTGTTTTTCCTGCCTTCTCAATAGATTCAGGCACAGGAGGGGAAGAGAAAGACTAGTTATAAAAATAAAATTAAATTAACAAATTTATAAACTAGAAATTTTTCAATGAAAAAAGTATTTATTATCATTGGCAGCAATAGAAATTATTATAGTTATTTTAAAGGAAGAACTGCTTAAATCAGAAAGCAAATAATTTAGGAATAAGCAACATTTAATTTTTGAAGAATATTTTATTTTAGCAATGTTTTCTTTTATGAATGATTTAGTAGAATTTAAATTCCAAGGTAAATAAATCACTTATAGGAATTGGAATAAGTTATGCATTTGAAAACTATTCACAAACCAAATTGTAAAAGTTTTATCTGACAAAATGAGAAACTATCCATAAACTTTGAAGTTTCCATTTTGATCAGGAGAAAATAGAAGTTTTATAATTAATTGTTATTATATAAAACTTTTTTTTACAGCATAGAAAAACTAGTAAATGGGTTGGAATTTGACTGGGAAATAAAGAAATGAGGAATGGAGAAAGTAATAAAGAACAATGAATTTGAATCAAAGTGTGGAGAGAGGCAGTTATAAAGTTTGTGGAGCTTTAATCAAAATCCAGACAGAAAAAGAAAGAAATTAGGGGTTCCGGGTTAAGATGGCGGCAGAGTAAGAAGCAGCTCTTAACCTCTCCTGACCGAAACACAAAAAACTCCTCAAGGGGACATAAAAACAAGTCCAGACAAACGGAGGAACCCCACAACAGGGCACAGCGTGGAAGGTACGTGGAATCGAGACATTTCCAGGCTATAAAGGGCTCTCACTAAATCTCGGGCTGAGCAACCACCCCACCCCCACCCCCTCCACACACAAGATCTAGAGGTCTGAAGCCAGCTAAAAAGAAATAGAGCAAGTTTGGGGCACCCATCGAGTCATTGGCAGCTCCGGGGCCTGTTCCTGAGAGCAGCAAGATTTAAGACCCCAGTAAGCCAAAGAACCCAAGCGAAATCTGAGCACGGGAGCAGAGAGTGGATGCTGGGCGCAGAGCGCAGGCTGAGCAGAACACAGGCACGGGTGGAGGCGTGGGTGGAGGCAGACACAGCCAGGAACTAAAGCTCTGAAAACCTGAGTGGGGAACCAGTGCAGACGGGTATACGACTGTGGAAGCAGCGCCCTGAGACTTGTAAAGGAACCCCCTGCAGAGGATCAAGTAAGGGGGTCCACCAAGGGGCTTGACCTTGGAAAAAACGAGAACTCAGACCTCAGGAGCCAATAGACCACGGACAGACACTGAGCGCGAGGATAAACCTGAGAAGCTGCTGGGCTAATGATGGCTACCCAGACTCAGGAAACTCAGAAGAGAAAGAATAACAACAAGAAAAAGAAGCCTTTAACACTCGACAACTTTTACACAGAGAAAATCCAGACAACCGAGCAAATAGAGGAGGAGAACAAACAAGCATCCGGACCCTCCTCAAATAAGGAAAACTCCTCACAAGCTATGGAAGAGTTCAAAACTGAGATTTTGAGGAAAATGGAAGAGATCTGGCAAGAAAATAACTGTTTAAAAGGTAAAATCTTGCAATTGAACACCAGAAACGACCAGATTGACAAGGAATACCAGAAGATTATGGCCGAAAACCAGAAGATTATGGCCGAAAACCAGAAGATCATGGCCAAAAACCAGAAGATTATGGCCGAAAACCGAAAGATTATAACCGAAAATCAATCCCTAAAGGCTAGAATTGAGCAATTGGAAGGTAATGATCTCTCAAGACAACAAGAACAAATAAAACAAAGTCAAAAGACTGAAAAAATAGAAGGAAACATGAAATATCTCAATGAGAGAGTGACAGACCAAGAAAACCGGTCTAGAAGAGACAATTTGAGAATAATTGGTCTTCCAGAAAAACCAGAAATTAATAGAAACCTGGACTCCGTACTAAAAGAAATTATTCAGCAAAATTGCCCTGAAGTCCTACAACAAGAGGGCAATATAGACATCGAAAGGATTCATAGAACACCCACCACATTCGACCCAGAGAAGAAATCGGTTAGAAATATTATTGCCAAATTCAAAAGCTTTCAAGCAAAAGAAAAATCTTACAAGAAGCCAGAAAGAGACAATTCAAATATCAAGGAGCACCAATCAGGATCACACAGGATCTGGCAGCCTCCATGCTAAAAGACCATAAGGCTTGGAATACAATATTCAGAAAGGCAAGAGAGCTGGGCCTGCAACCACGGATCAACTACCCATCAAAACTGACTATATATTTCCAGGGGAAAGTATGGGCATTCAACAAAATTGAAGAATTCCAGGTATTTGCACAGAAAAGACCAGGGCTAAATGGAAAGTTTGATATCGAACCACAAAAA
>NC_058133.1:246136371-246325950 GCF_016433145.1 Gracilinanus agilis
AGGATGGGTTGAGAAGGGGGTGGGATGGGTTGAGGAGTGGGAGGGATGGGTTGAGGAGGGGGAGGGATGGGTTGAGGAGGGGTGGTGGCAGTATCGATATCAATGGGTTGAGTGGAAGTCAGGGGCAATTTCTGAGAAATCCTCAGATGATGAATAAGTATGGAGAAATAAGTCTCCTCTTTGGTGGAACCTCCTTCTCATATGTTTTCTCCTTCTTAAATGCTTGGCATGGTTTTTTACATAAGCCAGCAGTTGCTCTACACTCCCCTCCATATGCTCTATGCTCCCCTCCAATTTATTCAATCTCGAGTTTAGTGGCATCCAGCTTCTCTGGTAGTTTCTTTTGGGAGAAGTAAAGATAAACCACCAGGCTTTTCCTTCTACCTCTAAAGATTTTAAAACTAGAGACACATGGAGGTTTGGAACAAAAAGTAGAAAACAAGGCTAAGGCCTAATTGTAGTCTAAAAATTTACTCTCCCTAAAAAGAAACCTACTAATATGCTGAGTCTAATGCCTTCTGCTTGGGTGAGGAACAGGACTGCTTTTAAACCTTATTCAGGTGTGTCCCCAGTCTAGCTAAGAGACAAAGCAGTCTGCTAGGCCTAGTAAGGCAACTAAAAAATGGGATTCCTTCCCAGGTGAAACTAAGGGCCAACTAATTGGGTTATTTGTTCCCTAAGGCAAGGGAACAGCCTCCCCAGCTGAATTCTCAGGGCCCCATTTGATCTCACCAGTCTGGCAGCTTTATATCAATCACAGATCCAAAGCAAGCTGTGAAAAGGCTGACTTAGGGGATAGTTATAAAGTAAAGAAAAATTCAAGAAAATTTAGGAAGATTGAGGAAGATTGAGACCGGAACATGGATCGCCAAAATGTAAGAGGGAGATTTTAGGTATTTATAGATACATATTTAAGGTGTGGCTGCCAGGAATCAATGATTCAGATTGATTCCATAATTAAAATAGACCCATGTCAGAATTGGGTTTAAGGTAGTTTATTTATAATTAGGAAGGGTAGAAGGTAGGGAAATAGAGAGAGGGAGAGACTAGTCCAGACCTGCAGAGGCCCGGACAGAGAGAGGGTTAAAAGGCTAATTAAACTAAATTACATGCCACAAGGCCTTAGCAATCAGAGAGGCAAGAGCCTACTTAAGGTAGAGTCTTGAAAATGCCAAGGTAGGCCAAGGAAGTCAGCCTAACTTACCCACATGACAATTCAGAGTGGAAGCAGCCTGAGGTCTCAGCCGAGATGCTTCAGCACCAAGTTCAAAGTGGGAACTGCCCCAATAGGAAGTAACCAACATACTTTAACAGATAGTGTCTCTCGTCACTTCCTGTGGGTCCACCTCTAATTCAAGTGGACAAATGGCAGCCTCTACACTGAGTTGGACTGCCCAAAGGGCAGTCCCTTGTTCTTGATTTGTTACTTATTGTCACGTGTGGGTAACTCATCTCTCCTCCCCACTAAGGGAGGTGGGGATGACATCATCTCGGGTAAGTAGAGTTTTGACTATGAATGGGCCAGAGCTAATTCCATTTACACAACCAACTCGTGAGAGATAATTGTTAAATTTTTGGTGTGGGCATTTACACCTTAGCAATCAACAAACACCACATATCTGGGCTTGCTGATTTTGTTGGTTTTCTAGACTTAAGAGGGTGATGGAGAAGATACTAGTTATGCAGATTAAATGTAAAAGTGTGGTTTCCCCCCCCCCCAAAAAAAAGCTAGGTGTTAAACATTTATCATCATACTACTGTTTGAAAGATAATATGGACAGGCACTGGAGAGTCTGTAAAATGTCCCATTCAGAAGTATCTGGTTGAAGGAAAAAAAGGAGTATCTGATTGGTGTCACACAGAAGAAGTGGCATTTTGCAAGATTAAGGTTCCTGCTAGATAGGGGTGTTTCCAAAAAAGAAAAAAGTAGGGAAACCAACAAAGGGGTGTAAGGAAGTCTAGAGGAAAGATAGTCTGTCACATGAAAGGTTGGTTTCAGAAAGTCAGAAATTTGTTTAACTACCATGAAAGCTGATATATTACATCTTACTATCCCATATAACTATATTACTTCTATGATCCTGAACTCTGAAATTTTCCTCTCTGATCTGTCCAATCATTCTACTTGAAGCCATTCTCTCTACTGCTATTTATAGGGAGCCAAGATGGAAGCATAGTAGCAACAAAAGCCTGAAACTGCTCAATATCCTTCAAAACTGATCTTTAAAAAATGCCTCTAAAGGACAGGAGTCAAAGCAGGATGAGTGAGGGGGCTCACTCACTAAACACTATGTGAAATAGAGGCAGACAGAATGTATTTTCACAATACAAGGAGGAACCGGTAGCAAAACTACACACAGAAAGTTGAACATCCCCCTACCTAACATGCCAAACTTAGAATCAGGGTATAGGCAATTTTGGGATCCCAGGTCATGGGCTTCACAAACAAAAGAACACCTTAGCCTCACCTCATGAAGTCCCAGGCCCTGGTAATGAGGTCATGAAAAGTAGAGCGGACCAAAAGGAAAAAGAGGATCAAAAGGTCATAGAAAAAATTCAGTCTTTTAAAATTATTAGATTTTGGCAAATAAAGCTAATGATTTCACAAGACATCAAGAAACAAAAAAAAAACCCCAAAAGAATGAAAAAATAGAAGAAAATATGAAATATCTTATTGAAAAAACAGCTGACCTTGAAAATAGACCTAGGAGAGATTTAAGAACTTAATTTAAGAACTACTAGACTACCTGAAAGTCATGACCAAAAAAAAAAAAAAATCTACATATCATACTACAAGAAATTATCCAAGAAAATTGATATTCTTGAACAAGAGGGTAAAATAGAAATTGAAAGAATCTACAGATCACTTCCCAAAATAAATCCCCAAATGACAGCTCCCAGGAATGTTATAGTCATGCTCAAGAGCTCCCAGGCCAAGGAAAAAATACTGTAAGCAGCCAGAAAGAAACAATTCAGTTATCATGGATTTCATAGGATCTGGCAGCTTCCACATTGAAGGACCTGAAGGCTTAGAATATGATATTCCAGAAGGCAAGGGAATTGGGTTTACAACCAAGAATTACCTACCCAATAAAACTGAAGATATGGTCATTCAATAAAAATAGATTGCCAAGTATTCTTGAAGAGAAGACCAGACATAAACAGAAAATTTGATGTCTGAATGCAAAATTCAAGAGAAGACTAAAACAGTTAATAAGAAAGAGGAAAAAATTTAAAGGCTTCAATAAAGTCAAACTATTTCTATTCCTATATGAAAAGATGATATCTATAACTTAAAAATAGTTATTATCATAGCAGTTAGAAGAAGTATGTATAGACAGAATGTAAAAAATAAACTAGGGGTGAAAAAGAGGATAGTACTAAGAGAAATTGGAATAAAGAAAGGGGTAAATTATATCATATAAAGAGAAACAGGGTTGGGGAGGATACTGTTACAATATAGGGTAGGATAAGGGTGGAGACAGTTAAGCCTTACTATCATTAGAATTGGTTCAGAGAGGGAGGAACAACAAGGTTTCTTGGGACATAGAATCTTATCTTACCTTACAGAGAAGAAAAAGGAGAATAAGGGAGGTAGGAAGTGGAGTAATATAAGGGAGAGAGAATTTTGGGGAGGGTGATTTAAAGACTCTATGGAGAAGTAGGAGGAGAATAAGAAGGGAGGTGGTGAGAAGGCAAGAAATGTAAGAGAGGAGAAGGTGGGTGATCAAAAGCAAAATACTGGAGTGGAGGGAAAGAGTGAAAGGAGAAAGATCAGGTTTAAAAGATGAAATCAAAATGGAGAGGAATACACAGATGGTAATCATAACTATGAATGTTAATGGGATGAACTCACGCATAAAATAGAAGTGGATAGCAGACTGGATTAAAAACTAGAATCCTACCATATATTGTTTACAAGAAACACATTTGAGGCAAGTAGACATGCACAGTAATGGTAAGGGGTTGGAGCAGAATCTATTGGACTTCAACTAAAACAAAGAAGGCAGGAGTAGCAATCAGGATCTCAGACAAAGCTAAAGCAAAAATATATTTTATTAAAAGGGATTAGAAGGAAATTGTATCTTGATAAAAGTCAATGTAGACAATGAAGAAATATCAGTATTTCAACTTAAAAGTACCAAATGGTATAGCATCCAGATTTTTAAAGGAGAAACTAAAGGAGCTTAAGGAGGAAATAGATAATGAAACTATGTTTGTGGGGCACTTTAACCTCTCCCTATCAGAACAAGATAAATTTAGCCAAAAAATAAATGAGAAAGAAGAAAGGGAAGTAAATGAAATTTTAGGAAAGTTACAGTTAATAGATAATTAGAGAAAATTAGAGAGGGGTAAAAAGAAATATATGATACATAAACAAAGATTAACCATGTACTATGGCATAAAACCATCACAACCAAATGCAGAAAAGCAGAAATAATAAATGCAACTTTTTCAGATCATAATGTGATAAAAATTATAATCAATAAGGGTTTATAGAGAGGCAAATTGAAAATTAATTGGCAACTTAAGTAATCAAATTCTCCAAAACTGGCATATCAAAGAAAAAAATCATAGAAACAATTACTAATTTCTATGAAGAGAGTGACAATGAAGAGACAACATATCAAAATTTATAGAATACAGCCAAAGCAGTACTCAGGAAAAAAATTATATATCTGAGTGTTTATATCAATAAAATAGAGAAAAAGGAGATAAATGAATTGATCATGCAACTAAAAAAACTAGAAAAAGAACAAATCAAAAATCCCCAGTTAAAGACTGAATTAGAAATCCTAAAAATCAAAGGAGAAATTAATAAAATTAAAAGTAAAATAACCATTGAATTAATAAGACTAGGAGCTGGTTCTATGAAAAAAATAAATAAAATAAATAATGTATTGGTTGATTTGATTAACAAAAAAGAAAGAAGAGAATCAAATTACCAGTGTCAAAAATGAAACGGGTAATTTCACCCCTAATGAAGAGGAAATTAAGGTAATTATTAGGAGCTATTTTGCCCAATTATGTGACAATAAATCTGACAGTCTAGTTGAAATGGATGAATATTTACAAATATAAATTGCCTAGGTTAACAAAAGAGGAAATAGAATACTTAAATAATCCCATTTCAGAAAAAAAAATTAAACAAGCCATCAATGAACTCCCCAGGAAAACATCCCCAGGGCCAGATGGATTAGCAAGTCAATGCTATCAAACATTTAAAGAACAATTAATCCCAGTACTAAACAAACTATTTAGCAAAATAAACAAAGAAGGAATCTTACCAAATTTTTTATACAACACAAATATGGTATTGTTACCTAGGCAAGGTTATGGACCTCCCAGAATTAGAGGTGTTTTCACCTTTGGTGATTAAATCTAAAGATGGGCAGTGTAGACTTAATCTAATTATCACAATATGAATATGCAGTTTTCAAAGAAAGAGAAGAGAGCTATTAATTATCATAAGAAAAAATCTTCTAAATACCTCTTGATTATAGAAAAGCAAATCAAAACAACTCTGAGGTACCATCTTACACCTAAAACATTGGCCAATATGACAGTAAAGGAAAATAATAAATGTTGGAGGAGGTGTGGTAAAATTGGTACAGTAATGCATTGTTGGTAGAGTTGTGAATGAGTCCAACAATTTTGGGAGACACTTTAGAATTATGTCCAAAGTGCTTTAAAAGAACCCATACCTTTTGATCCAGCAATACCACTACTAGGTCTATATCCCAAAGAGATTTAAAAATATGAGAATGGACCTGTTTGTAGAAAAATATTTATAGCTACACTTTTTATGGTGGCAAAAAATTGGAAACTGAAGGGATGTCCCTTGATTGGGGAATGGCTGAACAAATTGTGGTATATGATGGTGATGGAATACTATTGTAGTATAAGGAATGATGAAGTAGTCAGTTTCTTTAAGATTTGAAAGACCTACATGAACTGATGCTGAATGAAATAAGCAGAACCAGAAGAACATTATACACAGTAACTGAAACATTGTTGGACAATCAAATGTAATAGACTTTGCTACTAACATCAATACAATGACCTAGGACAATTCTGAGGGACTTATAAAAGGAATGCTACCCATATCTAGAGAAAGAACTGTTAGAGTAGAATATGATTTAATTAAATTTAATTTTAATTAAATTTAAATTTAATTAAAAACATGTGATTTAATACTTGCTTATTTGGGTATATGGGTCTTATAAGATTACTCTCTTACAAAAAAGAATAATATGGGAACAGGTTTTGATAATACATGTATAACACAGTGGAATTGCTTGTCAGTCCTGGAAGGGCATAGGGAAGAAGAGAGGGAGACAACATGAATCATGTAATCTTAGAAAACTTATGTGTAAATTTGTCACTGGAATAAAACAAAGGAAAAAATAAAACCCCAAACAATTAAAAAAATTTAAAAATGCAACAGTAAGAACTAGAAAGAGAAATTCCATTTAAAATCACCCTATACAATATAAAATATTTAGGAATCTATTTATCAAGACAAATACAGGAATTATATGAACACAACAACAAAACACTTTCCACACAATTGAAACTAGATCTAAATAATTAGAAAAACATTAATTGCTCATGGCCAGGATGAGCTCACATACTTATTTAGTGCCACACCTATTAAGCTGCCAAGAAACTTTTTTACTAAATTAGAAAAAATTATAACAAAGTTCATTTGGAAGAACAAAAGACCAAGAATATCAAGGGAACTAATGAAAAAAAATGTGAAGGATGGGGGCCTAGCAGTACCAGATCTTAAACTGTACTATAAAACAGTATTCATCAAAATAGTATGGTACTGGCTAAGAGACAAAAGGGAGGATCAAAGGAATAGACTTGGGTAAATGTCCTCAGCCAGATAGTATATGATAAACCCAAAGATCCCAATTTTGGGGACAAAAACCCACAATTTGACAAAAACTGGGAAAATTGGAAAACATTATAGGAGAGATTAGGTTTACATCAACATCTCACACCTTATGCCAAAATAAATTCAGAATGGGTATCTGACTTAACTATAAGGAAGGAAACTATAAGTAAATTAGGTGAATATAGAATAGTGTACCTGTCAGATCTATGGGAAGGAAAAAAGAAAATAAATAAGTATTTTCACTTTTTTTTTCTGAAGCCATCTTCCTCATCATTTCCTATAACACAATAATACTCCATCAGTATTTAGCTACAGTTTTATATAGTCCTTTGGGCATTGTTCCAAATTGATCTCTAGAATGGTTGGACAAATTAACCACTTCACCAACAGTACATTAATGTATCTATTTTCTCTCATCCCTTCCAGATCCATTCATCACCTGGGGAACAGCTTTTATTTTTATAAACTTGACTCATTTATATACATATGATAGATAATGATTTTATGAAACTTACTGTAAAAATGGCATTACATTATTATCTATGACACCTTTTGGCAAAATGTAATTTCCATGATTATCTTTTTTAATTAGGCATGTTTTTACTTTTGCTTCATCTGGGATCATAATTATTACTGTAAAAATAAATGTAAATGAATGACTATAAAAATAATAGATAATGGATTGATTATGGATTTTAAACTGATTTTAGATACTCTGCTTGCTTCACTCACAAAGTATCCTCAGCTAATATCAGTGAAGTGAAGTTCATAAATGAATTTCCCTTCAGGGCCAGGCACAAGGATGCTAAAGAGATGCTTGTTATAAAAAATAAACTATTTATTGAGAGTATGTAAGGATAAAAAGGATTTCTAACTCTAAGGAATTCTAATTCATCCAAATAAAACTCCTGGTTCCTCAAGAAACTGCTTCTCCTGTGTCCACAGGCTACACTGATCCTTCCTGATCTGACTAACTCAAATTTTCCTATTCTAAATAAACTAACACTATTATCCTTATAATTCTTAACTTCGTCTCCAAGTTATAAAAATAACAAAGGTTAGCTGGTTGAATCTTAACAAAAATCAAATTAGGACTCCGAACCTTAGTAGACTCAGAGTCCAAACCAAAGACCAGGTCCTTCTTTGGTCTTCTTGGAGTTAAAACAATCTATAAAAACAGTAATAGATAGTCAATAGTGTTTCCCAAGTTGGGAAAAGAAAACATTAAGCTTCTTCAGGTCTTTCCCTTCTTTCCTTCTACCTCAGACAGAAGAGTCTCTGTGAGTGACTCTGCTAACTGCAGAAACCAACTGCCAGTCTCAGAGAGAGTAACTGTCACAGAAAAAAAGCCATTAGACTTAAAACTGATACTCTGGCTCAGCTCTGTTTGAAACTCCAATTCTTCCTCAAGCCAGCTTCTCTAATTCTTATTTTTAAGCTAACAAAACAATACTTATTTTCTAATATCATCTTTATAATTTCCCCCCATCGAACATATGGAGAGATAAAAGATCTCTCCCATATGCTTGCTATTCTATGCAATTCTAAAGCTATACCTAACCTTATTATTATTATATCCCCCCCCCAAAAAATAGTCTTAGTCTTACGCTTATCTTATCCTATTCTTATTGTACACCTTATATATGCTAACCTATACTAGGGATATAAATTTAAAAAAAGAAAATTTCAATGAAAACAAATAATCAATGAAAACATACTTGCACAAATTCAAGTGAAAATCATACAATTACAGAAATTCAAAATGCAAAATGCAAACTTTTGAAAAACATTTGAAACAATAAAATACAGTTACAAAAAAGCCAATCTAACTTATGTTTTAGAAAAATCTAGTCTATCTAAAATAATAACTATGCAAAATTCATGCAAACTGCATTTTACAAAGCCTATTTGAACAATTCAAATGAAATTCTTTATTATACTAAGACCTTATCCTATAGCTAAAACAGAAAACTAAAACTAACTACATTAAAACTCAAAATCAACTTACTATACTAATAAAATCAAAACTTTGTAACAATTTAACTATATACATATGTTTATAAATATAGAGATCTGTACAATTTCTACACCTATGTATATCTTATGTACAAACTATTTACATGTTGCAGGAGGAAAATAAACTTAAGATAGTCTAAGAAAACCTTAAAGTACAAAACACTTTCCAAACAATTAAAACTAGATCTAAACAATTGGAAAAACACTGAGTGCTCATGGGTTAGATGAGCTAACATAATAAAAATGACCATTCTACCCAAATTAATTTACTTATTTAGTGCCATACCTATCAAACTACCAAAAAACGTTTTACTGAATTAGAAAAAAACTATAGCAAAGTTCATTTGGAAGAACAAAAGATCAAGAATATCAGGAGAAATAATGAAAAAACAATGTTAAGGAAGGTACCTTAGCAGTACAAGATATTAAACTATACTATAAAGCAGAGGTCATCAAAACAATATGGTACTGTCTAAGAGACAGAAGGGAGGATCACTGGAATAGACTTGGGATAAGTGATGTCAGCAAGATAGAGTATGATAAACCCAATGTAATGTAGGATTATTAACTTTGCCATTTGGCTTGGGGTAACCTATCAGTTGCCCTGGTTGGAATGTTGATGGTGGCATGGGCCAAAAGGCAAACACCAACTGCCAGTTGGGCCAAGGGTATATAAAGCCCTGGAGACTCAGGGCTGGGTTCTGTTCTTCCCTGACTTCTCCCCTGACCACTCACTTATCCCTTACCCCTTGGGCCCTGGGTGGTGGGAGTGAGAATGTAGGTAGCTTAGGCCTAGGATAGGGTTAAGCCAATCCTGCAGAAGAACTTATCAATACTGTCAGCACTACTGGAAAACTTTTGGTCAAAGATCAACTTTATTTATTATCCAGAGACCACATCATTCTGACTCAGGGCTGCCTGCCCTGGGTCAGCAGAAGACCATCCAGACAAGACCTATTAACAACCTGAGTCAGATAAACCTTTCACCCTTAAATCTCAGTACTTCCTAACCCTCTTTCCACTGCCTTATTCCCATTACTTTGTTATCAATAAACCCCTTAGCCTTAACCTTGAGAACTCTGTGGTTATTCACCTACCATTTAAGGCCAAGCAGGGACAGACAACAGGAAGGGTTCTGAGCAGTTTCATCAGAGATGAACTCCATTGCTGAAGGGCAGGAAGTTCAACATCCACTTCCTGCCAGCCTATGATTCACCAATAGGAAGCTACTTCCTCAGCAAGAAAGGGGCTGGTAATCTGATATCTTAAAGGAGCCTGGTGAGAGTTTCACTTGACGCTCAGTTACCTGGGTTGGATCCTTGACACATTTATAATAAGTTTCAAGTTCAGCCTGGGTACAGCTCATTTCATCCTTTCAACTAACACCTTCCTCCTTTCTAGCCTTATTGCCAGCCTAACGCCCTTTGACCCATTCATTATACCAAAGATCCCAACCTTTGGGACAAAAATCCTCTATTCGACAAAAACTGCTGGGAAATTTGGAAAACAATATGGGAGAGATTAGGTTTAGATCAACATCTCACACTCTGTACCAAGATAAATTCAGAATGGGTGAATAACTTGAATATAAAGAAGGAAACTATAAGTAAATTAAGTGAACACAGAATAGTATACCTGTCAGATCTCTGTGAAAGGAAAGATTTTAAAACCAAGCAAGAGTTATAAAAAATTATAAAAATGTAAAATAAATAATTTTGATTATATTAAATTAAAAAGGTTTTGTACAAACAAAAACAATGCAACAAAAATCAAAAGGGAAATAACAAACTGGGAAAAAATCTTTATAATAAAAAGCTCTGACAGAGGTCTAATTACTCAAATATACAAGGAGCTAAATCAATTGTATAAAAAAATCAAGCCATTCCCCAGTTGATAAATTGGCAAGGGACATGAATAGGTAATTTTCAGATAAAGAAATCAAAACTATCAATAAGCATATGAGAAAGTGTTCTAAATCTCTAATAATTAGAGAAATGCAAATCAAAACAACTCTGAGGTATCACCTCACACCTAGCAGATTGGCTAAAATGATAGAAGGGGAGAGTAATGAATGTTGGAGGGGATGTAGCAAAATTGGGAAATTAATGCATTGCTGGTGGAGTTATGAAACACCTGAAGCTGTTGTCAAAATAACATGGAAAGGCTTTACTCATAATGGTTGTGTTGCACTAGTTCTATTAAAGTTTTTTATGTAAACTGAATCCCCAAGTTTTATTGTATGAAGTGCATAATCTAATGGACCCCCTTGAATTAAAATTCCCATTTCTTGTAATTCTCTAACCCTGGTTTGTGACACTATAATGTATTCAGCAAGTGCAAGATCTCCTGCAATCATAGATACATAAGCTGTCTTAAAACTTTTTGCCTGCAATAGTGAATGTCCAAATAACATTTCATATGGTAAGATATGCACATCTCCTCTTGGTCTAGTGCGCAGATAGAATAGAGCTAGAGGCAAACTCTCTGGCCACTTTAAATGAGTTTCCATGCATACTTTCCCAAGTATACTTTTGATTTCTCTGTTTAGACTCTCCACTTTACCAGAACTTTGTGGGTGATATGGGACATGAAATTTTGGCGTGATACTGAGAGTCTCATAAACTTGTTTTAGAACCGAATCTGTAAAATGACTCCCTTTGTCAGAATCTACTCTCAGTGTTATACCAAATCTTGGAATGATCTCTTTCAACAAGATTTTGGCTACAAAGCTTGATGTGTTTTTGCTAGATGGAAAAGCTTCTGGCCATCTAGTTAATTGGTCCACTATCACTAGACAAAATTTAAATTATCCTGATTTGGGCACGTTGATATAATCTATTTGTAAATGCTCAAATGGTGTGTAAGCTAGTGGACGACCACCAAAAGTCTTTTGCTTTAGTCAAAATATAATAGATTCTGCTCCAAGCCCCTATTTTAATTCTGTTTGTGTACATTTATGCTTCAAGTGTGTCTCTTAAAAACAAAAAGTTGTTGGATTCTGGTTTCTAATCCATTGTGCTATCCATTTCCATTTTATGTGTTAGCTCATCCTATCCACACTCAGTGGATTTTTGGATTTGGATTACTGTGTATTTCACTCCATCCCATTCTTCTTTGTATCCTTTTTTAATATTTTTATATATTTTATATTTATTTTTATCCTGGCCCTCCTCAAGTCTGTTTTGTTTCTGAGCATAGCCTCTCTTAATCAGTCCTTCCTTTTATCACTGTACACCCATCCTTCTCCCTCTTATAATTTCTATTTCTTTTTTATCTTTTTATGCTTCTCTTTACTCTTGTGTTTGAATGTTTATTTTTCTATTCAGATTTGATCTTTTCATCAGGAATGCTTGAAAACCCCCTATTTCATTAAATATTCATTTCTCACTGATGGATTATGTCAGTTTTGTGGGGAAGGCTCATCTTGGTTGTAATCCTCATTCCTTTGACTTCTGGAATATCATATTCCAAGGCCTTCATTCCTTTAATATGGAAGCTGCTAAATCTTATGTGATTTCTGTCTTCATGATATTTCAGTGGTTTTCCCTGGCTATTTCCAATATTTTCCCCTTGACCTGCCTGGGAGTTCTAAAATTTGGGTATAATATTCCTGAAAGTTTTTATTTTGGGATCTCCTTCAGGAAGTGATCAATAGATTCTTTTGATTTCTACTTTCCCTCTAGATCTAGGGCATCAGGGCAATTTTCCTTGACAAATTCTTGCAATATGATATCTAAACTCTTTTTTTAATTGTGACTTTCAGGAAGTCTAGTAACTTTTAAAATATCTCTTCTCAACCTATTTTACAAATTAGTTGTTTTTCTGATGAAATATTTCAAAATTTCTATTATTTTTAAATTCTTTTCCTTGTTTTGTTATTTCCTGAAGTCTCAAGGTGATACCAGTTTCCACTTGCCCAATTCTAATTTTTAAATTATTGTTTTTCTCAGTGAGCTTTTGTACCTCTTTTTCCATTTAGCTCATTCTTCCTGTTAAGGATTCCTTTTCTTTAGAGAATTTTTGTGCCTCTTTTACAAAACTTTTGATTCTCTTTTCATGATTATTTTATACAACTTTCATTTCTTTTCTCATTTTTTCCTCTACCATTCATTTCTTTAACCGTTCCAGGAATCCCTATCAGATTACATCCAATTAAATTTTTTTTAAAAAATTTGAGACAGTCATATCTGTTTTCACATTGCTGTCTTCTTTTGAGTTTTTGTCTTGATTTTTCCTGACACCATAGTAGCTTTTTATACTAAAGTGTTTTTGTTTTTTGATTTTGGTTATTTTCTCATTTTCTGAGCCTTGATTTTTTTCCATTTAATAATTTTTATTTTTTAGAAAAGTTAACATGGTTACATGATTCATGCTCTTACTTTCCCCTTCACCCCCCAACTTCCCCCCCCATAGCTGATGTGCATTTCCACTGGTTTTAACATATGTCATTGATCAAGACCTATTTCCAAATTATTGATAGTTGCATTGGAGTGTTAGTTTCAAGTCTACCTCCCCAATCATGTCCGCCTCAACCCATGTGTTCAAGCAGTTGCTTTTCTTCTGTGTTTCCACTCCTGCAGTTCTTCCTCTGAATGTGGGTAGCGTTCTTTACCATAAGTTCCTCAGAACTGTCCTGGGTCATTGCATTGCTGCTAGTACAGAAGTCTATTACATTCGATTTTACCACACTGTATCAGTCTCTGTGTACACTGTTCTTCTGGCTCTGCTCCTTTCGCTCTGCTTCAACTCCTGGAGGTCTTTCCAGTTCACATGGAATTCCTCCAGTTTATTATTCCTTTGAGTGCAATAGTATTGCATCACCAGCATATACCACAATTTGTTAAGCCATTCCCCAATTGAAGGGCATACCCTCATTTTCCAGTTTTTTGCCACCACAAAAAGCACGGATATAAATATTTTTGTATAAGTCTGTTTATGATCTCTTTGGGGTACAACCCCAACAATGGTATGGCTGGATCAAAGGGCAGGCATTCTTTTATAGCCCTTTGAGCATAGTTCCAAATTGCCATCCAGAATGGTTGGATCAGTTCACAACTCCACCAGCAATGCATTAATGTCCCAATTTTGCCACATCCCCTCCAACATTCATTGCTGAGCCTTGATTTTTAACTTTATTTTAAAGTTGGGCTCTGCTCAGTCCTGTCCCAATCCTTAAGAATTTTTATGCTGCTGTTTTCAGAGATAGTTCTGGGAGTCTGAAAATTTTCAGTTTTACCAAGATGGTAGATCAAGGGAAAGATATGGTCACTGTTCTCCTAGTCTTCACTCTGTTCTTTATTCAGGAAGTGTCATTGATCCCTTGCAGTCACAAATGCTAGTCCTTCTCTCTGCCTTGGAACAATGACTAGAGCTTTTGCTCTCTTGTGACTGACCCTAAACATTTCTCTTTGCCCTGGAGCTGTGGTCCAGAACTGAGTATGAATAATGGAATTGCCAATCACTGCCAGTTGTACCCAATGCTAGCAAAAGGTTCTCTAATATTTCTTTCTGACCACTTATCCATCTGTGGGCTGAGAGCTACAGATCTGCTGCTGCTGAAGCTCTCTGGAACTCTTCCAAGCTTTGTATTAGTTCTGCTGCCACATGAAGTATAGACTAGCCCCTACCTTGGTGTCACAGACCTCTTCTGCCTAATTCCTATGTTGTCTAAGGTTACAAAAGTATCTCATCCCAATCTTTTTTGGGGTCTGCTGCTCCAAACTTTGATTTGAGACATTATTTTAAAATTGGTTAGAGGAGAATGTTGGGAGAATTCAGACGGGTTGCTTCTTCTCCTCTGATAGCTATCTTGGCTCCACTTTGTATCATTCCATTTTTGCCTCAATCCTTGGCACATAAGATACACTTTCAATATTTCTAAGTTGAATTGAAATCTTTCACCTTGTTCAAGGCCATCTATACCAGGCCATTCATGAAGCCTTCCCTTTCTTCATTTTTAAACTCCATCAGCCTCCATGTTCTTAATCAAAACCTAATTTTATTATAATTATTTTTGCTAACATCTGTTATAATAATATAATAATTAGGAGGATAGATAGGGAACAAAGGTACAGCTGGGAGGTTAAATTATTCCCTCAGCTGGATTGAGGAACAGTGGAGAGGTAACAGATTAAAGGAAATACATTCAGGTAACACACTAAGCTGGGGAATAACTGGATAACAAAACAGATGAATAAACCCAAGGTACACAACTCACAACTCACAACTCACAGTGGGTTCACAATGTCACTAAGGTACCTGGGAAAAGAGAAGACCAAGGAAGCTTTATGTAAAGACGGTTTAATAACTGAACAAGGACAGAGAATGGAGATAAGTAGGAGTAACTGTCACTAAAGTCTATTGGTAACTCAGGGGATGGAGGATGGAGGTGTCTACTCTAATCACTAAATAACTACTGGAGTAACAGATCGAGTGGTCAGGGATCTCACCTATAACCAAATCTTCAGAGGATAATGTCTTCTGTTGATCCTCAAGGATGTTCAGTGTACCAGTCAGTTAATCTATTACTGGAGTTTGACTTAGGCTTATTCACATTCAGAGTCCACCTCTGAAATACCTCAAGCTTGGTCAATCCCAGGCAACAGGTCTTGATAGTAGTAATCCTCTCATTGTTTTCAAAATTTCATAAACTGTGTCATATTTAGCACTGGCTCATCTCTATATACTGTCTAGTCCAGGTGCTTTCCCTATCTTTCTTATTTTCACTATTATTTCTACTTCCTGAAAAAAAAAATTTATATCCTGGTCCAGTGATGAGCAAACTATGGACTGCAGGCCAGATGCAGCCCCCTGAAATGTTCTATTGGAACAACATTATTCCTAATCTGATGAATACAATGAGTAGGATACAATACAATGAAACTTTAAAAGAGTTGCCTTAGAAACAGACTGACAGATGAGCATTTCCTTTCCTTTGGCCCCCTCTTTAAAAAGTTTGCCCATCACTATCCTGGTCTATGATATTAAAACCATTAGAACCAGAACTAGATGGCTCAATGGATAGAGCACTCTGCTTGGAGTCAGAAAGACCTAAGTTCAAATTCAGCCTCAGACACTTGCTAGCTGTGTAATCCTGGGTAGGTCACTTAACTTCACTTTCCTTCAATCTACAGGAGAAGCATATGGCAAACCAGGTCAGTATCTTTGCAAAGAAAACCTCATGAACAATACTGGTGTGCTATGGTCCATGGGTCATGAAAAGTCAGACAAACCAAATGATTAAACAACAACAACATGGTAACTGCACTGTTGGCTTTGAAAGTGTCATTTTCATTTTTATCAATACAGACCTTTTTCCATTCTTTATCTGTTTATTATTGTCCTAGTTTCATCCTTAAAAGTCCTTAGCATGAGTAGTTTGCTCTTTCATCAAGATTTCATGAAGTTTATTCCCCCTTCTACCTGGCTCTTACTTTTTTTTTATGAGGCAATAATGTGCATTATCTTATCTCCATAAAATTTTACAAACAAAATATTTATCCTTATATTGTTATACTTGATTGCCATATCTCTCCATTTGGCAAATAAATATTTGCTGACTAATGTGTATTTGGAATTGGGAAGATGTCATTTAAAAGTATGTTATATATTTCCTATGGACACGTACAGACTTTGAAACTACATTTCCCATGAAATGGCATGGCAAACAGGAAGTATGATGATGTAAGAAAGGGGTTAAATCTCCTGGGTGAGGAGGAAGTCGCCCTCTTAGCTACGAGGCGCGGGAAGACACGAAAGGTAAAATGGCTGAGGCAATGTGAATTCTTGCAGGCATGTGGCCTAATGATTTTATCCCTATCAGCATGGCTTTAATTAAAATACTAATTTCTATTATTATATCAGTCTTTATCATTTTTAATCGTAACACTAATGAAGTTTTTAGATTTTTTTTCACTAGAGTAACTATTTTATCTTAATTCAATTTCTGCACAACATTTTTATAACCAGCATTGATGTCCTTTCTTCCATGTTTCTCATTTTTCAGTGTCATTAACATTTAAATAGGTCAGGTTGCAATTATTTTAATTGCATACCATGTCCTTTTCTTTTTCTTATTTCTTCTAACTCTAGTAACTTTGGTCTTTTTTCTAAAAAGGTCTCACTTCACAGATGACTCAGGAATGGTTCTCACATCAGTAACAGAGTTTTTTTTTTTCAGTTACTATGTAATAGATTCCATTAATGTAGCATAATGGACAGAGAGCTGTGCTCAGAACCAGTAGGGTCAGGTTTCAGGTCCCACTGCTGATTTATACAGGTTATAAATCTCTGAGCAGCAAGTAATTTAACTTCTCAGTGCTCTCGCTAACTCTCTATTAGTAGTGAGTTCTAATGGAAAAGTGATTTGTAATATGCAAGTATGATTTATAAGTTTGGGCTACCTCTCCTCACAAAGACAAGCAATAATTGTGTTCCTGGACCAATATTTGAGGGGACAGAGAAATGTAATTTTATCTTAATATTCCTCTTGGAGAAGGGTGGCTTGACTTCCCTCAAGATAGTCTCTCATGGTTAGAGAAGAGGCAAACATATATTGTACATGTTAAAAATACACACACATATATATATATATAATATTTAACTTTTTCTTTTTCTCTCATTTGCCTCCCAAATCCATTCAGTTGCTAAATCTGGTGAATTCCAACCCCATAATTTCTATCCTAAATCTCATTAGTATATCAACTCTATGTCCTCATAATCACTCACCTGGATTTTTGCAATTGCTTACAACTTGTTGTTGTTACTCAATTTTTTCGGTTGTATCTGACTCTTTATGACCACATTTGAGGTTTTCTTGGAAAGATACTGAAGTGGTTTGCCTTTTCTTCTCCAGCTCATTTGACAGATGAGGAAAATGAAGCAGAGTTAAATGACTTTTCCAGGGTCACACAGCTAGTAAGTGTTTAAGGCCAAATTTGAATTAAGATGAGTCTTCCTGACTCCAGGTCCATTGTCTATCACCTAGGTGCCCATAACTGGTGTATTTGACTTTAAATCTCTCTTAGTCAAACTGAATATAATCATAAAGGAAGGGAAATGAATTTTTAATGAAATAAAGGAATTCCAAGCTTTCCTGATTTAAAAAAAAAGAATTTAATAGAAACTTTGAGATTTAAATATAAAAGTTAAAAGGAACATCTAAGGGTAAATACCAATAATAAGGAACTAAATAAATAAGGACAAAATGCTTACATCCTACTGTAGGGAGAGAAAAGCCTAGGAAAGGTTCTGTTATATCTTAATAATCTTAAAGGAAAAATGGAAAGAGAGGGTAAGTAGAACACATTTAAACAGGAGGGGAAAGGAAAGTTAGGGGAAATCATCTCATGTAATTGGGTATGCTAGTAGAAGTCTATATATAAAAAAGGGAGGAGGAATATAGGTTGCTATTGATACTTGAAACTCACTTTTATCTGAACTGTTCAAAAAATAGACAAATAGGATACAGAAATGCATTCTCCTCCAAAGGGAAATATGAGGGAAAAAGAAGGGAGAAAGGGGAATCAGAGGGAGAGCATATTAAGGAAGGGATTCGCCCTAATAAAAATTAACTTTAAAGTTGTACAAAAATATTTAGAGCTTTTTGCAGTAGCAAGGAATAGATATCTGAAGGAGCTCCCATCAATCAGAGAATGTCTAAGCAGTTTATGTCATAAGTAAATATGATAGAATTCTATTGTGTTGTAAGAAATGATGAAGGGAATGTTTTCAAAGAAACTTGGGGAAGTTCGTGTGAATTGATGCAGACTGAAAGGAAAAGAACCAGGAAAATAATGTATATGATGACAATATTATAAAAACAAGTTTGAAAGACTTAGAAACTCTAAATATAATGAATAATCATGGTTTGAGAGAACAAATGATGAAATATGCTACCCACCTCCTAATAGAAAAGTAAAGGATGCAGTAAAGAAACACACACATACACACACACACATACAAGATGATGAATTCAGAAATTTGTTTTACTTAACTACGTGTTTGCAATAAGCTTTTTGTCTGTCATTCTCAGTGTAGAGCAGAGAAAGAGGTAGAGAAGTTAGATTTTTATTGATTTAAGAAATAAAATTTAGGGGCAGCTAGAAGGCTTAGTAGATTGAGAACCAGGCCTTGGAGACAAGGGTCCTGAATTCAAATCTCAGACACTTCCTAGCTGTGTGACCCTGGGCAAGTCACTTGACCCCTATTGCCTCGTCCTTACTAATTCTTCTGTCTTGGAACCAATACACAGTTTTGATTTTAAGATGGAGCGTAAGTGTTTATTTTTTTTAAATTGTTTTTAAAAAGTTGAAATCTGTATTGTTGAAAGAAATATTCAAATAGGTAAGACCACACAAACATCTGAGTATCTAAGTAACTGAGATATACTGTGCTGACAGTATTCTTATAATATTATTTCAATCAGCTACTAAGTTTCCAAAATACCTTTTAAAATCAGGTATCTAAGTCTAGGACACAATCAATAGGTACAATACTTGGGGCAATGAGGTGGTTCGGTAGATTGAGAGCAGGTCCAGAGACAGGAGGTCTTGGATTTAAATCTTGGATTTAAATGCAAGTTACTTAACTATATTTGTCTAGCCCTTACAATGCTTCTGTCTTGAAATGAATACTTACCATCTATCCTAAGATAGAAAGTAAGGGCTATAATAGATATGGTACATTACCTCTCACTGATTCAAGGAGAATATGATGAAATGCTAATTCCTATGAGGTCATAATGGCCATTTGTGAACATTGTTTCCTTTTCTAGGTACTCACTGCTTATCATTTTAACAAAGTAGCCTAGAAATTTGTGAATAATTAAAGTTGCACTCATTCCCCTATAATTTACAGATTCCATTTTTTTCTTTTTTTGCTAATT
Source organism: Gracilinanus agilis (assembly GCF_016433145.1). Taxonomy (NCBI): domain Eukaryota; kingdom Metazoa; phylum Chordata; class Mammalia; order Didelphimorphia; family Didelphidae; genus Gracilinanus; species Gracilinanus agilis. The sequence continues at coordinate 246,156,177 of NC_058133.1, forward strand.
GGATTAACATTTACCTTTTTTCTGTTTTCATTTCTACCTTTCTCATTATCATTGATTTTCAAATATCCCTGAAAGCAGATCACTAAGCAATCACGCCAGTTAATTTTCTCAGTTTCCTAGAATATGATTGGTTTAGGACTAATGAACTGAGGGTAACTAGATGTTCTCTTATGTCTTCATTGTTCTTGGGTTTAAATGACCTATTAATAATTTTTACTTTATCCTTCCTAGTCCAAAAAAATCATCCTTTGTCAGACTTAAAAACAGGAAGAAAACAAATCAAGAAGTTCAACCTTTTCACTTGATTATAAGCAGGGCATCCTAGCCCTTCTTTGTTTCTCTTCTCACTTGCTACTCAAAATTTTCTGCATTGTTTTCCTTAAAACCCTATTCATTTTCAAAGATCCACTTGTCCTTTATTAGATTCATTCTCACTTTACCAACCAAGATACATTCTCCCAAAATTGCTCATTTGGGCTAAAGTGCCAAAATTGTATGTAAATAGCAAATATCTTATGTCTAAAAATGTTCATCATTGACAAATGTAGGACAAGAAGTAGCACAAAATGCACTGTTGGTGAAACTATAAATTGGCCTAACCATTATGGAAAACAATTTGGAATTCGGCCAACAAAGTTACTAAGTCATACATTAGGGCCTATATTTCAATATAATCAAAGAAAGAAAAAAGAAACATATGTAAAAAATATTTTTAGTAGAGCTTTTTGTGGTAGTAGAGAACTAGAACTTAAAAAGTTGCCTATTAATTAGGGAATGGCTGAATAATTCATGACAGATGAATATAATTACCAGTTTTCATCTCTTTGTTGATGATTCTCAAATCTACTAAACTAGTCCTAACCTCTCTGCTGACCTCTAGTCACACATCTCAAACTACCTATTGGATGTTTCAAATTAGATGCCCTAGACGAGTGATGGCAAACCTTTTAGAGATGGAGTGCCAGGCCCTGCCGTCACTCCCCCCCCCCACCTCCCAGATCAAGTGCAGTACCTGTCCCTGGCCAGAGACCATTTGCCATACCCCTCCCCACGACTTGCTGGGTATGCCCACCCCCACCCCATTACCTCACAAAGGGGAAGGAGTTAGCACTTCAAATACAAAATCTTCTATTGATATTCAAAGCCCTGCATAGCCTGCCCCCTTACACCTTTCCAGACTACTTCCATCTTTCACTCATCATATACTCTTTGACCCAGAGAAATTGGCTTCCTTGTTATTCCACAAATAAGATATTCCATATTTTGGTGCCTTGATTTTTCTTTGGCTGTCTACCATGCCTTGAATACTCTCCCTTCTATTCTCTGCCTCTGGATTTCCCTGGCTTCCTTCAAGTCTCAGCTAAAATTTCACCTTTTCAAGAAGCCTTTCCTGATCTCCTAATCAATAGCCATATAAAAAAATTCTCTGAATCACTAATAATTAGAGAAATGTAAATTAAAATAACTCTGAGGTATGGCCTCTAACTTGTCAGATTGGTTAAGATGACAGAAAATGAAAATGACAAATGCTGGTACAGATAAGTGAAATTAGGTACACTAATAAGCTGTTGGTGAAGCTTTGAAGTAGACCTACCATTCTGAAGAATAATTTGGAATTATGCTCAGAGGAATATAAAATTGTGTATGCCATCTGATCCAGCAATAACACTACTTGGTTTATACTCCAAGGAGATCAAGGAAAAAGAAAAGGATCCCCATGTACAAAAATATTTTTGTGTAGAAAAGATTTGGAAATTAAAGGGACTCTCATCAAGTGGGGAATGGCTGAATGATATATGGTATATACAGGTTGATAGAATGTTATTATGCTATAAGAAATGATGAAGGAAATGGCTTCAGAAAAACAGAGAATATATATGAATTGATGCAAAGTGAAGTGCACAAAACTAGGAGACGAATGAGAAAAAAATGTTGTAAAAACAAACAGCTATTATAAACTTAGTAGTAATTAATCAATATAATTACCCAGACGAACGCCAAAGGACTCATGATGAAAAATGTTATCAGAATACAGATGAAACATTTTTTCATTTTTTATTTAAAATTTTTTTCTAAACTCTATACTAATTCTCATATGTTTTTCCAAGTGACTAATGATAGATAATATATTTATATAAATATGGCTAATGCTAATATGTTTTTCATGACTTCGTATGTATAACAGATATCATATTTCTTAGCATCTTAAAGTGTGGAAGAGGATGTAGAAGGAAGGAAAGAATTTGTAAATGAAAATAAAAATAAAATTTAATAAATTATTCTGTATAAAGTTTGTACATAATTGTTTTCATATTGTCTCCTCCATTCGTTCTTTTAAGAACAGGGACTGTCTTTACCCTTTCTCTGTATCTCTAGCACTTAACACATTGCCTGGCACATAATAGGCTCTTAAAAAAAACTTATCTTCCATCTTAGAATCAATATTGGGTATTGGTTCCAAGGCAGAAGAACAGTAAGGAATAGGCAATGGCGGTTAAGTGACTTGCTCAGCATCACACAACTAGCATATATCTGAGGCCAGACTTGAATCCAGGATCTCTTGTCTCTATGACTGGCTCTCAGTCCACTGATAAATATTGCCCCCTTGATAAATGTTGATAAATGTTGATAAAATGACTAAACTAATACAGAGTGAACAGAATCAAGACAATAATTTACATAACAATATTTTAAAGACAAACAACTTTAAAAGACTTCAAACATCAAATCATTGCAATTACAACCATAATTCCACAACCTATGCTCCTCCTGTTGGAAATGTCAGGGCACAGAATGAGACATATTTTGTGGGTATGGATAGTGAGAGAAGTTTTTTTTTTCTTGGCTACACATATTTGTTACAATATGTTTGTTTCTTTTTTTTTTCAATAGGAGCTAACAGTTAGTATCTAGTGCTTAGTATAATACCTGATATATAATCAGTGCTTAATAAATATTTGTTGACTTGATTTGACTTGGGAGAGAAAATAGATTGTTAAAAAATCAATTCAAAAAGGAAATGAGTAGTTTCATTTGGAATAAGGTTATAATTTCACTAAAGACCCAAATAATGATGCAAATTCAGGTATTGTGACATAAAAGTCAGAAAGACATTTTTAGATAGGAAGCTTTTTTTCCTCCTTGAATCTCATTATAAAGGCAGCCAACTACTCTGTTCTGCCACCAGTCTTTTTTTTTTTACATGTAGCTACAATTTTTAATAATTGTTTTCCAACATTTTGCCATCTATATACTTTCCATCCTCCCTCCCTACCCAAGATGGCAGGAAATATGATATAGGTTATACATGTGATATCATGCAATACTATTTTCATATTCATTATGTTGTGAAAGAAGATAAACATCATTTATATTAGGAAAAACTCATGAAGGAAATAAAGTGGAAAATGGTATGTTTCAATCTGTATTTCAGACTTTCAGTTTCTTCTGTGGTGGTGAATAGCCATTTTTGTCATGATTCCCTTGGAGGTGTCTTGGATCTTTTCATTGCTGATAATATTTAAGCCACTCACAGTTGATCATCATACATTATTGCTGTTATTGTGTATAATGTGCTCCTAGTTCTGTTCACTCTACTTTGCATCACTTCATATAAGTTCTTCTAGGTTTGTTTTTTTTTTTCTCTCAAAGAGCTGCTATAATTATTTTTGTACAATGTAACAATAAAAAGAGCCAGAACCAATGTTATGATAGAGGGAAGAGAGAGAGATAATCTACATGGTGAGACTTTCTTCTAGCTCTCCCCTCCCACCAAACATGCACTGGGAGATGTTAAGGGGGTGTCACCCCAAAACTGGGTGGCCTGGAAGGTCATGCCACCCCACAGGAATTGGGGGCAAAGCTTCCCTATAAGATGAGGTATGTGGTACCCCAGTCTGATTCTGAATGAGGGCAGATTTCACACAAGCCTCCCCCGAGGTCAGTCAACTTCACAGTGGGTGGTCTGGCTTCAAGATGGAGGCATCCAGACCAAGCTGTGGTTCTCCTCTCCCTTGTTGTCTCTAAGGCACTCTGGAACGCTATCTGACTAATGAATGGCTTTTATTATTCACAGTTCAGGGTTTGGGGAAAGGGATGAAGGGCAGAGGGATTTTGGGGTGCCCTCTTCTCCATATCTATGGGGTCTGTCACTCAGGTGGCAATTTTTGGGGTTCCCACTCCTAAACATCTCCCCCTGCCTCTTCTCCTTCAGATTCTATTTCTATTTTCTATTTCTATCCTTTTTCTATAATTGTAAGTTAGACTAGAAAGGGTCTCTCAAAAAGGTTGGGTTATAGGTGAAGGAGAGTAAGAGATTGCTCCCAAAATGGAGTCCAAAAACTTATCTAACTCGTTGGTTGAGGTCTTGATGGGTGAGAAGCAATGGGATGCCTTTGACAAGGGAATCAGGGTTTCATTTTCCAAAGAAGATCCTCAAGAAGCCCTCAGAACTGGATCCAAGCTGGGATATCCTCCTCTCTCCTCCCAGTCTTCTCACAAACCCATTCTCCTTCTTCCTCCTCCAGAGAATTACCCAGAATTCTCTCTCGTCTCAACTGGCACCAACTGTCAGCAACTCCTTCTCTGACTCCTTTTGTCCCATCCCCCTTGCACAAATTCCATCCTTACAACAAGTAGGTCCTTTCCCTATGTCTTTGATGTCTCGTACTTAGTAATGGTATTGTTGGGTCAAAGGGTAAGCATAGTTTTATGGCACTCTGAGAATTGATCTAAATTAATTTCCAGAATGATTATATTAGTTCACAGCTCCACCAAGAGTGGTATAATTGTTCTATTTTTCCCACATCCTCTCCAACATTTAGCACTTTCCTTTTTTGTCATATTAGCCATATGATAGCTGTGAGGTGATACCCCAGAGCTTTTTTCATTTGCATTTCTTTAATTAATAGTAACTTGGAGCATTTTTTGATATGACTAAAAATAGTTTAAATTTCTTTATCTGAAAACTGCCTGTTCATATCCTTTGACCATTTATCAATTGGAGAATGATGTTTCCAGTCCTTTACACTTAGCATTTTGATCCTTCTACAGGAATCCTTAACAACTTCAAGAGTTTTTAAACATTCCTGCAGAAGGCAACAAATAAATTTATATTGAATATCAAATGCCTATTCTATGGTGTTGCTTACCTCTGAAACAGTCTCCAACTCCTTTCCCAAAGCCTTCTCAGTGCTTCCTTCACATCTTTGTTTCTGAGGGTATAGATGAAGGGATTGAGGGTAGGAGTGATGATGGAGTAGAAGAGGGAGATGAATTTACCCTGATCCTGAGAGTAGCTAGAGGGGGGCTGAAGGTACATGTAGATGGCAGGCAAATAGAAAAGGGACACTACTATTAAGTGGGAAGAACAGGTCCCAAAAGCTTTGCTCCGCCCCTTGGAGGACTTGATTCTCATCACAGCCTGGGCAATGAAGCCATAAGAGATAAGAATGAGGACCAAGGGTACCAGAACAAAGAAGGCTACCAGTAATGCCAATGTGGCATCATTGATGGATGTGTTGGCACATGACAACTTAATCATAGCAGGCACCTCACAGAAGAAGTTGTTCAGCACCCGCCGCCCACAGAAGGGTAGTTGCACTGTTAGTACAACTTGAACCAGAGAATTTCCAAATCCACTGATCCAGGCAGTGCCCACCAGCTGCTGACATAGTGGGCGGTTCATGATGACTGCATAGCGGAGAGGCTTACAGATGGCCACATATCGGTCCAAAGCCATGGCAGCCAGAACCACACATTCAGTGCAGCCTAGCCAATGGAAGATGGCATACTGCACTGTGCAGCCACTATAACTGATAGTCTTCTTTGAGCTACCCATGTTGAATAGCATCTGAGGCACAGTAGTGGTGGTATAGCAAAGGTCCAGAAAGGATAAATGACTGAGGAAAATGTACATAGGGCTACTCAGCAGAGGATCCAGCCGAGACACTAAAATGATGGCAATATTTCCCAGGACTGCCAGAACATAGGATACCAGGAGGATGACAAAAAGGGGCAGCTCTAGCCATGGCCTATCAGAGACCCCCAAAAGGAAGAAATTCCCAGCAAAAGTCCCCAGTAAACTCTGATTGTTACTTCTCATGCTGCTTGATGTTCTGACACCTAAAAGAATCAAGAAAACCAGGATGAAAGAAACAAAATCTAGGGAAATAGTTTTATTCTCTCTGATTTACTATCTATGATTTTAACATGCTAAAGGTAAGGAAGGAAAGGATCACTCAGTAAAATCAGTCAGGAGACTTTTTTACCTAAAAAGTTTTCTTGTAATATCTGGAAAATAATGGTACAAGATAAAATCAATGTGATTTTTGTAAGTAGGAATATAAAATTTTGCAAAATACTTTATATGACATTATCTCATTTGAACCTTACTACCACCATGTAATATAAATGCTATAGCTATTATTATACCCATCTTACAGGCAAAGAAACTGAGTGTCAGAAAGGTTAAATGACTTGTCCATGGTCATATATTTAGTGAATGTCTGAAGGAGTACATAAAATAAAGACTTCCTAATGTCAAGTTCAATACTATCTACTGTAATACACTGCCTCCCTGGCAAGAAGCAGTGCAGCAGTGGCCAAGTGTGAAAAGAGGCCTTTAGGGAGAAGGGGAAAAGATGTAGGGGTAATGGAAACAGGAACCATAGAAGCAAGTGATATGGAAAAGAAAAAGTAGGGTTAATTGTTGACTCATGTTTTGAATATTCATCATAATACTCATCAGATTAGTTCCATTTGGAACACCTTCACAGTCTGCAGATATAAGTAGTTTCATCTCTGACACCTATCTTAGAAAGGGACCAAATTTTTTAAATAAACAATATACTTGGTCCACATGGATCACCTCATATTTTATGGAATCCACAACCTTACTGACATAATTTTTAATTTACTGACTTTATGGTAATCCATAGAAAGAAAACAATTTCTCATGGTTTGTAACCCAGGCTACCTCATCTTATTTTCTAAATTTTCTTCCACTTCTGGTCTCTTTCTAAGAGAAATTAAAGTTATTTTGAAAAATAGGAAGAAATATAATTTCTTTTCTTTCTTTTTTACCCCTTTTTTCAAAATCAGATACCTCTTCTAAGTTCTACTTTAGTTTATAATTTAGCTATGATTATAAAATATAAGGAAACATATTTAATATTCATGCATTCCACAAATACATATCAAGTTCCTTCTGTTGGTAGTACCATGCTCAGCACTGGAAGAGATACAAAGTTTGGATAAGATACAATGTCTTGGGGGCAGCTGGGTAGCTCAGTGGATTGAGAACCAGGCCTAGAGACGGGAGGTCCTAGAATCAAATCTGGCCTCAGACACTTCCCAGCTGTGTGACCCTGGGCAAGTCACTTGACCCCCATTGCCTACCTTTACCACTCTTCCACCTATAAGTCAATACACAGAAGTTAAGGGTTTAAAAAATAAATAAAAATTAAAAAAAAGATACAATGTCTTATGGAGCCCATAGACAAAACATAGATGACTATCATAACAATACAGTGTAGATTATCTATCTATATTATCTATAAATTATCTACTATCTATAAATGACTATCATAACAATACAGAGTTGAAAACAGTGCTATCTAATATACTAAGGGATAATCTTTCATGGCAAAGGTAGCATTCAAATGGAGCTTTACAAGGTAGATAGGAATTTGGCAAATGAAGATGGGCCTAGAGAAAAGTATAAGCAAAGACTTGTGAAAGAACAAAGTTCACTGGAGGAGGAGGGGATGGAGAAAGGAGAAGGAGGTAGGATAAGTTTGATTTGGCTAAAATGTGGAGTATAGAGAAGGGAATAATAGAAGATGGAATACCTTTCCAAAGGTATTTGGTGCCAAGATATAGAAGACAATGAGCTTGAACAATATAATATGCAGTAGGCACACCCTGAAGCTTTTTTGCAAATAAAATCTACAGTTAATCATTCTGTGCTTGAAAACCTGATCTCTCAAAACCATACTTTTTTGTTGTTTCTACCCAGAGTTGATTCTGGGAAATATTAGAATTAGAATATAGCTTGTCTAGATAAAATCTAGCATGTATTCCCACATTTATGGGTAAAAGAAATATATATGTATATACATGCACATATATATATTCCATATAGTATTTGTACTATTATCTATATAATATATAATATACATAAATTGGGTACAGGATAACTTTTATTTTAATCCTAAGCTGGTGAATCTATGGCACACATGCTGAAGGGGACTGTTCCCTTCCCCTCTCCACCACATCTGAGGACATTTTTCACTTCACCTGTCCCTCTGCCCAGCAGCCAAATGAGAACTCTTTCTCCCTCCCCTCTCTGAGGTAAGGGGATGGATGGCTCACATGATGTATGAGGGTGCAATTTGGGCACTCAGTCTCTAAAAGGTTTGCCATCACTGTTTTAGTCTATATAAAATATAAGAAAAAATGCATAAAGAGATTCATAAGAGCCCATAAATAGTATAGAAAATATATAAAGGTCTCTATATTATATAAATGATTGATACAATTCTGAGGAAATTCATGCAGTCTCCACAATTCATAATACTGCTCTATGTATTGGATTCCTTCCCTATTAGAAACTTCCCTTGGGGTTGCCAGCCAAGCACTTCCCATCCCACTGGTACTATTCAAATAATTCAAGGAAATAAAAAGCAAAGTCCAGGACTACTGGAATTTTCTACTTTCCCTCTCTTCCAGTTTTGACATCTATGCTTAAGTTCCTCTTCTCTCTAAGTATGGGAAGCCAATAAGAGAATAGATAAAAATCTGAGACTCCTCTTTTGACCCTTTTTGTGATCCATACCCTTTCTTCTTGAAAAGTATTGTGGCCTTATTAAAAAGCTTTAAGCTCTTAGCAAACCAGGAGTCAAGAGGTTAACATTCTTCCCCTTTGGTCAGGAATGCAGCTGCTTGGTGGCTGAAACCTTAGCAGGGGCACTTTGCCCAGATTTAGAATAAACTGATAAGAAGCCAGTCAAAATTCAGCCTTGATCTTGTTCTGTTTGGAAGCCATTGAGAATCTTTGTGTTTTGATATAACATAATTTGTAACTTTTGCACAAACGTGAAGTTTCGGGAGGTGTGTGTGGGGGGGGTTCTTTTGTGTGAAGTGAGTTGAATAATAAACTCCATGCTGCCAGAGAGCTGGAAGCATGAGCTAAAAGATCTTTCCTATCCCTTACTTCTTATCAACTAAGCCATCCTTATCAGATTATGTAGAGATGATGATAAATAGATCTCCACATCTAAGAGGCTGGTATTTCTCAGGAATTCCTTCTTAGAAAATAAAAGGTTAGTTCTATAACTCTAAAACTTGCTTTATTTATTTATTTACTTACTTACTTACTTACTTATTTGTTTATTTATTTGTTTGTTTGTTTGTCCAGGAACTTTAGGTTCAGTAACTCTTCTTAGGCCATGTGATTGAGTATATTTATATTTCTGCCATGATCCTGTGCCCCCAAAATTCTTTAAATGATTCCTGGTCTGGGTAGAATATAAGCCAAAATTCTTTTCCTAGTGCTGTTTGAAGATTAGGATATCTCAGATATAGGGTGATATAAAAACCTCACCCTGCTTTTTAAATAGACATAACAATGAGTAGGTCCTCCCACATTTATCCACAGCATGCAAGTCCTAGTAACTGAAACTTATTCATTTCAAACTGTCCTTATTCATTTCAAAGAACAATCAGTAAATATACTCTCAGTCTTAAACAAAAGCCTATAATTATTCAATTAACAGGACATTTAGGTGAAATAGTGGATAGGAATAAGATTTTGCTTCCAATATTTACTAGCTGTATGAACCTAGGAATAGTCACCTAACCTCTGTCAGCTTTGCTTTCCTCATTTTCAAATGGGGATAATAACTGCCCTCACCTCACATGGTTATTAAAAGCTTCAAGAGAGGCAATGAATGACCAGGTCTATGATTAAGAAACATATTATTGAAATAACCTGGAGGATGGACTAGGCCCCTGATGGCAAACTTATGACACTTGTGTCAACACTGACACACATAGACATGCATAGTCATTTTCGATGACATGTGGCTGCATGCAGCCACATACAGAGAATTATGTTATTTAAACTATAATTATCATTTTATGGTTTTTTTCTTGAGGTTTCAGACCACCCAAGTTATGCTCTGTTTTTTGGCAAATTTTGACACACCAAGCTCAAAAAGTTGCCCATCACTGGACTAGGTGTTGAGGAGAACATGAAATATAGGTAAGACATCCTATCAGGACAATGCAGTAAATAGAGAGGTGGGGGTATATTTAAGAGATGTTGCAGAGGTGGGTGGTTTCTTGAATGTTCTAGCTTTCTTGGTATGGTTATTATATCCAATTGAAGAATATCCTCTAAAATATTTATAGCAGTACTTTTGCTAATAGCAAAAAGTTGAAAACAACAGTTTCAGATACTCAACAATTTAAAGTGACTAAACAAACTGTGGTACACGAAGGTGTCAACTAAGTTTTTTGGAACCCCAAGTTTGCCAGTATCCTTTGGGAAATTATCTTATGGGGAGTCCCAGACTGACCTTGATTCAGACTGAACAAAAGACTTTAAAGTACTTAATGATTCCAGTTTAGGTGGGACTAGTAGATATAGTCATATGTTAAGTATCCTTTTTGTCTTAGAAGCTTCTCCCATTGTGTCAGAGACCTCTCTCAGATAGCCCAGTCCTAGGCTGGTCTCTTTCTTTAATATCCATTATAAGGATACTAGCTTCTCCCTGATAATCCTGTCCTGGACTTCCAGGTTCCACCTAGCCATTGTAAAGCCAATCAATCATACTTCCTTGTCTTTAGTTCCTCAAAAGGTATATAAGATCCCAATATTTTATTGTTCTTTGGAGAATTATCTAGTATAGTGACTCTCAAAGACACTGTTCCCAGAGTCACAGAGCCAAAGGCTCTGTGTGGTTTTTATGCATTTGACTCTGTGTGGTGGCTGAATATTGAGCACTGTCTCTTGTCCTGATTAAAGATTTGGTTTTATGACTACTTTAGTGTTTCTGTGTTTTTCCTAGTAGACAGACAAAGGTAATGTAGTATTATTGTTTGGTAAGAAACTACAAATATGGTGAATACAGAAAAATATGGAAAAGCAAAAACTGATGAAAAATGAAGCCAGAGAACCTAGACACCATACATAATCAGCACAATATAATAAAAAATTAAGATTATAAAATTATAACTAATAAGCTTTACCCAAATAAGTGATATGAGAACAAATCTCCCCAGCTACTTTGTAGAGATAGTTTTCCAATATATTGATTGGTTCTGCTAAATTTGTTATGTCTACTAATATAAAATCCTTCATTATTAGGAATGGCTAAGAGTAAGGGGAAGGGATGTAGTAGGAAATCTGAATAATGTAAAAAAATACATAGAAATGAATTTTTAGTTCTTTTTAAAAGAAAAATAATGTGCCCTGGAACCAAACAGTTAAAGAAAGAATTGCTGAAATAGTAATTATTGGAAACCTGGAGGCAAGTGACCTGCAGGGTCTATCAGAGAGTGTGGAGGAATATAAAAAAAGTTGATGTGTACTCTATATTTGGGAAGAACCAATCTCAAAGCTTAAGGGAAAGGGTAGACAATGTTCTAATATCCAAATGAATTGCTAACTCAAGGGGAGTGGTAGGTTATCAGAAAATGAAAGAAAGATATAAAGAAAAATTATTCTTATGAAGCAAAAAAAGGGAAGGACCTAAAGAGATCCATTTGGAAACAAGAGGAAGTAAATGAATTTGAACACAAAAGAATATCACTCTGATAAGAATATCCGGAGAGCTAGATCACAAAAGTGGAGGCTGATGAAGAATACTAAAAACAACAAAAAGGAATTTTTAGCTTGTTTTTCCTTGGGGAGGTGAAGTGGGTAAGGAAAATCAGTGAAGAGATAAAACTAGTATTACTTGAGATAGATAACTAACAGATGTCAGTAAGAAGGTTTAATTATTCTAATTTTGTATTACTTCTGCTTTCTCTGCCATGGAGAATGACTTTTAGATTTGGAAGTGTAAAATGAAAATGGCTACTAGGAAGTTTAATCCAAATATAAATGAGATGATGAAAGAACGTCTATCTCTCCTTAATGAGTTCAAGTCACAAGCACCAGATGAACTTCAATCTACAATATTAAAAGTACTAGAAGATGCAATTGCTGAACCATGGATCACAACCTTCAAAACAGCTTGGTGGCACATGCCAGTCCCTGTTACTGAAAAGGCTTAGGCTGGTGGATGGCTTGAGTATGAGAGTTTTGAGCAGCAATAGAGCTAAAGACAATTAATAGAATGATGTCTCAGGAGTAGAAGGTAAAGTGAACTGGTCCAGATTGGAAGAACTTAAAGCTTCCATGTTGATAGGTATTGTGTTCTAACTGTTAATAGACATTGAACTCCCAAACTAGATGAGAAAACCTTTAAAAAAAAAAAAGGAACAAGAGAAATACTGCAGGCTTGACGAAGGGCAAATGTCTTGATTTTCAAAAATGACTGTCTAAAAACTGTAGCCTAATAAATTTAATTTCTATTCCTGACAAAACTCTAAAGCACATTGTTAAAGAGATGGTGTGTGTGTGTGTGTGTGTGTGTGTGTGTGTGTGTGTGTATGTTTTTAGAAAAAGAAGCAACATTATTCCTAAAACTAAGTGATGCCAAACTAACTTCACTGACTTTTTTAACAGAATATCTTGCCTGATAAATCAGAGAAGTCTACAGAAACAGAATACTTATAGTTTGGCAAACCATCTGACAAAACTTCTCATGATATTCTTATGAACAGAATGATGGAATGTAGTCCAGATGATACTATAATTAGATGGATTTAGAACTGGATAAATAACTAGAACCAGAAATAAAACATTAATGTACCTATGTCCTCTTGGAGGTTGGTCTTTAGTAGAATGCCACAGGTATCTGTACTTGGTCCTGGGCTTTCCAATATTTTATCAGTGACTTGTTTGAAGCTATTCCAAGTATACCTGTCATATTTGTAAATGAAATGAATCTGGAATGAATAATTAACATGTAGAATGAAAAAAAAATAGAATCTAAAAAAATCTTAGGCTAGAATGGTGGACCAAAGTGAATAATGCAGAACAGAAATAAACATAAAGTTGTATATGTACATTAAAAAAATCAATATTAGCTATATGAGTTAGATGAGGCATGACTAAACAAATGTTCCTCTGAAAACATATTTAAAGATTCTGGTGGTCTGTAATCTCAGTGTGAGTCAACAGTGACACGTAAGCTAAACAGACTATAACTTTTCTAGATTGTATTAAGGGAGGCATAATGTCTACAATAATAATTTGCTTTACTGTACTTAACTCTACTCAAATTATATCTGGAATACTATGTTCAGTTCTGGGTGCCTTTAAAAGACATAGACATAGAAAAGAGCAAGCAGAATAGTGAGAATATTGGAAACCTTTGTTTTTTTGTCATATGAATAAAAGGAACTGAAGAAGTATTTGAATTACTGTCATGTCAAAGAGAACTTGGACTTGTAGAAGTCTATTTACTTTCAGGACTTCCTTTTTAAATCAGTCCTACCTTAAAGTGAGAGAATAAGTAATCCAGCATAAGACTGTTAATTTCTTTCATGTATAGTAAGTTCTATTTCTAGTGCTTGAAGTCAGCCCAATCTAAGTGAAACTTAGCTGATCCTTAAGTGTGTGGTTTTTGCCTCAATAACTCTGAATTGTTTTTTAGTTTATTTCTCCTTTGCATTAGTAATCATATAATGTCCTAATTTCTGGAAAAGACCATTTTTGGAAAAATTCTGGAAAAGTCTGAACCCTAAAAAATATACTGAACTATTACATAAAATGTCTTCTTTCTTTATTTGTTGGTTTATTACCCATATCATGCCCTATAACTGTGGGTCTTCACCAAGATTCTGTCCTAGAAGCTTTTCTTGGGAACTTCATCAGCTTGGGTAGATTTAATTAATCATCTCTGTACAAATTACAACTTTTTGAAGAGAGACTTCATGGTTAAATTCAGATTGAAATAAATGGTCTCTGGGGTCCCTTTTAACAATAAGATTCTGTGTTTCTAAGAAAATTCCTACTAGATGAATTCACACTTAAAATCAAAAGGGGGGGGGGGGGCAGCTAGGTGACTCAGTATATCGAGAAGCAGGTTAGAAGCAGGAAGTGGTAGGTTCAAATTTGACCTCAGACACTTCCTACCTATGTGATCCTGGACAAGTCAGTTAACTTCTATTGCCTAACCGCTCTTCTGCCTTGGAACCAAAACACAGTATTGATTCTAAGAGAGGAGGTAAGGGTTTTTTTTTAAAAAATCAAAAGGCAGTCTCCTATGAAAATTCCTAGAAATATCATTTATCCTTTTTTTTAATCTTTACTTCTGTTTTAGCAACAACTCTAAGATAGAAGGGCAAGAGTTAAGCAAACAGTTAAATGACCTGCCCAAAGGTCACACAGTTAGGAATTGCCTAAGGCCAAATTTGAACCCAAGTCTTCCCTACTACAGGAAATTTCATTTATCTTTAACCTTCATGTTTTTCTCACTTAGAATCCATAGACTTGAAGTCACACCTATATGTGCATTCTCATACGCATAATGAAGTCTCTAGAGATAATAGGTCATGAAACATTCACCCCAAATATACTTTTAAAAATCACTTCTAAATGCATATTGCAGCTTTGCTTATTTTTATCAACTAACATTTACTGAGTGTTCATGATACACCATCAGATATGAGTGGATTTGGGGGAATATTGAATTATTTAATTGCCTACATTCTCTAGTGAATGACATAAAGTTAAAACTTTTGGGAGACCTTGGTTTCTGGTTTGTGGAGACAAGAGTATGAGAGGGGAGTGTTCAGCACCATTTGATGCATAAAAATCTTTGTTGTCTTTGTGATTTAGAAAGAAAAGAACAGAAAAAAGAGGGCAGAGAAGATTTGTGGCTAGTTAAAGACCAAGACTTAGTTCCAACTCCACCAAAAACTAACCGTAAGACTGAACAAGTCCCTTCACTTCTCTAAGTTTTAGGTTCTTTAAATGTAAAATGCAAGGGTTGGACTAAATGATTTCTAAGTTCATTTCCATCTCTACTTTCTATGATTGATTCTAGAGATAAGGAGGAAAGGAAAGAGAAAAGTTGTAGAAAGAAAAAACTATAAAGGGGAGAAAAAAAGAGAAAGATACAAAAAATCAGAAGACTGGGAGGGGATGTAGAAGGTATTGAAAGGAGTTTTCGGCTTCATTCTCTATATAAATCAAACAAAATCAAACTCTAAAAAGCAAAGTGAGTCAAGGGATTGTGAGCTCCTAAAGGTAACAACTCTGACTTTCCTTGTTCCAGCTTCTTTTCTCTAAAGTGCTTTTGTTTTAGGGCTTAGGCAAAAACAAAATAAAATAAAATAAAATAGCTTAGGAAATAACTTACTTCTGTTCCTTTAAACACAGTACAAGTAGTCACGTCTCCCATAGGTGGAACTTTCTATGGTGGAAGAAGAAAATGCACAAGACTACTGCAAAACCAATTCTGTTTCCAAAGGGTTTTCACAGGAGAAATTGTGATAAAATTCAGGAAGGAAGTATTCTCCACTTCCATCTCCCTCTTAGCATAGGAACAGTGTCATTAGAAAGGGATATCTTCTAGCATTAAATTGAAAACCAAGAAAAAAAAGGGAAGAATTACTGGCTACCAACAAAAATATCCAGATTGCCCAGTTCCCCAAAGCATTAGGAAATTTGTTAGCTCTGGGGAAGAGAGACTTCAGTACATTGTACTGAGGCCTTAGGGAGCCAAAGCCCCCAAATGCAATTAATCTTAAAGGTTCTGGAGTCCAGAAAAGAGATGCAGGGATAAAAGTCTCCATGGTAGTACCACTCAAAACTCAGATTAAGTTACTTTTCCTCAATTAGACCATAACAGTTATGTTTTCAACCAGTCATTTTTTCTCCTCAGACATAATAAATTGAATCAGAGGAGTTTTGTGTTCTGTTCTGTTGTGACTGCCTGGTTCCAAGTTTTGGAAAAATCCACCTAATATTTTGGACTTCACTATTGTGGAAACTGTGAAATCTAATTTTGGCTGGGTTGAAACTTACCTTTACACTATTTATTAAAGAAAGAACTTATTAAATAAATTGGGTGTAAGTAAGCTATGAAGGGTAACAATTAATTAACCTGAAAATTCAATTTTTAAGTCCTTCAATATAATAGTTATAACACAAGTATATATTCCTCCTGGAGCTGGTCTATAAGGGAATGTATATATGCATACATGTATAAATATATTTATATTTGTATGATATACACACATAGAATTGAAACTGAAAACGAACAATGAACTAGACCCAGAATTGAACAGGAGGAAAAGAAATGGAATACAATTAGGAAATCGTCCAGTTCTTTTAACTACTTTAAATTTTTCCTTAAAGATTCACTTTTTATCACCATCCTACTATCTAGAGAGGCTACATGGCACAGTAAAGAGAAAATTGTTCTTCAAATCAAGAAGACATTATCTGGAATGGTACTTCCCATAGGTCCTGGCTATGTGACCCTGAACAGTGCCTTGATCGATTACAAGATTAAGAGACGCAAAATAATTGTCCATTTGCATGGATAGAAAGAGTCCCTTCACTGGGATCCAATGCTAATAAAGCTAAAAATCCAAACCAAAAGGGAAAAAAAGAAATATATTAATACAAACCTAAGAGAATCTCTATTTCACTACTTCAATACCCTACTTCAAGTCAATGTATATTGAAATGCATAACATTGTATTCTTTTAAAGGAATCTGTAAATTTGATTTTTTATCTTTAAAATTTTTTTATTTCATTAAATATTTCTCAATTATAGAAATCCAGTAAAAAACACATGATTTATCACTTGTTTATATAGGTATGTGATTTAGGGTTATGGTTTTTTTTTTTTTATCATTATTTTTTTTAAACCCTTAACATCTGTGTATTGGCTCCTAGGTGGAAGAGTGGTAAGGGTGGGCAATGGGGGGTCAGGTGACTTGCCCAGGTTCACACAGCTGGAAAGTGTCTGAGGTCAGATTTGAACCTAGGACCTCCCGTCTCTAGTACTGACTCTCAATCCACTGAGATACCCAGCTGCCCCAGGGTTATGGTTTTAAAAGATTGCTCTTTTATAAAAATGAATAATATTGAAATGGCTGTGAGTAATAATATATGTATATAAACACATATATATCCCAGTGGAATTGCTTGTCAACTCCAGGAGGAGGGGGGCAGAGATGAGGGGAGAGAGAAAACATGAATCCATGGGAAAAAATTAAAAATAAAAAAGTAAATACACATTTCCCAATTATATGTAAAAATATTATAACCATTATTTTTTAAATCTTGAATTTCAAATTTTCTCCCTTCCTCCTCTCTCTCATCCTTGAGAAGTCTAGCATGACATTTATTATACATGTGAAGTCATGCAAAATTTATTTCTATATTAGCCATGTTCCATAAGAAAACACTAACAAAAAAAGAAATATAAAGAAGGCAAAAAAGTATACTTCAATCTGCATTCAGATTTATCAATTCTTTTTTCTAGAAGTGGACAGTATTTTTTATCATGAGTCCTTTGGAATTGTTTTAGATCACTGTCTTGATCAGAGTAGCCACGTCTTTAATTGTTGATTATCTTTGCAATATTGCTATTACTGTCTATGATGTTCCCATGGTTCTGCTTACTTTACTTTGCATGAATTCATATAAGTCTCCCCAGGTTTTTCTGATACCATCCTGCTCAGCATTTCTTATAACACAAAAGTTTTCTACCACAATCATATACTACAACTTGTTCAACTATTTTCAAATGGATGGGCATCTCAATGTCTAATTCTTTGCTGCCACAGAAAGAGCTACTATAAATATCTTTGTATAAATAGGTCTTTTTCCCTTTTCTTTGGTCTCTTTGGTATGTAGGCCTATTAGAGGTATTGTTATATCAAAGTATGTATGTTTTATAGCCCCTTGGGCATAGTTCCAAGTTACTCTCTGGATTGGTTGAACTAGTTTACAGCTTCACCAACAGTGCATTAATGTCTCAATTCTCCCACATTCCCTCCAGCATTTATTATTTTTCTTTTCTGTTGTATTAGCCAATCTGATAGCTGTGAAATGGTATTGCATAGGGTTTTTTTTTAATATGTAACCCACAAAATCCAGCATTAAGAAAAAAATTATATTTAAAATAGCTATAGGTCAATATAATATTTGGGAGTCTATCTGCTAAAACAAACACAGAGATTGTATAAACACAATTACAAATCACTTTTCACACAAATAGAGACCTAAACAAATGGAGAAATATTAATTACTCATGGGTAGACCTAAAGTGACAATTCTACTTGTTAATTTAATTATTCAATGGCATACCAATCAAACTACCAAAGAATTAATTCATAGAGCTAGGAAAAAATAATAACAAAATTAATCTGGAAAAACAAAAGATCAAGAATCTACAGAGAATCAATGGGAAAATGTAAAGGAAAAATTTCAAATTACATTAGAAAGCAGTAATCATCAAAATAATCAGGCACTGGCTAAAACACACAATAGTAGATGAGCATCTACCACTTGATAAAACCAAAAATCCAAGATTCTGGGGTAAGAAAAACACTTGACAAAAATTGTTGAGAAAACTAGAAATCAATTTGGCAGAAACTAGGGATAATTCAACATCTCAAAATGAATAAATGATTTATATATAAAGTGAGGTATCGTAACTAAGTTAGGAGGCCATTTGGGTGGCTCAGAGGATTGAGAGCCAGGCCTAGAGACTGGAGGTCCTAGGTTCAAATCTGGCCTCAAACACTTCCTAGCTATGTGACTCTGGGCAAGTCACTTGACCCCCATTGTCTAGCCCTTACCACTAAGGTAGGGGGACATATAAAAAGGTACCTTTCAGAGCAAGCTAGGTGGCTCAAAAGCTACAGAATCAAACCTAGAGAAAGGAGGTCCTGGGTTCAAATTTGACCTCAGATACTTCCATTCCTATATCCTTGCCTTCCTCTATTGCTACCCCCTACAAACTACTACATAAGTGGCTGCCACAATTCTGCATGGATTGAGTGTGTGAAGGATCTCCTATGGCATGACAAGGATGGTGGGGCCAAAGCACTGGCTGCTGTAGATGAACACATCCAAGATGAGAACATCAAAACCTTTATCAAGATGGAGATCTAGCTCCAAATGAGAGAAAAAGACTGAGGTGCATCCCAGAATGGAGATACTTTCTATTGGAATATATACATTTTTTATATTTTTCAGTATTGTTTTTCTTCCTGCATGTGGGATACAGTATCCCAAACATAAGGATGCCACATGATGACACAACTCAAAAGGATGCTGGTACAGCCCAGGTGTGTCAAATTTCCACCTACATATAATTTGACATTTGTCTCTCAGGAAGCTGTAACTACCACTAGTGATTTTTGTAGCTCCCTTTTCAGAGGGCCTTCAGATTAGAAATGAATATTAATAGGATGGGTATTTATTGACTTTGCCTGAAAATAAATACTCCCTTCCCTAACATTTCACCTAAAAGTACATGCCTTTTGAAAAACTGTTTTTGAAGAGTCATTGTTCAACATCTAAAACTATCTTGGCAACTTTTTAACCTTCCTGTAACTTTATTCTCAAATAATAAATTAACAAGTACATAACATTGAATAAAATATATAGGTATTAGGGGGAAGCTAGGTGGCTCAGGGATTGAGAACTAGGCCTAGAGATGAGAGGTCCTAGGTTCAAATAAGGTCTCAGACACTTTCTACCTGTGTGGCCCTGGGCAAGTCACTTAACTCCCATTGCCTAGTCCTTACCACTCTTCAGTTTTAGAACCAATATAGAGTATTGATTCTAAGAGGGAAGGTAAGGGTTTTATATATATATATATAATATATGTATAAATATGTATATACATATATACATATTAGACATAAAAGGAGATTTCATAATTAAATTAGAAGAACAGGGAATATATTTCCTATCTGATTTATGGATAGAAGAGGAATTTATGAGTCAACAAAAGATGGAAAGCATTGTGAAATGTAAAATGGACAATTTTGGATACTTTAAATTGAAGTTTTTATACAAATAAAACAAATGTTGTCAAGATTAGAAAGAAAGCAGAAAATTGGGAAAAATATTTTATAGATAGCCTCTCGGATAGAGGTCTCATATCTAAAATATATAGAGAACTTTATCAAATTTATAAAAATAAGACCTATTCCCCAATTGATAAATGGGCAAAAGTTTTGGCCAGACAATTTTTAGATGACAAAATCAAAATCATATATANTATATAATATGTATAAATATGTATATACATATATACATATTAGACATAAAAGGAGATTTCATAATTAAATTAGAAGAACAGGGAATATATTTCCTATCTGATTTATGGATAGAAGAGGAATTTATGAGTCAACAAAAGATGGAAAGCATTGTGAAATGTAAAATGGACAATTTTGGATACTTTAAATTGAAGTTTTTATACAAATAAAACAAATGTTGTCAAGATTAGAAAGAAAGCAGAAAATTGGGAAAAATATTTTATAGATAGCCTCTCGGATAGAGGTCTCATATCTAAAATATATAGAGAACTTTATCAAATTTATAAAAATAAGACCTATTCCCCAATTGATAAATGGGCAAAAGTTTTGGCCAGACAATTTTTAGATGACAAAATCAAAATCATATATAGGCATATAAAAAATGCCCTATATCACTACTGATTAGAAAAATGCAAATGAAAACAATTTTGAAATTTCATCTCACACCAATCCCATCAAAATGGCTAAAATAACAAAAGGCAAAATGACAAATGTTGGAGGGCATGTGGGAAAATGGGGATACTCATACACTTGGTAGAGCTGTGAACTGTTCTAACCATTTTGGAGAGCAATTTGAAATTGCAACCAGAGAGTTGTAAAACTGTGTATACACAGATCTTGTTGGGTATATTACTCAGGGAGATCAGGAAAAAGAAGGAGAAGAACCCATACATTCCAAAAATATTTATAGCAGTTCTTTTTGTGGTGGCAAAGAACTGGAACATGAGGAGATGCCCATCAGTTGAAGAATGGTTAAATACATTGTGGTATATGATTATGATGGAATACTACTGCTCCATAAGAAATGATAGGCTAATTTTTTTTAATTTGGAGAGAACTACATCGGATAGTAAACAGTGAAATGAGTAGAGTCAAGAGAACCTCAAATAGAATTAATACTGGATATGTTGTGAATATTACATCCAGAGTAGAAATATGAAAGACTTAATTTGCACAGTCATGTCTATTTGCTGGACAATGCCTTCTGCAATACAGGGAAGGTAAGGAGGGACTGAAACACTTACAGATAAATTCTATAACTTTAAAAAACTGTATATGTACAATCTCTTCCAAGTAGCTTATAGATTAAAATTAATACACTAATTAGTACAAAGACTTTTATAGGTTACTGAGACAAAATAAAACTGAAAACACATACAATGAAGCACTCTTCAGAAGAAAAAAAAATAGGTAAGGGTTTAAAAAAAAAGGAGTTTATTATCTAACAAGAGACAGAGAGAATCACTGGAAATAAAATAAATGACTTTGATTACATTAACTTAAAAGGGTTTTGTATAAACAAAAGCAATATAGTCAAATCAGAAGAAAGGAAAAAAAACAGGGAACTGGGGCCAGGGTAGACTACAGCAAGTTTTTCTGATAAAAACGTCATTTCTTAAATATGTAGAAAACAAAGCTAGATTTATACAAATAAGAGCCATTTCCCAATTGATAAATGGTCAAAAGATATGAATAGGCAATTTTCAGAAGAAGAAATCAAAGCTATGAGTAGATACATGAAAAAAATGCTTTAAATTACTAGTAATTAGAGAATTGCAAATTAAGACTTTTTACTCTTACAGATGAACTTTTTGTCCAATTATCTTAAATGATTGACATTTTATATACATCTCATTTAGTGATGAATTTTGTTTGGCCATGGCTGTTCATGAAACTATCTCCTAAAATGTGAGGGGTACAATCTACTTCAAGTATCTACACTGATAAAATTAAGGATCCTTTTAATTATACATATTAACATTTTACTACACATAAGTTACTTCTGCTTTTAGCAAAGGAGATCTTGTTAGTGGATAATATTCTAATTACCTGTTTAGAATATTACTGAGATCTATGTTCATTCAAGATTTTAGTTTAACTAGACTGAACTAATCAGAAAGGAAAAGTTAAGTAGATGACAAATATCATTACCTAGATCGGTGGTTTCCACAATGGTCCCCATTATACACTAAGAAGTGTATGTGCAACCAATCAGAGGATAAAAAGATAGGTTACGACTCACTCTCCCTATGATAGTCAGATATAGTGTTTATCTCCAAGAAAACCACATCTACCCATCATCCACTATAACAAAACTCTGTACCCCTTCCTACCCCTGATGCTCCCAATCCTTATTTCTAAGCCAGACATAGACTTCTTAGAGGAATTATAACCTTAACTCAAGCATAGCTACAGCAGTTACATAGATATCAGTTGGAAAATATCCACCACCAGTCACTCAATAAACATTCATTAATATCCTACTACATGCCAGACACTGTGCTAAATCTTGACAACACAAAGAAAGGCAAATGAGTACTTCTCTTCAAGGAGATCACAATTTAATAGGGGAGAAGGCACATAAACAACATACAAACAATCTACATATAAAATAAATAGGAAATATTCAACAGAGTGAAAGTACTAGAATTAAGAGGGGTTAAGAAGTGCTTCCTATAGAAATTAAGATTTGAAGAAAGCTAGGGATTAGCAGCAAAGGTCATGCATGCTAGAAGGCTTTGGCACAGATTGTTTGTCTTATCTTGGAGGAGGTTAAGAAGAAATCTTCATTTTGAAATTTTCTAGACCATTGATTTCCACAATGTCATCCAGACCATTTAAAAGCCGTCCTCTATACAGGCCAGATGAATTCAAACCATCTCATTATGCACCAAGCAATAATTTATACAATGGAGAGATGCACGTTCAGCCAATGCTTTCTCAGCCAGCCTACTCTTACTATCCAGAAGATGAAATACTTCATTTCAACAAGTGGACCTCTCCTCCGGGAGTGATCAGGATTTTGTCATTTCTCATTATTGTCATGTGCATTGCCATCTTTGTCTATTTAGCTTCTACACTTGCCTGGGACACTGGCTATGGAAATCCCTTTCTGGAAGGTGGTTTAGAGGCTACTTTTCTGGAGGAAGTAGTGGCTTTAGAGGCTTTGGTAGCAGCTATTCCTATGGCTACAACAGCTATGGCTATGGAAGTTACACTTACCCAAGGGCTGCAAAAGGTTTCTTCCTGGCCATGACAGCATTTTGTTTCATTGCTGCATTGGTGATATTTGTGACCAGTATTATGAGGTTGGGAATGTCCAGATCAAGAATGTACTTCTTGGTGGTGATCATTCTAAGTGCTATCCTCGGCATTCTAGTATTTATTGCTACCATTGTCTACATAATGGGAGTCAATCCAATAGCACAGGCTTCTGGGTCAATGTACTCAGCTCAGATATATGCTCTCTGCAACCATTTTTATCCACCCACAACAATTGGAATCTATGTGGATCAATATCTTTATCACTTCTGTGTGGTGGATCCCCAAGAGACCATTGACATTGTACTGGGATTTCTGGTTATTGTGGCTTTTGTTTTAATGATATTCTTTGCTGTGAGAACCTGAAGTAAGATGGAGAGATATGACAAATCCAACATTCTATGGGACAAGGAAAATGTCTATGAAGAGCAGCCTCCTAATATAGAGGAATGTGTAAAGAATGTATCTGTAGATACACAAGAAGTACCCCCAGCTCCACCTAACTACGTGCATAGAGTTGACGGTTCTATGGCATCTTCTTATGGTAGAATGAATGAGAAACAATCGTATCTGGACTCTTCATACAAATCAACACCAACCCCAGAAGTGGCTAAAGTCCTTCCGGTGACTTCACCAGTGGATGATTTCAGGCAGATCTGAATAACCAGAAAGAAAACTAGGGAAATAAGAAGGCAGTTATGAGAAGAGGCATTGGAGATAATTGGAGAAGATGCCTAGAACTGAAAAATGGAGTGTCATTTATGGAATAGCAGAGAGGCCAGTGTCACTGAATCAAGGAAAATTGTGGATGTTATAGGACTAGAAAAGTGATAGGAGCCAAGTTATAAGGGGCTTTGAATTCCAAACAGACAGCTTTATATTTGATCCTGGAGGTGATAGCCACTGAAGTATCATGATCAGATCTTCACTTTAGGAAATCATATTGCCAGCTAAATGAAGGATGGGTTGGAGTGGGGAAGAGACTTGTTGCAGGCATACACACCAACAACTTACTGCAATAATCCAGACATGAGATGCAGGCCTGCACAAGGATGGTGGCAGTATCAGAAGAGAGGAGACATATTTGAGAGATATCATAGTTAGGCCATTGGAAGGGTAGGCAAAGGGAGAAGGGTTGACAAAAAATGGAAAAAATTGGAAGAACCACTTTGGTGAATGATGTGGGATAGTGAATTAATTAGGGAGGTATAAAAGATTGTCCAGGAGCAACAAAAGTCCATTTGAATTCATAAGTTTATAAATATGTGATGTTCTCCACCTTTATTCTATAGTACATGCCTAAGAACAAAGACAATGGATGGTGGGAATGACCCAAAGCTAAAGAAAACTTGGCAAGGCACAATCAGCAATATGATAAGGATATTAAGAGACTTGAGAGAAGAAACATTACTCCCCTAGAATATCCAACAGAGAAAAAACAAGCTAGGGTGCTTAATCAAAAAAGGTTGGAGATCACTGGTCTGGACAATAGTATACAACTGAATGAATAACCTTCAGAGTTAATTCATTAATACATATATATTAGCTAGATATTGAAAGTAGACAATGTTAAAAGAGTTTTCTTAATCTCTCCCCCTGTCTCTTTAAGAGGCAAGGGAGCAGGTAAACTTCTTAGTAAGAGTAGTCAACTGTCAGATTCCGTTACCTATGAGGCAGAGAAGGAGTTAAGTTAAAGAGCAATTTGACAGGACTTTTGTATCTGGGTTCCCTAGGGAAAAGAGCTGTCTCTGCATCTCTGGGACTGGCAGTTTTTTGATGAACTGACAGTTGGGGATAGAGAAAATGGATTTAAGGCCTTAACAGCCTTATTGATTATTGATTAGCTTAGCTAGGCAGTTAGATAGTGATTCAAGATAGACAGTGTAGGCAGAGGGGGCCAGGCCTGTCTTGGCAGAAGAAAATGCCCTCAAAGGCAGATAGATTTAGAGTTTTTTAGAAATTTTTGTTAGGATTGGAACTTTAGATATAGTTATAAGATTACTCTCATTTTCCTCCTTTATTTCCTATCCAACCTTTCCACAGAATAAACTAATTGTTTTCTGTTTACCAAACTGCTCCCCTGACTTTTGTTCACACTCCTAAAAAAAATGTTAACCCTTCACAACAATAACCTGAGTCAAGAATTTTTTTTAATTTTCTTTATTTTATTTTAATAATAAATTTCCACATAAGTTTTACAAAGTTATATGATTCATATTGTCTTCTTTTTTTCTTCCCTTCCCCTCTCAGAGTTGAAAAGCAATTCAGTCTGGGCTATTGTTCCCTTTAATTAGTCTAGGTTCTTTTGTCCTCTGGCTTCACCACAAACTGTTATAAACTAAAAGGGGTCCTAGGGAGATATAGATAAACAGTGATGTGAATGTATCTATCTGTATTCTCCCTAGCTGCAGATGATGGAGGAACACCAACCTCGATCACCCTTGATAGGTGTTATAATTTCCCCTTTCCTCTAACACTTGCCCAGAATGGATATGTAACCTTCCCAGGTCCAACCTGGGGTTGGATAAATTAATATAGGGCTTTTGATTTGCCTTGGATTACGTTTGGTATCTGACTGTGTTGACTCCCTCCCCAAGGGTTGTAATATAAAGACCACTCAGGAAGGTACTTGTTAAATTCACTTTATCTATAATCAGGGAAAAGGTAAACAGGACAAGGAATGGGGATTGGAGACCCTATCAATCTATTATCTATAACTAGTTGACAATTAGGACTTGAGGCTATTGATCTAGTAGAAGCTGAAGCTTTATTCTCCACTACACCTCTGGCCCAGCCTGGTCACAGCCAAGCCAGAGAATAGGGACTGATATTGATGCAGCTGTGTTGGTGATCTTATTCTCTCAGCTTTCTCACTACCAGTGTTTGGTGATGCACTAACTCTCACAGTCTTCAGGAAATATTCAGATTCTTCCTACCCTCTTCTTCATAGACCTCCCTGCCTCCCTTCACCACTCAGAGACCTAGAGACATAAAGAGACCTAGAAAAGCCCTAGAGACCTAAAGACCTAAAAGACCCCCCAAGGGCTGTCAGGGGTTATTTATAATGTCAGGCCAACCAACGTTTGCCCCTGACTCTTGGCACCTGGGAGCATTCCATATCTTCCAACTGCCTTCATTGTCATTCAAGGTGGCATCCATCATTTCCCAGGTTATGAATATAACACCATACATGTATTATCAAACTAAATACATTTCCATATTACTCATTTTTGTAAGTGAATAATTTTATAAAACCAAAATCTCAAGTCATATATCCAAGTATTCAAGTGACAAATCATATATTATAATTGGCATTTGTACTCCAACAGTTCTTTTTCTGGAGGTGGATAGCATATCCATAAATCCCTCAAAATTGTTCTGGATCATTGTTTTGCTCTTAGTAGCAAAGTCTATCACATTTGATTGTTCCACAATATTTCAGTTACTGTTCAGTTCACTCTGCATTAGATCACATAGGTTTTTCCAGTTCTTTTCAAAATCATCCTGTCCATGATTCCTTATAGCACAATAGTATTCCATTACTATCATATACCACATTTTGTTCTGCTACACCCCATTTGAGGGACATCCCTTTAGTTTCCAATTCTTTGCCACCACAAAAAGAGTAGCTATAAATATTTTTGTACAAACAGGTTATTTCCCATTTTTTTCCAAGATTTTAAAAGAAGAAAATGAGTTTTATCACTCTTTAGAAATCGTAAGGTGTTTATTATTGATTTGTCTTATCATAAAATGAAGGGCTATATTTTTAACACCATTATTGCCAAGAATATTGCCATTATTCTTATATCAAACAAGTTTGCCAATGTTCTTTCAAGTAATCCTATATATCTGTGAGACATAGAATACTATTGTCTCTGAAGGACTAAAGTTGGGGGCCAGTTTTACATAGAGTTTTTAGACAAAGGGCAGGCCATGGCAACTGCCACATCACAGAGAGGAAGCTGGGATCAAGGAATATGGACTTCCAACAAAGAAATTTTTATGAAAATAAACCAGGAATATGTATTCCATCTATACCCAGAATTATCCACTGTGTATTGTAAATAGTATTCAAAGTATTCTAGTATGCACTGCATATTCTAACATGGAGTACAGAAGCTCTCTGGATGAAGAAGACATAATTATAACAATGCCACATTAGCAAATTTGCAGAAAAATATTGGCAGCCAGTTCCAATTAGAACTCAGTACAGTTAAGCCTTAAGCTTAACTTATGTTGTATAGCATGAGCAAGTTTGGGAACATGAGGCATAGACTACTTTGACTATTCAACATCCTGTCCCTTTTTCCCATGAAATGTAAGTTGGTTGAAAGGAAGAAGAATTGTTTTTGTCTTTGCTCTGTATCCATAGTTCCTAGCACAATGCCCATTACATAATTGGTGCTTTATAAAAATGCATACTGATTGATTAGCTCATTCTCAGTCAGTCAAGAGGATTCCTGGTTAAATAAATAAAGAACAGTTGATGTTCCATCCATATTACTACAAAATTACTTAGCTAACTAGATGGCTCCCTTCAATCAAGGGAAAACAAGAAAATAAAAATCAGTACAGATTATCAATTACTTAAAGGTCTCAAAAGTTCTCCTAATATTTAGGCCATCTATGAAGTCTACAAGGGATAAAACTTTTCCTAACAGTCACATCTATATATAGGGAATAGAGTGTTCAGGGAAGGGAGCAGTGTAAAAAAATCTAGAAAGGTAGATTAGGGCTCCAGACTGTAGAAGAGCTTGAAAAACAAATTAAGAAATAAAGAAAAGATCCTATAAGGAGGAATTGGCAATAGTAGAGACCTGAACCTTTCATTCTTCCATCCTTTCCTCCCTTCCAGTCATGGAGCTCTTAGGGACTCATTATTTTGGCAAAATTGCTAATTCTATGCCACAGAGCAGAAGCTATTATAAATCAAAGAATTCATGACACAATTGCATTAATCCCCTAGTGTGGGTTGTTGGAAATAGTGACTTATATTTGAAGGAGCTGGGCACACCTGAGCAGTTTCCACATTCTAGGATATACTAACTATCTTTTATAAGTTGACAATATTCCTAAAGGCATCTATTCCCACAGATGTAAGTGTGACTTAGGAAAAGGATTATCCTTATCTATATTGCTTTATTCCTTCTTTTTATCTATCCAAATCCTGTCCTTCCTTTTAAGTTCATCTCAAATTCTGCCTCCTGCATGAAATCTTCCTTGACTATCCCTTATTTTTTAAACATTAATTGATATTTATTTTTTAGAAAAGTTAACATGGTTACATAATTCATGCTCTTACTTTCCCCTTTAACCCCTGAGCTCCCCCCCCCCCATGGCTGATGCGTATTTACACTGGTTTTAACATGTGTCATTGATCAAGACCTATTTCCAAATTGTTGATAGTTGCATTGGTGTGGTAGTTTCGCGTCTACATCCCCAATCATGTCCGCCTCAACCCATGTGTTCAATCATTTGTTTTTCATATATGATTCCTCTCCTGCAGTTCTTCCTCTGAATGCGGGTAGCGTTCTTTACCATAAATCCCTCAGAGCTGTCCTGTGTCATTGCGTTGCTGCTAGTACAGAAGTCCATTACATTTCATTTTACCATAGTATATCAGTCAATTTGTACAATGTTCTTCTGGCTCTGCTTCTTTCACTCTGCATCAGTTCCTGGAGGTCTTTCCAATTCACCTGGAACTCCTCTAGTTTATTATTCCTTTTAGCACAATAGTATTCCATCACCAGCATATACCACACTTTGTTCAGCCATTCCCCAATTGAAGGATATTCTCTCCTTTTCCAGTTCTTTGCCACTACAAAAAGCTCAGCTATAAATATTTTCATACAAGTCTGTTTGTCTATGATATCTTTGGGGTACAAACCCAACAATGCTATGGCTGGATCAAAGGGCAGGCATTCTTTTATAGCCCTTTGAGCATAGTTCCAAATTGCCAGCCAGAATGGTTGGATCAGTTCACAACTCCACCAGCAATGCATTAATGTCCCAATTTTGCCACATCCCCCCCAGCATTCATTACTCTCCCCTTCTTTCATTTTAGCCAATCTGCTAGGTGTGAGGTGATACCTCAGAGTTGTTTTGATTTGCATTTCTCTATTAGAGATTTAGAACACTTTCTCATGTGTTTATTGATGCTTTTGATTCCTTTATCTGAAAATTGCCTATTCATGTCTCTTGCCCATTTATCAATTGAGGAACGGCTTGATTTTTTATAAAATTGGTTTAACTTCTTGTATATTTGAGTAATTAGACTCCTCTCAGAGTTTTTTGTTATAAAGATTTTTTTCCCAATTTGTTGTTTCCCTTCTGATTTTGCCTACATTGTTTTTGTTTGTACAAAAGCTTTTTAGTTTGATATAATCAAAATCATTTATTTTACATTTTGTAATTTTCTCTAACTCTTGTTTGGTTTTAAAATCTTTCCTTTCCCAGAGATCTGAAAAGTAAACTATTCTATGTTCACTTAACTTATTTATAGTTTTCCTCTTTATATTCAAGTCATTCACCCATTCTGAATTTATCTTGGTGTAGGGTGTGAGATATTGATCTAAACCAATCTCTCCCATATTGTTTTACAAATTTCCCAGCAGTTTTTGTCAAATAGTGGATTCATTTCCCAAAAGTTGGGCTCTTTGGGTTTATCATACAATGTCTTGCTGATGTCACTTACTCCAAGTCTATTCCACTGATCCTCCCTTCCAACTCTTAGCCAGTACCATACCGTTTTGATGACTACTGCTTTATAGTATAGTTTAATATCTGGTACTGCTAGGCCCCCTTCCTTCACATTTTTTTTTCATTATTTCCCTTGATATTCTTGATCTTTTGTTATTCCAGATGAACTTTGGTATAGTTTTTCCTAATTCAGTAAAAAAGTTTTTTGGTAGGTTGATAGGTATGGTGCTAAATAAGTAAAATAATTTGGGTAGAATGGTCATTTTTATTATGTTAGTTAGTCCTACCCATGAGCAATCAATATTTTTCCAATTGTTTAGATCTAGTTTTAATTGTTTGGAAAGTGATTTTTGTAGTTGTTTTTGTATAATTCCTGTGTTTGTTTTGGTAGATTGATTCCTAAGTATTTTATAGTGTCTAGGGTGATTTTAAATGGTGTTTCTCTTTCTACTGCTTGCTGCTGTGATGTGTTGGAACTATATAGAAATGCTGATGATTTATGTGCATTTATTTTGTATCCTGCAACTTTGCTAAAGTTGTTGATTATTTCCACAACCTTCTTAGTTGATTCTCTACGATTTTTTAAGTAGACCATCATATCATCTGCAAAGAGTGACAGCTTAGTCTCCTCATTGCCTATTATGATACCTTCAATTTCTTTTTCTTCTCTAATTGCTACTGCTAGTATTTCTAGTACAATGTTAAATAATAGAGGAGATAATGGGCATCTTTGTTTCACTCCTGATCTTATTGGAAAGGCTTCTAATTTATCAACATTGCATATGATGCTTGTTGATGGTTTTAGGTATATACTGTTTATTATTTTTAGGAATCGTCCTTCTATTCCTATACTTCCCAGGGTTTTCAATAGGAATGGGTGCTGTATTTTGTCAAAGGCTTTTCCAGCATCTATTGAGGTAAATCATGTGATTTTTGTTTGAGTGTTGATATGGTCAATTATGTGGATGGTTTTCCTAATGTTGAACCATCCTTGCATTCCTGGTATAAATCCCAACTGATCATGGTGGATGATCCTCTTGATCACTTGCTGGAGTCTCTTTGCTAATATTCTATTTAAAATTTCTGCATCTATGTTCATTAGGGAGATTGGTCTATAGTTTTCTTTCTCTGTTTTTGATCTCCCTGGCTTTGGAATCAGTACCATATTTGTGTCATAAAAGGAATTTGGTAGGACTCCTTCTTTGCTTATCATATCAAATAATTTGTATAGTATTGGGATTAGTTGCTCTTTGAATGTCTGATAGAATTCACTTGTGAATCCATCAGGCCCTGGCGATTTTTTCTTAGGGAGTTCTTTGATGGCTTGTTCAATTTCTTTTTCTGATATGGGATTATTTAGGTATTCTATTTCTTCTGCTCTGAATCTAGGCAATTTGTATTTTTGTAACTATTGATCCATATCTCCTAGATTGCTATATTTATTGCCATATAATTGGGCAAAATAGTTTTTAATGATTGCCTTAATTTCCCCTTCGTTGGAGGTGAGGTCTCCCTTTTTATCTTTGATACTGTCAATTTGGTTTTCTTCTTTCTTTTTTTATTAGATTGACCAGTACTTTGTCTATTTTATCTGTTTTTTCAAAATACCAGCTTCTAGTCTTATTTATTAATTTAATAGTTCTTTTACTTTTGATTTTATTAATTTCTCCCTTGATTTTTAGTATTTCTAATTTAGTTTTCATCTGGAGATTTTTAATTTACTCGCTTTCTAATTTTTTAAGTTGCATGCTCAATTCATTAATCTCTGCCCTCCCTAATTTGTTAATAAATGCACTCAAAGATATAAACTTCCCCCTGAGTACTGCCTTGCCTGCATCCCACAGAGTTTGGTAGGATGTCTCATCATTGTCATTCTCTTCAATGAAATTGTTGATTGTTTCTATGATTTCTTCTTTGACTAGCTGGTTTTGGAGAATCATATTATTTAATTTCCAATTAGTTTTTGATTTGCCTGTCCAGGTGCCCTTACTAATTATATTTTTAATTGCATTATGATCTGAGAAGGTTACATTTATTATTTCTGCTCTTTTGCATTTGTTTGCAATGTTTCTATGCCCTATTACATGGTCAATCTTTGTGAATGTACCATGTGCAGCTGAAAAGAAGGTGTATTCCTTTTTGTCCCTATTTATTTTTCTCCACATATCAATTAAATCTAATTTTTCTAGGACTTCATTCACCTCTCTTACCTCTTTCTTATTTATTTTTTGGTTTGATTTATCTAGATCTGAAAGAGGGATATTTAGATCTCCCACTAGTATGGTTTTACTATCTATTTCCTTCTTGAGATCTGCTAGTTTCTCCTTTATGAGTCTGGTTGCTATGCCATTTGGTGCATACATATTGAGCAATGTTATTTCCTCATTGTCTATACTGCCTTTAATCAGGATGTAATGACTTTCCCTGTCTTTTTTAATCATATCTATTTTTACTTTGGCTTTGTCAAAAATCATAATAGCCACTCCTGCCTTCTTTTTCTCATTTGAGGCCCAAAATATTTTGCTCAAGTCCTTTACCTTAAACCTGTGTATGTCCACCCACCTCATATGTGTTTCTTGTAGACAACATATGGTAGGATTTTGGTTTCTAATCCACTCTGCTATTTGCTTCCATTTTATGGGAAAGTTCATCCCATTCACATTCAGAGTTATAATTATCAGTTGTGTGTTCCCCAACGTTTTGGTATCCTCTCCTATTTCTACCCCTTCTTTTTACACTCTTTCCTTTTAAGCCAGTGGTTTGCTTTATGCCAGTAACCCTTGTCCCCTCCCTTGATTTACTACCCTTTCTACCCCCTCCCTTATTATTCCTCTCTTTTTATTTTTAAGGCCTAATGAATTCCATCCCCCTTCTTCTCACCTCCCTTTTTTGACCTCCCCACCCCCCTGCTCCCCTTGGTTTATCTCTTCTGACTTTCTCAGTAGGGTTAGATAGAGCTTTATATCACAATGGATAAAGCTACTCTTCCCTCTCAGAGTTAATTACACTGAGAGTAAGATTTAAATATTACCTCTTAATGCTCTCTTCTTCTCCTTCTTATAATAGTATTCATCCCTTCCCCTTCCCATGCCCTCTTTGTGTGTAATAGAATATCCTATTTTTCTTATTCATTCAAGTTTCTCTTGGTGTCCTCTAGTATTCACCTCCCTCTTTCCCACCCCCATATCATCTTAGACCATTTAGTATTCCAACCTCTCCCTATGAATAATTCTTCTAATTACTATAATAGTGAATACTATAATAGTGAATAGAGTTCCTTACAGAGAATTATACATAACATTTCTCCACATAGGAATACAAATAATTAGATCATTTTGAAGCTTTTAAAGAGGCAAATTTAAAAAATATGAGTTTTCTTTCTTTCCCCTCTGTTTCTTATTTACCTTTTCATGTTTCTCTTGATTTTTGTGGTTGGATATCAAACTTTCCATTTAGTCCTGGTCTTTTCTGTGCAAATACTTGGAAATCTTCTATCTTGTTGAATGCCCAAACTTTCCCCTGGAAGTATATATTTAGTTTTGATGGGTAGGTCATCAGTGGTTGTAGACCCAGTTCTCTTACCTTTCTGAATATCATATTCCAAGCCTTGTGGTCTTTTAGTATGGAGGCTGCCAGATCCTGTGTGATCCTGATTGGTGCTCCTTGATATCTGAACTGTCTCTTTCTGGCTTCTTGTAAGATTTTTTCTTTTGCATGAAAGCTCTTGAATTTGGCTATTATATTCCTGGGGGTTGTCTTTTCTGGGTCTAGTGTAGAGGGTGATCTATGGATCATTTCAATGTCTATATTGCCCTCTTGTTGTAGAACTTAAGGGCAATTTTTCTGAATAATTTCTTTTAGTAGGGAGTCCAAATTTCTATTAATTTCTGCTTTTTCCTGATGACCAATGATTCTCAGATTGTCTCTTCTAGACCTGTTTTCTTGGTCTGTCACTATCTCATTGAGATATTTCATGTTTCCTTCTATTTTATCAGTCTTTTGACTTTGTTTTATTTGTTCTTGCTGTCTTGAGAGATCATTAGCTTCTAATTGCTCAATTCTAGCCTTTAGGGACTGGTTTTCCTTTTCAATCTGGTCATTTCTGGTGTTCAATTTGCTTATCAGTTCATTTGATTTCTGAGCCTCACTTTCTAATTGCAAAATTCTGCCTTTTAAACTGTTATTTTCTTGCCAGATCTCTTCCATCTTTCTCATCATCTCAGATTTGCACTCTTCAATAGCTTGTGGCCAGTTTTCCTTATTTTGGGAAGGTTTGGATATGATTACTTGTTTGTTCTCCTCTGCTCGTTTGCTCTGTTGTTCGGATTTTATCTGTATAAAAGTTGTTGAGTGTTACAGATTTCTTCTTGATGATCTTTCTCTTTTGGGGTTCTTGTCTCTGGCTTGCCATTGTTAGCCCTGCGCCCTCTCAGGTTTATCCTCGCACTCGGGGTCTGTCTGTGCTCTTTAGGTTCCTGATGTCTCAGGTCTAGTTGATCTCAGGGTCAAGCCTCCTGGTGGTCCCCTTGCTTGTTCCTCTGCCTAAGGCTCCTTTAATAGTCTCAGGGTGCTGCTTCCACAGTTATGAACCCCTCTGCACTGGGTCCCCACTCAAGGTCCATGCCTGCGCTCAAGATCTGAGTCCTCGTCTGAGCTCAGGATCCGTGTCTGGGCTCAGGATCCATGTCTGGGCTTGTGTCCATGCCCACACTGGTTCCTGTGCTCAGGGTCTGTGTTCAAAGTCTGCACGTTCTTTAGCCTCTTGGGGTCTTAAGTCTTGCTGCTCTCAGGAGCAGGCCATGGTGACCCCAGGTAGCTGCCAAGGACTTAATGCATGCCCCAAACTTGCTCTAAATCTTGTACGCTGGCTTTGGCACTGTAGGTGGTATAGGGTGGGGGAGGGGGTTGCTCAGCTCACATTTTAGTGAGAGCTGTTTCACCCCTTTATAGCATGGAAATGCCCTGATTCCACGTACCTCCAATGCTGCGCCCTGTTGTGGGGTCCCTTGTTCCTCTGGATCTGTTTTTATGTCTTCTTGAGGAGTCCTATATATTTCAGTTAGGAGAGGTTAAGCAGCTGCTTTTTATTCTCCCACCATCTTAACCAGGAAGTTGACTATCCCTTATTAAAGGAAATTTTCTTTTAGAATAGTATAAAATTGATTGTCATTCACTTAATAATAATAATAATTTTTATTTACATAGTGTAATAAAGTTTACAAACTACTTCCACATACATTGTCTCATCTGATATTATTCTCATAAAAAAATAAGGATACAGAGGTTCAGAAATACGTGATTTGATAGAACTCAGGACCTGGTCTTTCCATTGCATTGTCCAGTTAGTGTCTTATATTTTTGTTAGTTACCTTTTCCTTTCAAGTATCTGTATCTTTAATTTATTCTATTTGTTTCCTCCCTTTAATCTTTCTTTAAACAATAGATTCATTAAAGATAGGCCTCTATCACTCTTGGAACTATTCAACATGTTTATTGTAGAAGGCACACTTGTCAAGTTGACATAGTATGAAGAAGGAAAGTATGGATAATGAGTTATATGATAGAATTAGGAATAAGAGAAATTCCAAGAGGCTGAATTCCAATAGATTGAATCAAATACGATAAGATAATGAGGATAAAGAAAAAGTCATGAACTTATATTTAATAGAATGCAAGCTCCTTAAGGGAAGGGAGTGTCTTAGGTCATCATCATAGTTTATTTGATTATCATGACCTCGCTTCATGGTTCAAGCTATTGTCATATTATCTCTATAATGTTTCTGTTCTGGTAAAATTGTGATAACATTCTGGTAAAAAAGCAAGATGAAATGTAAAATGCAAACAGTTCTGCAAACTACATTATATCTAGATTCTTAAATTTCAACCTCCATGGGGAATATAATAGCAGTTTTGAGTATTTTTTCAATAAGGTTTTTATTGTTATAATCTGTTTCTTAAGTCATTATAGGCCTCTCAAGTATCCTTCTCCCTTACTCTTGGAATCATCTCCTAAAGCAATAGTATTTTTTTAGAGAGGAAAACAAATCAGCACAATTGATCAATGCATTGAAAAAGTCTGAACTCATTTTCAATGCACAATTTGTGGATTTCCCACCTCCAAAAAGGAATAGGTTGGAGATGAAGGTATCACTTCATTCACATCCTATTGGATTGTTATAATTTGGGTACATTTACTTTTAATTTTCTGGTGTGCCATTGTCCTTTCCATTTACATTATTATATATGTTGTTGTGTTCATTTTTTTCTTGGCTCTAATTAGTTTGCATCATTTCATATAGATGTTTCAAATGTTTCTCTCTATTCAAACATCATTTTTTACCATACAGTAGTATTCGATTACATTCCTGTACCACAGTTTATTTAACCATTTCCCAACTGATTGGCATTGACTTTGTTTCCATTTCTTAGCTATCACAAAAAGTGCTGTTATAAATATTTTGGAGTTCATAGGAATTTTTATCATATTGATGTCTTTGTTGGGATATAAATCTAATAACAGAGACAATGATTTAAAAGGTATGGTGTAATATAGGATTTTAGCATTGCCATGTTGGCTTAGGCCAAACCTGTCAGTTGCCCTGGATGGAATGTTGAAGAGGGCATGAGCCACTTGGCAGATACCAACTAGTAGATGAGCTGGGAGTATAAAAAACCCTGGAAACCCAGAGCTGGGTTCTTCCCTGACGTGACTTTGTCCTGACCACTCATCTACCCTTCCCCTGGGCCTGAGTGCTGGGAATAAAGGGTGGTGGGATTGAAAAGGGTGGCAGGAGTGAGAACATGGGAAAATAGGATTTAGGACCCAATCAACTAGAGCAACACAATATTATTATTTATCATTATCTACAAGATTAGCCAATAGATCAACTCAATTTCCTAACCAGAGACGGGTTCACTCTGGCCAAGGGCTGCGTGCCCTTGGTCAGCCAAGACCTTCCTAGGATCTTCTACCAGCTTAGCCAGATAATCCATAACAACAGATTTTAGAATTACCAAGCCCTCTTACCATTTCCTTGTTCCTTCCCCAGTTACCAATAAACCCCATAGCTTTAACTAGTGAATCCTGTGATTATTTCCTTACCATCAAAGGCTATGAGGACAGGCAACAGGCAGGGATTCCTAACAGTTAGGGCTGGAACAAACTCCATTGCTGAGGGGCAGGAAGTTCTACATCCACTTCCTGCCAGTCTGCCATTAACCAATAGGAGGCTGTTTCCTCAGCAGGGAGGGGCTGGCTGCCTGACATCTTAAAGGAGCCTGGGGGCGGGGGTGGGGGGGTAGCAGTGAGGTTTCACAGGGCACTCAGTTCTATAAACAAGCTTCAAGACCAACCAAGGTTTCTCACTCCATCCTAACAACCAGCACTATCCACCTGCTAGCCTGTTACCAGCTCAAAGCCCCTGTTGACCCACTTTATTCATTACAATGGATATATTATGCATTGTATTTGCATAATACCAAATTGCTTCCCAAAATGGATACATCATTCCATAGTTCCATCAACAATATATTAATGGGCCTATAGATCTACAACTTCTCCAACTTTATTGCCATTTTTTGCCAATTTGCATAGTATAAAGCAAAATCCCAGAGTTCTTTAGCATTTCTCATATGATTATTTACTTGGTGCATTCTTTCATATAATTGTGAATATAATTCTTATGAACTATTTGTTAATATTCTTTTCTTATTTATCTATTGTGGAATGACTATTAGTCATATCTATTTATTAATTGTTCATATATTTTAGATCCTAAACTCTTATCAGAGAAATTTGATACAAAGACATTTTTCCCATTTAGCCAAAGGACATGAATTCTGTTGTTGTAGAAGCCTTTCAATTTCAAATAATCAAAGTTATCAAAATTACCTGTTGTATTTTTTGTAATTGCCTCTCTCTTGTTTAGTTAAGAAAAAATCTTCTAGGAGCAGCTGTTGTCGGAAGGATCTGGATTCAAATATGGCCTCGGTCACTTCCTAGTTGTGTGACCCTTCTGTCTAAAAGTTATTACTAGAACAAAAAGTAAAGGGGCTTTTTAAAGCATAAATCTTCCACCCATAGCCATAAGAGATATTTTTCTTCTAATTTTTAATATTATAATCTTTAATATTCAGGTTACATCCCCATTTAGGATTTATTTTCAAACATAGCATAAGGTTCTGGTCTAACATTAAGTTCTACCAGATTGTTTTCCAATTTCCCCAGTAGTTTTTATTAAATGAGGAATTTTTCATTGATAATTCATATTTCCTTCATTAAACACTGGATGATTGATTTCTATTGTTTCTGATGCTCTCTTGTCTGGTCTCTCTCTCTTTGTCTCTCCTTCCCTCCCTCCACCCTTTCATACCAGATATTGTTGATGCTTGTTGCTTTCTAATATTGTTTGAAGTATGAAAGTGCTCTTCATGCTTTATTCATACTTCTTTTCATCATTTCCGTTGATATACTAGATGAATTTTATTATTTCATCAAGTTCTAGAAAGTTTTTCATTGGTAATTTGATTGGTAGCATTAAAATTGTAAATTAGTCTTAGTAGTAATGTCATTTTTATTATATTGATATGGCATAGGAAAGAACTCTGACTTCCTCTCACTATTTAAGTTCTTTTTTTGTTTTACATTTAATTTTTATTTTATTTTTCTCAATTATGTGTAAACAAAAAATTTTAACATTTGATTTTAAAATTTTGAATCCCATATTCTCCCCTTCACTCTCTCCTCTGCCTCATCTTTTTTATTTGTTTATTGTCATGCAAAATACTTCCATGTTGGTCATTGTTATAAGAGCATACTCATACATAATCAAAACCCCAAAATACAACCATAAATACACTGATGTGAAACATAACTCCAACAGTTCTTTCTCTGGAGATGGATAGCATTCCCTGTCAGAAGTCTTTCAGGATTGTCCCAAGTCATTTTCCTTGGCATGCATTTCATAGGATAGGATTGGTGTATTCAAACATATGTTCCTTATATGTTATGCAAGCAAGCAATTTCGCAGAAGCAGAAGTAGAGCATTACAGCAGGGTCAGGGTGGGTCAGGCAAGCTGAGAGAAGGCAAGTGAGATAAGTGGTTTGGTGAAAACCCAGCTAGGCTGCTGGCCCCGTGAGGGGTCCCTGAGGAGTTCTGTTACTTTTGAGTTCTCTCTGCTCCATTACATTCCCTACTCCTGTTGGGGCTAAGTCAAACCTTTGACTCACTGTCATTTATGATGGTCATATAACAAGTTCCCAGTGAGAGTAGTAGTAGGAGTGGGCCAGCTAGCAAGCTAATAATCAGGGAAACCAAGAGAACAGATTCTCATACCAGTTACAGCCACTATTTCTTAGGTCCTCCTTTTCTTTTAATCTATTCCTAACAAGAGACAGACTCCCTCAGATAACCGTGGAGTGATTGGCATAGAAACAAAAGGTTTCTCCCAGGACCACACAGAGACCTCCTTGCATAAAGAAAAAGAGGTCCAGTCTTCATCTATTTTGGAGAACCATTTCTGCCAGAGAGGACAGTGATTTTTCCAAGAAATTAGCAGAGGTTTCTAATTTACTAAAGTCTAAATCAATCTGGTAAGAGAGACTGAAAATTCTGGTTTCCCTGAACCAGGGCAGCAGTGCTTAGGGCTGCAGTTCCTCCTATATCTAGTCCTACCAAAATTGGGATGAGGATGGGCACTCTATGATGTCAGACAAAGCCTGCCAGGTGTTTAGCAGTCTGCATCCCTTCCAAATGTTCTCTACCTCCCTCCCCTGAATAGTAGTAAACTTGGGGAATAATATGAACCAGGATGCAAATTATAGGGTCATCTGCAGCATCCTTTGTTCTTAAGGTATAAGGGATAGACAAGATGTGAGGCCCTGGTACAGGCAAACCATGTACCAGGAGGGGCTTTCCAGTACCAAATACACAGTGAGGAGCAAGAAATGAACTACTGAGATCTGCCTGAGACTCCAGAAAAACCAAATGCCATTACCCTGTAGGTCCCCCAGGGTAAGAATCGGCTCATGTCCCCATTTACATTGGGTTTTGGCCTCAGCATCTGTAATTGAGGGGACATACAGAGCGTTTGGAGTGTTTGGGTTCCTAATAATCCCTGGGGCCCCAATACCAATATAATAAGGAGGTTGAGAGTTCAAGCAGAGCCAATAGTCAGTTGTTGTCTGGGGGGCCCTGGCATTCGAGAAGGTGAAGACTGAGAAGGGATTGCTCTCCCTGCGACCACATTCAGGTGCCCAGGGATGGGGATTGCCAGGATAGGATCATTCGGTTTGGGTCCAGCAATGATGTCTTTTTCCATCCAACAGGCAAAGGCGGTAATTCCTCTTCCACTTGTTGCACTGCAACCAACCTTCATCAGCTGAGTTCCTTGCTGGGTTTTGGCTTTTTTGAGGCCAGTGCTGAGGACAGAGGGGCCAGGCCAGATCTCAGAGTAGTGTAAATTGGCGATTATCAGCACAGGGCAAAGGGGAGAGGCTCAAAAGTGGGACAGTTGTGCTGGCAATGCAGCCCCCTTCAGGGCTGAGCAGTTTTGTCCTGCAAGACAAGCTTTATCAGGCACATTGCAGGGAAGTCAGCCCTGCTGATAGACAAGCATATAAATGAACTTCAAAATTAATTCCCAATTTGTGCCACCAACCATCCCCCATATGAGCCTTCCGGGATCCCTCCAGCCCATTCCCAGTAGGTAGATCTATCTGAAACCCCCAGAGTAGGAGGCTTCATTGTACCATTTCAATTCCCCCTCTACTAGGACCTGAGTCAAATCTTTGACTCTGTGTCAGGTAAGGGTACATAGGGGGAACAAAGGAATTTTCCTGCCTATAGTTTGCCTGAAAAATTTCTACTCATGGTGGTACAGTGTCATATGCTGTCCCCCACTCCACATCTAAGGGAACAAGGGCGATGGTTTCAGCCTTCTGTAGCCTCATCATAGCTGATAAGGGGCGTAGAATCCCTGAGAGGAGGAGGAGGAGCTGTGAGCACAGGGTCTTTAGGCTTGGAGACTTGAAGGATGTGTTTCCAGAGACTGTTTCTCTGGATTTGCAGACAGGTCACAAGGTGGAGCGTCAGTCCCTAAGGCAGAAGTATAGAATCCAGAACTGGGACCAAAAACTAGAACACCAGATATAAAGAGAGAAAATTAGTACAATAGAAACTGATATTAAACATTAACATTTGGTTATCTTAGCCAACAGACTTCATCTCCAGAAATCATCCTCCGACATGAATTGATCCTTTTAGGAAGTTTGATTCCTAAGTTGTTTGCAGAGTTGGCATGTGATGTTTCTGTTACAGAATATCCTTTTGCAAAGCTCACATTAAAATGGCATCTATAAATACTTGAATAACAATATTTTACAGATGAATTTCTTTATCCCAAATTCTGGAGGAAATCCAGAAAGCTTTGGGTTATATTTCCAAGATCAAGATCCAAACTTCAACTGTGGTAAATTAAGTCTGTAGATACTAGTCATTTATCACCAAACTTCACCTACTTCTCAAAGTATGTTCTCTAACAATTTTATAATTTTCAGTCATTAACCTAATAGGTTGTTTGGGGAAATGAAAACTTTAATTTTACAATTTGCATCATGTGCTAATTATGGGAACTTATCACAAAAGAGAAGATAAGGGAAAACATTTCTTCATGCCCCAAGGGACACATAGTGAGGGGTTCCATGTTCAGGCCAAAGTTGTCACTGGCTCATGCCATCATTGTGCCACTCAAGGATCAGTAGCTTAGATGGTCAGAAGAGGTCCAGTCCAGGTTGAGCCCTAGAATTGCCTCTCTAACCATCACAAAACATTCTCTGTCTTTTGCGTACTACATCACCATTGAATCAATAATATACCACTTACCAAGAAAAGAACAAAATTGTCATTTTTTTAAACCCTTACTTTTGGTCCTGGTAACAAGTACAGAAGGAAGGAGGCTAAGCTGGTGGGGTTAAGTGACTTGTCCTGAGTCAGACAATTGGCTACATTAGATGTATTGCACAAAAGCTTTCTTCACTTAATGTAATCCAAATTATCCATTTTACATTTCACAATGTTTTCTATCATTTGTTTATTCATAAATTCTTCTATGCATAAATATGATAGGCAATATGTTCCCTGTTCTAATTTGCTTATATATCTCTTTATGACTAGAACATGTATCATTTTGTTCTTATCTTGGTAAGTGGTATAAGATATTGGTTTAGACTTAATTTCTGCCAGACTGCTTTTCAATTTTCCAAATAATTTTTACCAAATAGTGAATTCTTAACCCCAAAGCTTATATCTTTATTTTTGTGAAACACAAGGTTACAATAATATTATATTACTTTTTGTTGTATGTCTATTCTGTTCTACTGACTTGCCTTTCTATTTCTTAACCAGTACCACATAGCTTTGATAATTACTGCTTTACAATACAGTTTAAAATCTATGAAAATAAAAACTGTCTAGATTAATAGAGGAGGAAATAGAATATTTAAATAAATGTTTTTTAGAAAAAGAAATTGAACAGTCTATAAATGAACTTCCTAGGAAAAAAGCATCAGGACCAGATCAATTTTCAAGTGAATTCTACCAAATATTTAAACATGATCTAATTCCAATATTAAATAAATCATTTAAAACAATTGCTAAAGAAGGAACCCTGCCAAACTTCTTTTATTAAACAAATATAGTGCTGATACCTAAACCAGAAAGAGCAAAAACAGAGGAAGAAAACTGTAGACCAATTTCATTAATTGACAACTTAATTCAGTAGTTCCCAAACTTTTTTGGCCTACTGCCCCCTTTCCAGAAAAAAATATTACTTAGTGCCCCTGGAAATTAATTTTTTAATATTTTAATAGCAATTAATAGGAAAGATAAATGCACCTGTGGCCATCAATGCCCTCCCCCCGGATCACTGCAGCACCCACCAGGGGGTGGTGGCACCCACTTTGGGAATCACTGACTTAATTAATAAAATCAACATTTAATAAATTCATTAATAAAAATAATCAATAAGGTTGCAAAAATCCTAAATGAAATATTAGTCAGGAGACTAAAATTGAATTATCAGAAATATTATACATTATTACCAAACAGGATTTATAGCAGGAATGGTTTAATATAAAAACCTTGAAAAGACTAGAACTTTCCTCTCTCCCATTCTTACCAACACTGACCCATTCCTCATTCAAGTGAAGGATAATAATCTACCCTGATAAAGATACAGTGTCATATCAATGTACTTCTGGACTGGGGTTGTATCTTAGAGGAATCACACTAAAGGCAAATCATTTGGAATACTCAAAAGCACAACCATTGTAGCATTATATGGACAAATCACTCAAAATAAATTCTTTTTTTTTAATTTTTATCTTTTTTTATTTTTTTATCTATTATATACATTTATTAATATTTGTTTTTAATCTGTTTACATACTTTATGCCCCTACTTTCCCCTTAACCCCCCCCAACCCCCCCACCCCCGCTCTCCCCTCACCCATGGCCAACACACATTTCCACTGGTTGTAACAAGTGTCCTTGTTCAGTTTCCCATTCATGTCCGCCTCAGTCCATGCATTCAAGCAATTGTTTATCTTATATGTTTCCTCTCCTGTAGCTCATCCCCTGAATGTGGGGAGCATCTTTACCATAAATCCCTCAGAGCTGTCTTGTGTCATTGCAGTGCTGCTGGTACAGGAGCCCATTACATTTGATTTTACCATAGTATATCAGTCTCTGTGTACAATGTTCTTCTGGCTCTGCTCCTTTCGCTCTGTATCACTTCCTGGAGGTCTCTCCAATTTGCATGGAATTCCTCCAGTTTATTATTCCTTTTTAGCACAATAGTATTCCATCACCTGCATATACCACAA
The DNA here is from genome assembly GCF_016433145.1 of Gracilinanus agilis. Classification (NCBI taxonomy): domain Eukaryota; kingdom Metazoa; phylum Chordata; class Mammalia; order Didelphimorphia; family Didelphidae; genus Gracilinanus; species Gracilinanus agilis. The sequence continues at coordinate 246,200,212 of NC_058133.1, forward strand.
TTTGTTCAACCATTCCCCAATTGAAGGACATCCCCTCATTTTCCAGTTTTTTGCCACTACAAAAAGCGCAGCTATAAATATTTTCATACAAGTCTGTTTATCTATGATCTGTTTGGGGTACAAACCCAGCAATGGTATGGCTGGATCAAAGGGCAGGCAGTCTTTTATAGCCCTTTGGGCATAGTTCCAAATTGCCAGCCAGAATGGCCAGATCATTTCACAACTCCACCAGCAATGCATCAATGTCCCGATTTTGCCACATCCCCTCCAACATTCATCACTCTCCCCTTCTTTCATTTTAGCCAATCTGCTAGGTGTGAGGTGATACCTCAGAGTTGTTTTGATTTGCATTTCTCTAATTATTAGAGATTTAGAACACTTTCTCATGTGCTTATTGATACTTTTGATTTCTTTACCTGAAAATTGCCTATTCATGTCTCTTGCCCATTTATCAATTGGGGAATGGCTTGATTTTTTATACAATTGCTTTAACTCCTTGTATATTTGAGTGATTAGACCCCTGTCAGAGTTTTTCATTATAAAGATTTTTTCCCAATTTGTTGTTTCCCTTCTGATTTTGACTACATTGTTTTTGTTTGTATAAAAGCTTTTTAGCTTAATATAATCAAAACCATTTAATTTACATTTTGTAATTTTCTCTAACTCTTGCTTGGTTTTAAAATCTTTCCTTTCCCAGAGATCTGACAAGTATACTATTCTGTGTTCACTTAACTTATTTATAGTTTCCCTCTTTATATTCAAGTCATTCACCCATTCTGAATTTATCTTGGTGTAGGGTGTGAGATGTTGATCTAAACCTAATCTCTCCCATATTGTTTTCCAAATTTCCCAGCAGTTCAAAATAAATTCTTGATTGTGCAGAAGTCAAATAAAATTCTGTGCCCATGAATATAAATTAGTACAATTTAAATAATGATAATTATAATGTGTAAAAATAAAATAAATAGTTGAGAATACAAATAAGAGACAAAGAACTAGAAAACAAAGCTTCAAAAGTGTTTCTAGATACTTTTGATAGATGTTATCAAATTATCTTCAGTGATAAATGAAGTGAAGCTCAAAGATGAAATTCCCTTCAGGGGCACAAGGAACATTAAAGAGACTCTTGTTTATGAAAAATAAACTATTTATTTAAATATACATAAGGAAAAAAGGATTTCTAATTCTAAGGGATTCTAACTCCACCCAAATAAACTCCCAGGTCCTGCAAGGTACTGCTTCTCTTGTGGTTCACAGGCTATGCTAATCCTCCCTGATCTAACTAACCAAATTTATACTATTCTAAATAAACCTAAGCACTCTAACTCTTAACTTCGCCTTTAAGTTATAAAGATAACCAAGGCTAGATGGTTGAGTCTCCACAAGAATCAAGTTAGGACTCTGAGCCTTAACAGACTCAGAGTCCAAACCAAAGATCAGGTTTTGTTTGGTCTTTTCAGAGTTTAACCAATCCATAAACAGTAACAGGTAAATGAATAGTGTTTTCCAAGTTGGAAAAGAAAACACTCCCCTCCTTCAAGTCTTTCACTCAGAAAGAGATAGAGAGGCAAAGATGTTACCTTCTCTAGCTCTGAGAAAGACCCTGCATGTGGCTCTGTTGACTATCAGAATCCCATTCCTGGAATGCCACACCCAGAGAGTGTAACTGTCATAGAATAATGGTTATAACTGCCAACAATTGAAATTAATACTCTCTCTCAGCTCTATTTGAAACTCCAATTCTTCCTCAAGCCAGCTTCTCTACTTCTTATCTCTAATCTAGTAAAACAATACTTATTTTCTAATATTATCGTTATAAATACTAACTTGAAGTAACATGCTGCTTTAAAATTCATAAAGTATTTCCTTTCCAACAACCATTTTAGGTAGATAGTACAAGTTATAGTCACGTAATTTAGAGCTGGAGGAGACCTTAGTATTGTTATTCTCACTTAAAGAAATTGGAGTAGAGAGTTTTTGTCTAAAGTCACATACTTGCTAAATGATGAAGTAGTAATATAAACTCCCCAAAACATGATGGAATTCATACAGCAGAAAAATAAAAATGAATAGTCTATTAGAGAAGGATTCAATTTTGTCCCTAGATCAGTTATGAATGATCACATAAAATGGGAGAGTGTCATGGTAAGCAAAGGGATGATAAAAAAAAATATCTTTATGATGTCTTTTTAATACAAGGACAGAGACTGGCAAACTATGGCCCATGGGCCACATGCAGCCCCCTGAAATGTTCTTGCATGACATTATTCCTGATCTGACGAATACAATGAGTAAGATACAATACAATGAAGCTTCGAAAGAGTTGCCTTAGAAACAGACTGACAGATGAGCATTTCCTTTCCTTTGGCCCCCTCTTTAAAAAGTTTGCCCATCACTGGTCAAGGATTTTTAAATGATGATCAATAAATTGAAATAATTTTACTATACTTTTCTTTCTTTTCTAGTCTTTACCCAAAGATAAATGACCAAGTATAAAGAATGTTACATCCGCCTAGTAAGTTATTTTAAAGGAAGAATAATAGAATAGAAAAGTGTTAGAATTGGGATTACAGAACCTAGTTCTAAATCCTAGTTCTGCTACTATGTAATCATAGAGAAATCACTTAAATTCTCTGGGTTTCAACTTCCTCATTTCAAAATGAGACAATTGGATTAAATGACTTTTAAGCTCTCTTTTCCAGCTCTAAATCTCTGAGCCAATTCGTTCAGTTGATTCCTTTGTGTGACTCATGCCAAACAACTATTTATGTCTCATATCAAACAACATTAAATTTGTTGCATCGATCGATAAGTGTTTATTACATACTGTACCCCCCCTAATGAGAATGGACTTCAGTAAAATCAAAGCCATGGTCTGGCTAGATTCACTCCTCACATGAGGCTCCCAAAACCCTTCCTTTCCAACCCTCCCTCTGCTGTACTTGATAATAACTGGCTGTTCTTGACAAACCCACTGAAGCAAATATTTCCCTGAGAATCTGGGCTAGATGGTTATATATTTATCTGTGATTTATTATCCTATAGAAAACTCCGTCTAAACTTTGGTAAACAAATTCATCATGCTAAGACTGTAAATCATTACTAACCATTGTCCATGTAAAAAGCTTACCTAATCCTGTAGCCCAAGTCCTTTGTTGTTTGTTGTCTCGAGTCTGCTGGCCAAGAGAGAGACCCCTCCTAACCCAGGATATAGGGGGCCATGCCTCTATATGATTTTTTGGGGTCCTGAGCAGCGTGGTGGCATAGGATGGTTAAAGCAGGAGAAAGAAAATGAGAACAACTAGACTAGTGGTTAGCCCATGCTGTCCCAAATTCTGTGGGCATGGAAGTTTATTATATATCTTTCTCAAAAAAGAAGTCACAGTTGGTAAGGGGCAGTAAATCACGTATAATCCATTGAAGTTTAAAGAATACAGATGCAAAGACAAATGGTCAAATTCCAAACCCCAATTCAGCAGGTTATAATTCCGGGAGAGGAAATATCCTATGGAGATGCTCATCAATTGAAATCTGCATACAGACTAAAGACTCAGGTTTTAATCTGAGTATGGAATCAGCATTTGTTTAAGATTAAGGCTTCTTCAATTATCAAGGGAGGAAATTATCGATTCAATAGAAGCTGGTCTGCCACTTCAAAGCTCTCCAATAAGAATTGTAAAAAAGGTGGGGATCAAAGACTGAGTCAGAAGAGGAGCCTCAGATTTTTATCTTAGATGGCCCATTCAGTCTGCATCCTGACATGCAGGGCAGAAAAATCATACACACAGTTTTACTTGCTGATGATTTTGTAATGGGATCCAGATAAAATATCTGTTACAGACTCTGTTTCTCTAAATGACTCCTAATAACCTTTTTGGAGGGATCAAGTTGATTTTGGATTAACCTACCTTCTGGTACCAGAGCCTTTTTGGGGCTCAGGTGACCAGGACCAAACACAAAGACTGCCTCAGCCTGGATTGGTCACGTAGGGAATCCAGATAACAGGCCCTAAATTTGATCCTATTTCTCCAAAGGTTTTAATACATAGAACGGCTTCCCACACCAGGAGATTATAAACTCTTCCCTGTGTCAAGTCGTAGGCCTCCCCACACCCAAAAACCCGGAAACGGAAACCAGTTGGACCACGTTGGATCACGGGAAATGTAGTTTGATACATTTTCCCAAATTTCACTTTTACAATTCCCCGTGAGGTCCGGCAAAAAAAAAAAAAGTCCTTTTTTCTTCGCTGGACCTGTAAAAATAAACAACTTCTAAATTTTTCAGGAATTTGGGGATAAAAGAAATAGATGAACAAATGGTTAAAATTAGCCACATTGACAAAAAACCAATTTGGAGGCAGTCCCCTTTGGTATAACAGTGTACAATTAAAACAATACATACTCAATTTCAACTCCCCATAGTTCAATCAACTGCACCCCAAAGTTCAAAATTTGGTCTTCATGGTACAGTGAAGGCTTTTCAGACATCTTCATGGTGTCTTCACCAAACAGGTTCGTCGTCTGGATTCTGGGGAGATGGCAAGATCCTTATCCTGAAATTATTCTCAAAAGAATTTAAACTTTACATTATAGATTACAAAACATACATTTTCTTCTAAGATTTATACAATTCCCCGTGAAATTACTCCTAAAAGAGTTAAATATACATATATTTTTACATTATCGAATTTTAAAAAACTTAACAGATATCCCATCCCCCTGAGGGAAATACTAAACACCTTTTTCCTTAAAAAAGGGTACCTCAGGTCAGCTAAGGATGAGTGGTTGAGTCCTGGGGGTTATATGAAGTCAATTGGCAAAATAAAAAGAATAAAATTCAAGAAAAAAGAAGAAAAAAATTAACTTGTGAATGAAATGTAAAATGTGCAAAAAATCTGGGGAAAATAAACTTAGACCTTTGAATGAAGGCCTAATTAAAGTGAATTCAGCAGTGTGCAATTACCCATTCAGGGCCAGGACTTAAGGAAAATGTCTCTCTCTGATCTGACTTATCATCAGCTTTTTAGGGAAGTAAGCCAAATAAATAACCAATCTTAGGTGCTTTCTAGGAATCTAAGTCGAGGGGACCCACGTCCTCTAAAGTTTTTAGAAAAGACTGGGACTCCAGGACTCAAACCCCAATTTCCAAGCCCTAAAGTATTGGCATAGAACTGCTGCAATTATGCAGATCTTAGTCAGTCAAGTCTCTGACCATGTGCTTTCTTTTTTAGCACTATTAACAGCTTTCATATTCCCTTATAGTAGAATCAGAGAGGCATTTAAATCACAGTCCTATAGGCTCAGGTATTTGCTGTAGAATCAGAAAAAGGATAAATAATGATTATATATGTACTTCCAGTACAAGATGAGAAAAGGGGAAAATCAATTTCTCTCATTAAAAAAAGTTTTAAAGAATCAAAAATATATATATAGCTTAGAACTAGAAGGGTTATGTTACCCAAAAATGAGACTTTCTGTGAGAGAAAGTGGGTTTTACAAATAGCAGATTCACAATGTACATTCAAATAGAGTACCATTATTTCCAATAGCACATTTTAAAACAATAAATAATGATGTTCAAAATCATATACTTGTTACAACCTGTAACCCTTGGCAAATGCTGTTATTGCTTCCATAGCAAAGAATATACAGGAGCTCCTTGACTCTCTGTATTCAAAAAAATCCTGGGTAGGAATGCGTCTACCCATTCCAGGCAATAATATCTCTTATAATAAAATATATAAAAGCTTTATCCTTTAAGACAACAATTCTTAAGGATTTAAAGTAAAAGTTAAAAAATACCTCTTATAAAATTACAAGGTAATATTCAAAGCATGGAACTTTCAAGGTTCTTTGCAATTACCAAGACAGAGTAAATTTTAAAAGACATGTGCTTCTATAAATCCAGTAGTATCAGATCAACAAGCTGGTTAAAACCTCTTACCAGTTCTAATAGATTTTTCTCATTATTTGGGAGTTACAATAAAATCATCAACAGAATTAATCTAGCAGCCACAAACTTCATTAACTTAAAATGATTCAGCGCAATAGGAAAATCAACAAAATAAGCAAGATTAATTTACAAAACTAATTAGCAAAATACAGTAAGATACAGTCTCTTTAAAAGTCATTCAGTTTTGAAAGGTTTTTTTTTTTTTTTTTTTTTTTTTTTTTTTATAATCAGTCTTTGCTCAAAGTTCTGAGCAGGTATGGGGTGAAATTTCTTCCCCTGAGTTCAGTTCTTAATCACAAGCAAGTCTGAATAGGCCATTCGGCCCCATTAAGGGTAAATGCTAGGTGCTAGGTCCACGTGGTGTCAGGTCGTTGGGCTCGGGGCTAGAGAAAGTTTTGTAGAAAATCCCACGTGTAGAGCTTGTGTGGGTGGCTAAATTAGGTCTTTAGAGAAACACGTGGAGGGCTAGAATGTCTCCTATAAGAAAGTAGAGAGAAAGGGGAATACTACCCAAATTGTTAGCAGCAGGAACTGAAGCAGTCTCTGGAGGTCGAGATCTCGGCAAAGTCAGGACTGGGTGAGCTGTTGGGGCTCCGGGGTTCTGGACTCCAGCAGCACCAGTGAGTCAGGATCAGAGATCACAGGCACTGGGAGGCTTGCAGGCTTTTGGTGCAGCAGGAATGGAGATCAAGTCAGGAGTCAGGAGAGCAGCGGCAGAGACACACTGGCTGGGCTCCGGCATTTTAGTGTAAAGCCAAAAGCCCGAATCGGCTGGCCTGACCTCCCTCTCAAGGTGGTTTGGGCTGGACTGGCTGGCTGAGTCCCGCCAGAGGCAAAAACATGTTCTTGCTTTTAGCAAAAGCATGGCAAGGAAAGCCACTTTCCTTTTTTAAAAAGAGCTGAGCCAGATGGCCAAAAAGCAGGCATGGCTATCGTTAGGCTATATGGAAGATTTAGAGTTCGAATTTCTACCTTCTGGTTCGCCAAATTATTAATATTAAAAATGATAAAGGCTGATATAAATATATATATATTAGTATTTTAATTAAAGCCATGCTGATAGATAATTAGACCACGCGCTTGTAAGCATTCAAAACTGCAGCCCTCACCATTACTGTCTCCTGTTTGTTGTCTCGAGTATGCTGGCCAAGAGAGAGACCCCTCCTAACCCAGGAGATTATAAACTCTTCCCTGCGTCAAGACGTAGGCCTCCCCACACCCAAAAACCCAGAAATGGAAACCAGTTGGACCACGTTGGATCACGGGAAATGTAGTTTGATACATTTTCCCAAATTTCACTTTTACAAGTTATATGATTCATGTTGTCTCCCTCCCTTCTTTCCTCTCTCCTCCCAGAGCTGACAAGCAATTCAGTCTGGGCTATACATGTATTATCAAGCAAAACACGTTTCTATGTTATTCATTTTTGTGGGTAAATAATCTTATAAAACCAAAACCCCAAGTCATAACACAAGTAGTCAATATGTATAAGATAAATCATATGCCATAATCTGCATTTATACTTCAACAGTTCTTCCTTTGGAGGTAGATAGCATTCTTTTTCATAAGTCCCTCAAAATTGTTCTGGATCTCAGTCATTCCACAATATTTCAGTTACTATATATAATATTCTCCTGGTTCTTATAGCATAATAATATTCCATCACCATCATATACCACATTTTCTCGGCCATTCCCCAATTGAGGAACAACCCTTTAGTTTTCAATTCATTTCCACTTTAAAAAAAAAAAAGGCAGCTATAAATATTTTTGTGCAAACAGGTCCTTTCCCATTAGAAAAAAAATCTCTTTGAGACACAGACCTAGTAGTGATATTACTAGGTCCAAAGATATGCATTCTTTGATAGCCCTTTGAGTATAATTTCAAATTGCTCTCCAGAATGGTTGAATCAATTCACAACTCCACCAACAATGCATTAGTTGTCCCAATTTTATCACATTCCCTCCAATATTTATTATTTTCCTTTACTGTCATATTGGTCAATCTGATAGGTCAAAGATGATACTTCAGAGTTGTTTTAATTTGCATTTCTCTAATCAAGAGAGATTTAGAACATTTTTCATATGATTATTGATAGCTATAATTTCTTCATCTGAAAACTGTCTATTCTTATTCTTTGACCATTTATCAATTGGGTAATGACTTGGATTCTTATGAATTTGACTTAGTTCCTTATATATTTGAGAAATGTGACCTTTATCAGAGAAATCTATAATAAAAAAATTTTCCCGGTTTGTTGCTTCCCTTCTAATCTTGGTTGCATTGGTTTTAATAGTACAAAATCTTTTAAATTTAATATAATCAAAATTATTCAATTTACATCTTATAGTGTTCTCTTTTTCTTGTTTGGTCATAAAATTTCCCCTTCTCCATAGATCTGACAGGTAAACTATTCTACATTCCCCTAATTTACTTATGATATTATTCTTTATGTTTAAATCATATACCCATTTTGACCATATTTGGTATAGGGTGTGAGATATTGATCTAAACCTAATTTTTGCTATACCATTTTCCAATTTTCCCAGCAGTTTTTGTCAAATAGTGAGTTCTAATCCCCAAAGCTGGGATCTTTGGATTTATCCAACACTAGATTGCTGAGGTCATTCACCCTTAGTTTATTCCATTAATCCACCCTTCTATTTCTTAGCCTGTATCAGATTGTTTTGATGATTACTGCTGTATAATACATTTTAAGATCTGGTATTTACCTCATCATCCTTGATATACTTGATCTTTGTTCTTCCAGATGAATTTTGTTATAATTTTTTTTCTAGTTCTATAAAATAGTTTTTTGGTAGTTTCATAGGTATGGCACTGAATAAGTAATTAATTTAAGTAGGATTGCCACTTTTATTATATTAGCTTGGCCTATCTATGAGCAACTGATGTTTTACCAAGTTGTTTAGATCTAGGAAATACATACAATGTTTGCCTTGATTTTGTTTAACATTAAGTTTAATCCTTATTTGTTCAGACTTTAAAGAGAATGTGAATATGCATTTGTGACCACATGTTCAAAAGCATAAACTTAGTTCTTATAAACTTCAGTGTAAACCTTGTCAATTAATTTTACTTTTTAAGTAAACTAAATTACCTAGGTTATATTTGCCTATGAACTGTTTTTCGACCATACAACTTAGACAAAATAGTCAGTATCCAACTCTTTTTCTTACCAGTAAAAAATTTTATTTATTGTATATAGGAATTTATTCTTAATGTGGATGTCTGGGAGTGGAAACAGATTTTTTCCTCTCGTGAAAAAAAAATTTTTTATTGTAAATTGAATGTTATAATCTAACAACTGCTTTAAGATGTTGAAAATTGTTTTCTTGTTACATGTTGTGCGATTGTGCCTAATAAAGAAGTTGAAATAGATATTGAGCCATTTGAATGATTAAAAATAACAATTTTCTCAAAAAATATTTCACTAGGGCTCACAACCAAGTTGACTGCAATGTGATGAATTTTCAACCATTACAATTCTATACAATTGTCTACTAAATTGTGGTAGAAGGTATACCTATACTGAAGAATTCTAAGATCCTTTGCAAACCTTAAAGTGGATCTATACTTTATTATTATGATTATCCCAGAAGTATTGACAGTACATACAGTCTCAAGCATTGTACAATTACTATTTTTGTACACCTACATTGTACAATTACACAAGTATTCAAAAATGTTTTTGAAGAGAATAGTTTTTAAGATTCTTAGCACTTTACCTTACAACGAAGAAATGAGTACTGTAAGTATTATGCTTACTTTACAAATGATAATCGAAACATAAATTCAGAACTGGAAGGAACCTCAGAGGTCATGTAGTTGAAGGCCCTCATTTTACAGATAAGGAAACTGAGGCTCCAGAATGTTATATAACCTTCAAGGTAATGAAGAGTAAAGTCAGGATTTGAACCCATATGAGCTGACTATAGTCCAGTTTCCCAGCCAATCGACTCCTCAGAGAACAGATGTTAACCTGACCAGAATCACAAAACCAGAGTTGGAAGCATTCAAATCCAGCGTTTTTCCTTGCAATCCAGCACTATCCATCATGCTTAACTCCTCCTATGAACTCTTGAGTTTAATGAACTCCATTTCTGTGTTCAACCCTGTATTCATTTTAGAAACAAATCTAAGGACCAGAGGACTGCCTCTGGCCTTTCTACAAAGTATAGCCTTGATTGCCACTAGACATCTAATAAGTTAAATGATGAACAATAATGTATGGTAATCCTACATTTGTATTTTAGCATCTGATTGTTCACTCTGTGCCTGAAATCTAAACGACATGGGAGAGAAAATGAAATAGTTCTCGAAGCAGTGAAATAAATACTCGTATTCCGAAAGCTTCTTCCCCTAGCCTGGAGTCGATGAGATCTAGCTGGTCTCGCCAGCAAAAACCAGCGGGTCTCAAAGTAAACGCGTCTAATTTGGCTGATTCGAGCTCTTTTTCAGTCCACTAGTCCCTTCGCAGGAAGCCCAAGCACCTCTTTATCATAACCTCTATCACAGATCTGGTCTATGCTTCAGTTCCTTTTCCAGTCGAATGTCCCAGGGTTATGCGAAGGCTTTGCAGAAAGGGTTTAAAAAGTGAGGCCTTTGGACAGAGGAGATACATAGCTTAGGGAAACTCCTAGTCGGAGAAACAGACGTGGCCCAGCACTCAAAGCCGGGCGGCGCCACCTGTCGGGCTGCGGTTCCTCTGGTCCCAACTTTTTCCCGTGTGACGTCACCCGCCGGGAGCCAATCAACAGTTCTTCTCCGGGCTCTCCCCAAGTCTTCACCAAGCGAATGGAGATGAAGTGAAGAAGCTGGAGACTGCGGCCAGATTGCGTTCAGTCCAGAGGTGGAGGGTAAGAAAGAGCCAGAGACAAACCGACCTTGTACAGGGAGTGCGGTTTAGGTGAGGGGGTTGGGTAAGGGGGAGAGCGCTGCAGGGCCGCGGCCAGACACCCGGCGCCACAACCACGCCGAGGTAAATGGGACCGGGAGGCCAGGCAGGCCCGGCTGTTTGGGGAAGAGGCCGGGTTCTGGGCCGGAAGTAGCCTGGCCCCCACCAAACTCGCTGTCTTCCCGGGGACATCTCGGAATGTTTCCCGCCCCAGCCTGTACCTGTTACCGGGGGCCTGGAGCCGTCAGGGTCCTCTTCACCCCGGCTTCACTCGCCGGCTGCCAGGCCTGGGTACCCGTGCCAAGTGGCTCCTGAGGATCAGAAGCAAAGGAAGCTTTACCCCACCATTCTCATCCCTGCACGAAAAACTCATCACTAACCCTCATTAGCCCACAGTCTGCTCTGCCTCGCGTTTCCCCTGCTTCCTTGATCCCCTTCCTTTATTGTGATGCATTGGCAAGACGAACAGAATCTGACGACTAATGAAAGGCTGACTCTCCCCGTAGTCCTGTAGCCTTGGACAAATATTTTCATGGTGGGCCTCTGTTTCATCTTGTATAAAAATAAGGGAGTAGGTTTTCAGACTGGCCCTTCAGATTCCAAATGTTTATCCTAGGTCTCTTCCTCTTAACAGTCTTAAGGTCTAATGGTATTTACTGATATTTAGCCTTCTCTTGAAAACATCAGATTCCTTTGCATAGGATCGCAGGCTAGCTTCTTTTGCATATCCTATGTGGAGGATGAGTTGGCATATTATCACTCTTTTAAAACATCCCCAATCCCACCATTACCCAGCAACCATTTAAAAAGAGCTTGTTAGGTCAATCAACAAGCATTTATCAAGTACCTACTTTATTAGAGGCACAAAAACAAAAAAGGAAAAAAAAAAATCATACCCCTAAGGAACTTAGCAATACATACTTATATAAATAAATACAAAATATGCAGAAAATAAACACATCATTGTTGCTATTATCTACAGATTCACAGTTCATGTAAGGCTGCTACCTGGCTCAAAAATTTCTCTGACCTTTGTCCCCTTAAAACACTAACCCAACCTCACAACCTATCCAATACTCATGATCTCTTTCCTGTTCTCCCTCAGCCATACACAAAGAGGGTCATAGCTTAAACTCACTCTCCCCACCTTCGCATGCATAGACTTCAAATGTTAGAATTCCTGGTTATGACTGTCTTGGATGTTTGTTGAATTGATTAGGACCAAAAGGAGACTTTTGACCATGGTTGTTCCACATTGCTTTACTAAATCCCTGAAAGAGGAGTGGGAGGATGGTTCTTTGTATTCTTCTGCCTCTTGCTCAGTTTGCTGTTTGGCCAGTGGAGCAGTTTAGGAAAGAAAAACGGAAATGGAGAGAACTGAATCAAGGATAACACTGGAAAAAAGTGTTAGACTGAAAATTTGTCCCTCAGTGGATAGCTAAAATAAATATTAAAAAAAAAAAATAGAATGGGGGAGGGGGGGACATTAACAGATCATTTAACCCAACCCTTCATTTTCCAGATAAGGAAACTGAAGCCAGGAAAGTAGAAGTACCTAGGGCTACACAGTTTATAAGTGACAAAGATAGGACTTAATCCATGTCTTTTCTCTACATAAGGCTGATTTTCTAAAGCATTATCAAATCCCTTCTAGATCTAACATGATATGATTCAATTTTCAGGCTCTTCTACTAGGAAGATGGCCCGTTACTTTACTATCTCAAAACTTTAGTCCCTGTTTCCCCTTCCTATCTCTTCTCTTCCTACCCCTCAATTTCCTCTCCTCTTTCTTTCCCCTTATATTCTTCTCTTCTATTGTTTTCTCATGCTTAACCTAACATGAGGAAAAATATCTAAGAAGTCAGTAAAACAAGGTAGCCTTGATGTTCTAATTTCCCTCACCTCACATATGCAATCAGTTTCAATATCTTTTCATTTCTATGGTAACATCTTCTTATAAGTTCCTTTTTCTACACTAACAAAACTACTGAGTACCCTTAGATCAGGCTCTTATCATTTCTTGCTTTACAGTATTGACTTAACCTCCTATTTGGTCTCCTTGCCTTGTTGCTCCCTATTCCAATCTTATCTTCCTGCCAAAATGATTTAACTCTATTGAAGGTCTAAACTCAGAACACATCAGTGTCTCCATTATCTCTAGGAGCAAATATAAACTCTTATCTGACAAAACTCTTCACAACTTGTGCCTTTCCTATATTTCCATGCATATATATTCTACTCCACCTGGTACATGATGCAGCATGTTAGGAATGCTCTCCCTCTTTACCTCTACCTCTTAGAGTTCCTAGTTTCCTTCAAAATCTAGTTCAATCATTACCCTGTATACAGAGCCCCTCTCAAGATCCCTTCCAACTGCTAATATTCTCCCTCCAAAAACTACCTTGTATTCATCTAATATATATTCTTTATATATTTAAATGTACATATTCTTTCCTCCTAATTAGAATTCATCTCCTCAAGGGGAGGGATTGTTTAACTTTATCTTTGAATCCCTAGAGCTTAGCTCTGTGCCTGGCACATAGAGCAGGTTCAAAAATTATTTAAATTTTTGATTGAATAAAAATTAAGTATAATCATGTTGTCAGGATCTGACTTATTCAAGTGTTGTGTGATTTGAGGCTTCAGTTCAGAGGGAATGGACCACAAGATACTTGAATTAGAAGAAACTTTAGGGGACCATTTCTTACCCAATCTTCCTCTTCCTTAAGTCTTTCTATCCATGCCTAATCTTTAGGCCTGTCCTTTGTATTTACTAACCCCTCCCCCCCATTTAACTATCACTAGAGCCAAAAGACAGGATATATCTCTGTGCTATGTGAATCTTTGGTTTAGAAAATAGAGAAAATAATTGGAAATGAACTGTTAGTCTTATTTTGGGGTAAGAAGTATTCCAGTAATCTGATGTTCATATAAATTTAACTCTTGTTTTATATTTCTATATTTGTAAGACATGCTGCATAGGGGATTCTTATTCAGCAATAGGTTGTACTAACAGACATTTGTTCTGCTCCAACTCTGTGGTTCTCTAAGGAAGGGATAATGTAATACCCTGAGAAATATGATTTCAATGAAATTATTTCTGCTACTCCTCAACTTTTTTTTGTCTAAAAACTAAAAACAGTATACTTTACAGCCTAGCTGTCTCCATGAGAAACAGACAATTTAAATTGTATGAGCCTATAAAATTGAGGTACCAGAAAAGTAAGGAAAAAATAGTACTTGAGATTGGGTCTCACCAGTAAGCCAATAGATAGGGCTTTGATTTAACTACTTATACAACATTCAGTGGGCAACTCATATAACATTCAGTAAGCATTTCTTAAGAGTCTAATATGTGCCAAGCACTACTTTGTGCTTGTTACCAAGTACTGTAGATAATACGAAAATAGAAACTAAATAGTCTATGCTCTCACAGAACTTGGCCTGAAAACCAAGTGGAAAAGAGTGCTAGATCTGGAGTTGGTAGCCTTGGGTTCAAATCCTGGCTCAGCTATTTGGGTGATTAAGTTATTTAACCTCTCTGGACCTCAGTTTACTCACCTAAAAATATGAGGAGGGGTTGGATGATCTCCAAGGTCCCTTCTAACTTTAAATGGTTGCTTCCCAACTTCCTATAAACATCCTTATGTTTTCCCCATCTGAAAAATATCTTCATTTGATCTTTACATCCTTGCTAGCAATTGTCCTTTTCTCTTACTGATATCTTCCCAAGTCACTCAGGCTGATAAGTAGGTGCTATCCTTGACTCCTCAGTCTCTTACCTCAATACTGAATCTTTGTAACATCTCTCCCATTTGCCTTCCCTCTTCTAACATTATCAGTACCCTCTGCAGGCCCTCATTACCTCACATACAGACTATTAAAATAGCTGGATGGTCTCTCTGCCACAAATATCTCCCCCCCAGTCCATCTTCCACTCAGATGTCAAATTGATCTCCCTAAAGTTCAGATCTGACCGTGTCACCCACCCTTCCCCTCAACAGACTCCCTATTGTCTTCAGGATCAAATATAACATCTTATTTGATGTTCAAAGTCCTTCATAAATTTCCCCATCCCAACCTTTCCCATCTTTTTACACTTTACACTTCCCTTCTTCCCAAAAACTTCCATCTAATGACAGTAGCCTTATTTCTGTTCCTTAAGTAAGACATTTCATCTCCTCTTTTCCGGGCATTTTCACTAGCTGTCTCTCATGCCTAGAATATTCTCATTCCTCATCTCTTAGCTTCCCTGGTTTTCTTTAAGTCTCAGATGAAATCCCATCATTTATAGTAAAGCTTTCCCTAATTTTCGTTAATTTTAGTGCTTTTCCTTATTGATATCAAATTTATCCTTTGTACAGGATAATTATTTGAGTATTGTCTCCCCATTAGATTGTGAGTTCCTTGAGAGTCTGCTTTCCCCCAGGCACCTAGTAGGCACTTAATAAATGTTTATTGACTGACTGGCTGATCTTATTGGGAAAAATAATGTTTACATATATATATAAGCAAATACAAATTACATACAACTAGGAGAGGAATACAAACAATGGAGGATGGGGAATTGGGAAATTCATCTTGAGGGACTTGGCATGTAACCTTAGCTTTGAAGAAAGTTAGGAATTTTAAGAGGCATCAATGAGGTTGAAATACAGTGCCTCAAAACATAGATGGCCTGTACAAAGACAGTGAGGCAAGAGAAAGAATGCTGAATTCAGGGAACAATAAGTAGGACTGTTTGACTGGAAGCCAGAATGCACTGAAGGGGAATAATTTGTAATAAGCCTGGAAAAACATGCTAGAGCTAGATTATGCCCTAGATCAGTGGTTCCCAAACTTTTTTGGCCTACCGCCCCCTTTCCAGAAAAAATATTACTTAGTGCCCCTGGAAATTAATTTTTTTTTAAAATTTTAATAGCAGTTAATAGGAAAGATAAATGCACCTATGGCTGCAGCACCCACCAGGGGGCGGTGGCACCCACTTTGGGAATCACTGCGCTAGATTATGACTTTAAATGCCAAACAGAGGAGTTTGTATTTTATCTTAGAGGGCAATAGGAAGCCAAGGAAACTTCTTGAGTAGGGGAGTGACATAGTCAGTCCCTGCATGAGTACTATCAGCTACTTGTGCCACAATTGTTCTTAGGTAGGCTCTTTGAGGGCAGAAATTTTTAGTTTTGATTTTTTATTTGTTTTTGTTTTTGTTTTTGTTTTTTTGGGTTTTTTTTAACCCTTGTACATCGGTGTATTGTCTCATAGGTGGAAGAGTGGTAAGGGTGGGCAATGGGGGTCACACAGCTGGGAAGTGGCTGAGGCCGGGTTTGAACCTAGGACCTCCTGTCTCTAGGCCTGACTCTCACTCCACTGAGCTACCCAGCTGCCCTAGTTTTGATTTTTTAATTATCAACACCTACCATAGTACTTGGCATGTAATAGGTTCTTGTTGAATGTTGAATGAGTTATGGTGTATGATTTGGAGAGATGAGAAACTTAAGAAACCAACAGGAGGCAAATAGGTCCAGGCAAAAAGTGACAGTGACAAAGATTGAGTGTTTATGGAAGTGTGGAGAAGACAAGTTCTGGAGAGGCAGAATCACCAAAAATAACTGATAAGGGAGGAAGAAGAGTGAGAAAAAAACCCCAAGTATGAGTTTAAGAGAAGGGAGGGGGGAGATTAATTCTGTTTTAGGTTTGTGGAGTTTGAGATACTTATGGCATGTCCATTTGGAAATTCTAATAGGCAGCTGGGGATTGGAGCTCAGGAGAAACAAGAGTTTAATATGTAGATCTTGGAGTCATGTGTATAGACATGATAACTGGACCTATGGGAGCTTATGAGGTCACAGAGAACAGATATAGAAAGAATTTACAAGGCACTTTTTCCACATCAGTCTTATGAAATAGGTATAAACAATACAATAATATATACAAAAATAAAATATGTATTGCCAAGTATATAACAACTAAAAATATATGTGAACTAGGATTCAAATTCTGACAACTATAAAACTAAAGTCAGGAGATATGGGGTGAGAAGGTAGAAGAGTGTAAGGAGCAGGAGTTCACTTCTGCAGGAACTTTGATTGAATTGAAATAATACCAAAGGTACTTCTCAATAACCTAGTTCATAAGTGGTGTCCTTATCAACTCAAGCGGAAGTGATGGATTCTATGGAAGTAGTCTTTGTAGACCAGGAGTTCTTAACTTAAAGTCCAAGGAATTTTAAAAAGTTTGATAATTGTATTTTAATATAATTGCTTTCCTTTGTGATCCATATTTTTATTTTGTGCATTTGACAGCATTATTTTGAGATAGTACCTATGGTCTTAACTAGAGTGTCA
Organism: Gracilinanus agilis; assembly: GCF_016433145.1. NCBI lineage: Eukaryota > Metazoa > Chordata > Mammalia > Didelphimorphia > Didelphidae > Gracilinanus > Gracilinanus agilis. Next base: position 246,217,423 of record NC_058133.1, read on the forward strand.
AAGATGTCCAAGACAAAAAGATTAAGAATCTCTGCTCTAAAACCATGGATGTAGAAGCCCTAGCTTTTTGTGTATGGTAAGAAACTTGAGGAAGGGCAAAGTATTATACAGATGTAGGGATAATAGGTAACCACTTTGTGACCTAGTCCTCCACCCCTCAGCTCTTCTTTTACTTAAAATTCCTTTAGTATCCCTTTTTCCCTTTCTTTGGAAGACTGCTGACAATGTAGTTTGTGAAGTTACTCTATAAATCTTCTTTTCCTTTTGCATAGGATGCTGGGAATAGAAAGACTTATTTTTTTTTGTTTTTTTTTTGTTGTTGATTTTCAGATTAATGGTAGGGCTTCCTAGGAACTGAGGCAAAATGCTTTATAATAATCATTTTTATACCTACAATTGCTCCTTTTCTGGACACACTTGCTAAGGTAAATTGGATTATAAACTTTGGAGAGTCTTTTGGTTATATATTTATTCTGTAGATATTACTCCTGTTGATACATAAGGCCATTTTAAAAAACCTTTGTGTTAGACATATGCAAATAGTTTTTTTTAATGGTGTTTCTATAGCTGTGAAGTAGAGAAAATTATTTGAGTATTCAGAACTCAAGAAGGTTAGGGCCAAGCAGGAGGAAGTCTTGTCCACCTTAGACAAATAGTTTGGGAAACAGTAGTGCACTTGATATTCTGACTGTTTTTACATCTAATACAATAAATAGAGGAAGAGACAAATTGTCATTTCACACAGGATGAAGCAGTGCACCTTTAAATGTAGTGCCTAGAACAAATCCCCATTTGCTCTATTTTTTATAGTCTGTGAGTTCTTCAGTGAGTTATGTAGCCTCTCTGCCTCAGTTGCCTCATCTTTAAAAGAAGAAAATTGCTCTAAATGGATGGATGACCTTTAAGGTTACTCCAGATCTAAACAGATATCCTGTGATGAAAAAGAAGTTGCCCATTGTAAGCCATAGTTGGATGAAGTTAATCAGTTCATGGTAGGAAGAATCATTCCCTATCTCTTCCACCTGTTGGAAATTCTAAGGCCTATCTTCAGATCCTAACTCCAAACAGAACCGTTTCCTAAATGCCACCTCTTCTTTTCCCCTCCCCCTCCACCTGTAAGAAATATCAGCCCTCTCAGGTAATATTAATAAGAATGAAATTTATGTTAGGTTTCAGGATTTACAGCGTGCTTCATCTTCATTATTTCATTTGATCTTCACAATAATACTTTCTACCACTCTTGGAACATCTACTTATGCTTTGTGTGTGCTTATAACATTTATATATTTATATTAAGCTCTCCTTTAGAGTCCTTGAAGGCAGTTTTATCTCTGTATCCATATTACCTAACATTATTTTACACTTTTTAAAATATTTATTTAATTTTATTTACATTTTAATAATATATAAATAAATAACGATTTATTTAATGGAATTGAGGAAGATTGCTTGGAGAAAGATTGTTTCTGGAGGAGGACAATTGAATTAGAAAGTAAGGAGATTCCAGAGCTGCTTATTTTATCTAGGATTGTTCCAATGAGTCCCTAATAGCAGCATTTTTTCATCTTCTGGTTGGCCAGATAAATGCTATGGCTCCCTGATTTTGAAGGACTTAGAATGGTGCTTTTCAATTTGGAGAATTTGGCCTTCTATAAAAAGCAGCTGAAATTTCCATAGAATTCTGAAGCTTGAGCTACAGCTTTTCAAAGCTGTGGATTGTGCTGGAATGAATCTTATTTGCTTACATTAGTCTGCAAAAACAAACTCTCATCCCTCTGTACCAGAAGCCAGGAAGAAAAATGGGCAGCCACACTTGGTACTTAATGAGCTTAGATGTGAAGAAATGAGGTTTAGATCTGACTTAAAAGTAGAGGGAAATTCACGCTTGGCAGGGACTGAACCAGCAGTTAACTGACCTTTTTGGGGTATGGGGAAAAGGTAAGATAAAGAAAATAAATCTGTGTAACTGGAAGTCTCCTATTTTTCGTCATTTGTTGGACTTCCCCTCCCATTCCCCCCAACCCCCCCCCAATAATTATTGTTGCCAAGTTGGCTTTTTCCTGGGAGCAAGAGGGGAACTTGGTTCTAGGACTGCATCATTTGTTGGATCCTCTTGGGGAGCAGGGTGTAAGTGGGGTGTAGGTGCCGTGCTAGAAACACTGTTTGTAGAGGTTTCAGAGGAGCCAAGAGCCACTTCCCAAGGATTCTGGAGTGAAGTTTGATCATTCTCTTCCCTCCATTCCTTCTTTCCAGTTTTCCACCACTCTCCCATCTCTTACCACCTGATCTTTTCTGTACACTGCAGCCCCTCCCCCACGATAAGAAATTTGAAAACGATTTGGCTGATTGGGGGAGGGGAGTCTTCATCCTTTGATTGATCCCTGCATTTCCTTTGCCGCCAGTTCTGTTTGTAACGCACGGTCTCGGAAGTTTTCTTTGATCTTTGCTTCATTGACCTGTGCAGATTACGAAAATTATTGATTTGTGGTTTCTTTTCATTTCTTTTGCCCTAAAGTGTACCCTTGCCCCATTATTTTAGAAGTGCCTTGAGGGGCATTGTGCCTCTCTCCAGATACTGTTTCTTAGCCCAGTCTGCGAAGATTGGGAGTACAAAAAACTCTAAGAAAATAAAGATTCTTTAGCACTTTCCCCCCTCCCAAACTTTCCCGTGTAAAAGAGCTGCCTAAAGAGACTGATCTCTCTTAGAAAGCAGCGGGGGCGGTGTGTGTGTGTGTGTGTGTGTGTGTGTGTGTGTGTGTGTGTGTGTGTGTGTGTGTGTGTGTGTGTGTGTACACGTACGTGACGGTATGGGAGGTACCAGCGTCTGGGTACGCTGTGGGCTGGGGGGTGTCAAATGTCATTCCCCCCGCCCCCTCACCCCCTACACACTTGGCGAGTGGGGAATGGGGTAGCGTAGAGGAAAACCACTGAGATGCTGAAACCTCCAAGGTCCTAGAGAGGAGCAGGAAGTGTCCCTAGGGAGAGAACTGGAGAGCTCGCTCGCTCTGTCCTTTCGATCCACCGGGGCTCAGTGCACACGGCTCTGTTGACTCCAACTCTGAGATGGGGACCTGCGACCAGGAGGTGAGTCTGGGCAACTGCAAAGTCTCTCAAACCTGCAGGAGAACAAGAAGTAGACCAGGGTTTGGGGGGACTTCCTGAGGAAATTGATATCCTATTTTAGCCTTTCTTTCCACCTCTCTCCCGCCCTTTCTCCCTTCTACTACTCCATCCTCTCCCCGACTTACTTTTTTCCCCTCACTTCCTTTTTCTCTTCCCTAAATTTTCTCCCCTCCCTCTTTCCCTTGCTTTCCTTCTTAACTCCTTTTTTACATTTCCTCCTTGCTTCTAGTTATTCCTCTCTGCACCTCATCTTATTTTTCCCTAGTCTCCACTTTTTCTGAGATTGTCCTATTTTTGTTTCCTTCTAATTTCTTTCATCCCCCCCCCCTTTCCTTTCAACAAACTTCCTTTATTTTCTCCCTAGTAAGCATTACCTGCTACTTCCTTTTCTTTCCCTGTTCATCCTTTTCTGTTCCTTATCCATCTTCTTTTCCCTGTCCTTCCTCCTTTCCCTTTTCTTCTTTTTCCTTCTCCTCTCCCTTTCCATTATCTCTATTTTTACTCTTTTTTTTCTCTCCTTTCTTAAGAAAGTCCACCCTTACTTTTCCTGAATCTTCCTACCTCGTTTCCTGTCTCTTTCTATGCCTCCTTCACCCTTGCATTTACTTTCTTTCGCATCTCTGAAGTGGGGGGTGTTGAATATTGGATGGGGGAAAGAAATTAAAAACCTATTTTGGAGGGAGTCTGGGTTTCCTCCACAGTAATCGCTGGGAAAAGGAACCAGGCCAAACCATTTTTTGAGCATGGGTTCAGTATATAACTTTTTTCATTTAACAGAAGAGAGCCTTCACAAGAATTTTCTAATGCAAGAAAGGATTTTCTTTAGATGTTAGTGAGCAGCTACCCTTTATTTCTACCAAAGGAAAGGATTCACATTAAACAAATTAAGATACTGTTCTAGGTGCCAGAGACAAAAAGATTAACATTAAAAAAAATAGCACTTGCCTTCAATGAACTTACCTTCTACTAGTGGTGGGGTGGGGGGAAATAGACAGAAATGTCATGTTCAACTCTTTGTGGCCCCATTAGGGATTTTCTTGGTAAAAATAGCCATTACTTCTCTAGCTCATTTTACAGATGAGGAAAGTGAGGCAAACAAAGTTAGGTGACTTGCCCAGGGTCAGTCACACAGCTGATAAGTGTCTGAAGTCAAATTTAAACTGAGGTCTTCCTGACTCCAGGCCTGGAACTTTATTCTTTTTGCCACCTAGCTGCCCTATTTATACAAATAAACAGATATAAAATAATTTGTTGATTGTAGAAGTAATACTTCCTGGGAAGGTTTTTTTTTGGGGGGGGGGGGTGGATAGGAGATGATGCCTGAGCTGGATCTTGAAGAGAATTAGTGATTTCCAAGGAACAGAAGTTAGGAGGCAGAATATACCAGGCATGGAGACACAATCCATGCAAAAAAAAATCGGCAGAGGGAAATGGAATGTCTTGTAAAGGGAAGAGCATTTAGGCTAATTTGACTGGATTATAGATTGTGTGTGAGAGTGTAATGTAGGTAGAAATGAACATTTCAGACCCTGAAGTCACTGGAGCCTAGCTTTCCTCCATTTAACTCCTATATACCTTGAGGACCAGAAAGGTCAAATGACTTACCTAACTCTTGTAGACAATAAGTGACATACTCAATATATAAACCTGGATCCTTGGACTCCAAATACAGTGTGCTTGCCATTTTGTTAACTCTGTATTGTAGCAAGTTGTTATTGGAGGTTGCAGAGTTTCTTCTCTGTAAGTTACTTGTTTTAAGAAAATAGACAGAAGACTTTATGAAGCTTTAATGCTGAGTAATATGGTTTCAGTTTTGGAATCCCATTCCTTGCTCCTCACTTGCTCATTCTGACCTCCATGACTCTTTATATCTTTTCCTTTGCCTGACTTTTTACTTCTTTTTAAAGTAAAGTGCTTTACTACTTGCCCCTATCATTTTCTTTTTCAAGACCTAGTTCAAAGCTTTCTTTCCATCTGCCTCAGGATTTTTTTTTTATTCTAGGTTCCCTCAGACTTTATGTTCTTTATTTAATATGGGATCTTGAAGCTATCTCCTATAAGTCCTAGGGTGAACTAGAAAGAACATTACTTTGGGAGTCAGGAAATCTAGATTCTAGTCCCCACTCTGGCACTTCTATGTAATCTTGGGTGATCATCTCAACTTTTCTCTCTGAGCTTCTCTATCATCTTAGCATAAAAATAGCCTGGTGTACTAGAAAGAACATTGTCTTCTAGTCGGAAGATCTGAACTGAGCCCTAACATTGCCAATGACTTGGAGAAGTTACTGAATTTTGGTCCCTTTTTTTTTTTTTTCAATCTATAAAATGGGTGGATTGTTGAGGGAAAAAAGCACTTTGCAAAAGTTATAAAATAGGAATATCTGTCCATTCTACCTGACAGTGAATGTGTTTTGCTGAGTATAATTTACTATATAAATGTATGACTGTGGGTCAGGTGCCATTAATAGGATCACTTGCTTAATAATTTCATCTAGGGCTGCCCTTGTTTATCTTAAACCTCTGGGTATAGATAAAAGTATTAAAGATATTTAGGATTTTGCACACAAGGTTTGTGGCTTTGGAAGATAGTCAGAAATATCAGGGCATCAGGCCAGGCATCAGTCCTTAACCGTGTTTGTCATTGGAAGCCAAGTGAAGGCTCTTTCTCAGAATAATATTTTGTAAATGTATGAAATACATAGGATTGCAGAGGAAACCAATTTTATTGAAATATAATTATAAAAATTTATTTAAAAAAAACAACAAAAACATGGACTCCATTTAAGATCTTGTGTGGAGGAAAGAGTTAAACTGTTAATTCAAACACATTTTTAGTAAGGGCAGATTGCTGTTGAAACTTTATTTTCAGTGAAGCCCATTAAGTTGTCTGTTAAATCATCTTGATTATTTAAAAAACACGCAATTTGTTCCGTTAGCTTTTTGATACATCCACCACTCAACACAATAAGGTTAGGAAACATTTGCTATTACTTTGTATCCCCTATTGATCCTAGCAAAATACTTAGTAATATACTCTTATCTTTAGATAATACATTATGCTTACAAGTGGTTTCCATGTTATCTTGTTTGGACCCTGGCAAAAACACTGTGAATTAGATAATACAAATATTGTGACTTTCATTTTATGAATGAGTGACTGATACTGAAAGAGGTGAGAACTAAATTTGTAGGCAAAAGTTATGATTTAGAATTTATCCTCTGTTACTAGCTACTACCTGTGTTATCTTGGGCAAGTTAATTAACTTTTTTAGACCTCATTTCGTCACTATAAAACCAGGGACTTGGAATAAAATATTTCTAGTGTCCCAAATTCATAATCTGTGAACTATAATTTGCTTTAGGCCTCCCTATTCAGTCCTCTTTCTTTATACCTAAGCTCATGAGGGGCAGGGGCAGTCATTGTATCTTCAATTACTGGCACATAATAGACACTTGAATGCTTGTTAGTTTATTGATATTTATTTATTTAGTGATTGATTATTATTGTAAGTGTATTTGAGACTTTATACTTTTTTTTCCCCCTCTAGCTCTATTTCTATTTGTAACCTCTTCGAGGCCAAAGTTCCAGTATCCTACAGCCTTGGGAATAACACTACCTGATATTATACAGAATCAAGTATAATGGTAAATGAATTTTAGACTCTAAGAGGATTTATTATTGGAAGTACACGAAGGATATCATTACAACATTATTCTGCCTGCGACATAGTTCTGTGACATGGACTTCAGGGCAGTATTACATCAAGACTTGAGTATATTTTTCCTTCTGGATTCCTTTCCTACCTACTTCTAGCGTGGTGCTCAGTAAACAGAACAACTTTTTTTTTAAATGTTATTGACTGACAAATGCCTTCAGAAATAGGTGAAGAGGCCATCCTCTGTCCCACATCTGAGCATCAGTTACTTACATTCATCTTTCACGTTGTATCACATTTCCTGTCACTCCTGTGAACCAGTTTTGCCATCCTATCCCTCTGAAATATACACAAAGGACATAAACATTGAAGCCAGTGATTTTTGCCTGGAAGTAAGGTTACTATCTACCACTGCTCATCCATCCTCAAAGACTATCATGCCTACAGCCCTTTGCCCCAGAGTCTTGGCCCCAAAGGAGCGAGAGGAGCCCATTAAAATGAGGAACCCCCGAGGGCAGGACCCTACCCCACAGGCAGAACCCCCTGGCCCTGAATCTTTCCGAAGGCTTTTTCGACGTTTTCGCTACCAGGAAGCTGCTGGTCCTAGAGAGGCTCTAAGACGCCTTCGGGAACTCTGTTGGGGTTGGCTAAGGCCAGAGCAACATACCAAGGAGCAAATTCTAGAGCTCCTAGTGCTGGAGCAGTTCCTGACCATCCTACCTGGAAAGATCCAGAATTGGGTGCGAGCCCAGGAGCCAGAGAGCAGTGAGCAGGCAGTGGTTGTGGTGGAGGATTTGGAGACAGAGCCTGGGAGACCATGGCAGTGGGTGAGGAGAGGGGCTGGGGGGAAAAGTGCTCTGCAGGTAGTATAAGTCTGTTAAAAGGAAAACCCAGGAAAAGGATGAAGGGTTGGGGTGGGGGGCAACAAAGAAAAATTGAAAGAATAGGACAGGACATGATTAAAAAAAAAAAAAGATTATGGGCATTTGGAAAAAGTGTGTCCACTCTTGTCATACCAATGTTGACTGACTTTGTGTGAAATAGAGCTAGAGGTTATAGAATGGGGAGGAGGCCTTGGGGCTCCTGAAGACAATCTTGTCATAGCCTCAGAAACACAGCTTTAGTATGTATGTGAAAGAGGAGGCATTAAAGAAATCTCAGGTCATTGCTCTGACCTCTCCTTTGACTGCTCATAAGTACCATTGTAGGTACTTAATTGTTCTGTGACCTTTAGGATACATGGGTTTAGTGAAAAGAGAGAAGGGAACAAGCAAATTTGGGTGAGTGAGTGAAGGAATGTGTGTTCATTGACCAAATAAGTAGTGATGGTGAACAAGCCATCTGTTCTCTGAGCAATCTATGAAGACTCCCTGGAACAAATGAGATAATGATCATAAAGCACTCAGCACAGTGCCTGACACATAGTAAGTGCTATGTAATTGTTAGCTATTATTGTTGTTGTTGTTGTTGTTGTTGTTGTTGTTGTTATTACCTAAAGGAGATAAAATTGCTTAAACTATTTCACCTGTGGGAGGGAGATGAGCCCCTGATGAGGACATAGGTTAACTATGGAGTGATTGGGAGAATACTTAGAGATGCAAAGAGAGTAAAAAGGGCTGGTGAATTAAAAAGTCCTTTGCATAACTACACCTATCCCTAGAGATTGTTCCTGAGATTTCCTCTTTGGGATTTTAGCTCCAGCACTCTGAGGATCCTGTTGTGATTGATGATGGGGATGGTTCTCCTGGCCTGGTTCGGGGGTCAGAACAGGAAAGATTCTTGTCAGACACAGCATCCCCAGTGGCAGCATCAGAGTCTTCAAACAGCCTGGCGAAGAGGAGGGTCTGCCATCCTATATCCCAGGAAGAAGGGCTGGGGCATCCAAACCCAAGATCAGCAGAGCAACTCAATGGAGGCCCTGAGGAAGGGCCTCCATTCACAAAAGAATCAGGTAAGGAGATGGTAGTGTGATTCAATGGAAGGGCCCAGGCCTGGGAGACACAGGAATGTGTGGGTGCAAGTTCAAGTTCTTTTGCTAATTTTGAACAAATTGTTTTACCTTTTGGGGCCTCAGTTTCTTCTTCTTTAAAGTGGAGAGATTGAATGAGATGATCTGTGAGGTCTTTGCTATTTTGTGATTCCTTGACTTGGAGCCTTTTTGGGAATGTCATAGTTTGTGCCTATAACTAGCATCCTGCTTCCTATGTTGTTCATAATACTGTAAAACATACCTATTTTCCTATTCTCTTGAACTTTTAGGTTTATCCATATCACCATTAATTTGGCTCTACATTTGTTAACTCTACTCTTCCTAAACATGGAATATTCAATGACCTGGAAAGATGCTCTGATATGTATGGAAAGATTAGAATAAAATACCAAGAAATTAAAAAAAATTCTTTTTGAAAATAGAATATTTGGGGGGCAACTGGATAGCTCAGTGGATTGAGAGTCAGTCCAGAGATGGGAAGTCCTAGGTTCAAATCTGACCTCAGACATTTCCTAGTTGTGTGATCCCTTGGCAGGTCATTTAATCCCTATTACCTAGTCCGTAGCACTCTTCTGCCTTGGAACCAATATATAATATTGATTCTAAGGTGGAAGGTAAGGGTTTAAAAAGAAAAGAGAATCTTTTTATAATTCAAACAATGCCACTTTCGTTTATCTGGTTTCTTCTTCCTCTTCCTCTTCCTCCTACTTTTTTTCTCCTACTTTAGAAGACAACTAGAGTTATAGTATAAAATACACTGATCTAGCTGTGTAACCTTGAATAAATTAATTTCATTCATTGAACCTCTTTCCTTACCTGTAAAATGGGTTTAATAATGCTGCATTGTTCTCAGAATCAAATGAGATAATGAATCTTAGAACATTGTCAGTTTTAAGGCACTACATTGCTATAAGTGGCAGGAATAGATTTAATGCTTTTGTATCAGGGGAAATTGATTAGGATACAAAAATAGAAGACAATGGAAATTCAGGTTTCTGACATTGCAGAGCAGGCCTATCTGATTAGAATTTCTTATGAACATTAACCCCAAAATATATTCTGGTAGCTAGGAAGTATCCCAAGTGATTTGATACATACTTATGTGCTTGAATGGTACATGATCTTATTGATGTAAGAACTTCATCCATGATGATGGATTACTGGGCAACATTTTTGCTATCTACTCCTGTATTACTCTTGTCCATTACTTCTCAGAAATCCTCCAAAAGGGAGTCCATTCTGAGAGTCTGCTTCAAGACGTTTTAATGTTTCATGGATACTAGCAGAATACATTAGCTCTGTTTGAGCAGTCCTTGCCTCATGACTTAGCCACTTCTGAGCTGACATCTCACTGATTATATCTTTTATGCTACTTCTGCATAATTCTTAGTTGATACTGTTATGTAGCCTTTACTGTGGCATTCTCTATTCCCTAGCAATGGGTGACTGGCTTTTTAATCATTTAGAGACTGGTAACCCATGACTGTCTAGAAGAATATTATTAAAGTCATGGGCCATTGTTTTTGGTAGGAGCTCATGGTCATTAAAAGCAGTTTACAGTTTCCTAAAAGCAGTCCAGCTCATTCTTCTGTTCCATTCTAGACTCAGGCCACTATGGAAAAAAAGTGTCCAAACACTTCTCTCTTGCTGTGTTATGCTAAACTGATCACTTGTCTATACAAAAACCCAGAAGAGTCCCTGTTCTCTCATATATTAAAATCTATGATAATACCTCAATGAAAGGTTAGAGAGAAATAATCCAATATATTACACTATCATTCAGTTAGATGAGTTAAAATATTTTTAACATGTGAAAGAAATACAATTTGTGATGCAATTTTCACCATGAGATCTTCTTTAATGCAACTAGAAGTTATCTCCTTTTCCTTAAATGTTTCATGCCTTTCTGTTTGACCTTTCCCATGTATGCACTTATCTCATTCATATGTTGTTTTTTATTTCCCTATTATATGTTTTTTGAAGGGAAGAACTGGGTCTTATTTCAATTTTGGCTATATTACTTTGTTACTCATAAATTTAGACTCCTTTTTACCTCTAGAATAAAATATAAACTCCTCAACCTAGTATTTAACACCTTCTATCTCTATAATATGAAAGAAACTCATTTTTTGCACCTTTTCCCACCTTATTCCCCTTTATGAATTCTGTTTTAGGAGATTAGCCTTACTGGCTTTCCCCAAACTCAACATTTCACCTCTTGCCTTCCATTTGCATAAATTTTTACTCATGTTTGGAATAATAATAATAATAATAATAGCTCTCCAAATATGTTTATTCATTTGATCCTCCAAACAACACTGTGTACAAAATGGTATTAATACTGAATTTTACAGCTGAGAAAATGGAGTCACAAAGACTATAATGTAACTTGCTTGTCTAGGGTCACAGAGCAGGAAGTGTTTGAGGAAAGATTTGAGTCAAGTCTATCTGACTCCAGACCCTGCACTCTTATCTACTATACCATCTGGCTGCTTTTCTCATGGAAATTCATTATTCTCTTCCTGTTATCTCCTTGAATTCTTATTTTTCCTGAAGGCTCAGCTCTATTATCACTACCTCCTGGAAGTGTTTTGGGATCCTCCCAGTTGTCTGCCCATGCTTTTTTATTGCCTTTGAATTACCATTTTATGGATATGATATATATATAATTTTACCACTGCTAAATAGAATATAAGGCCCTTGAGGGTAGGCACTCATTAAATGTTTGCTGAATTTCTTTGATAGCCATACAGTTTATGGCTCTGGTATTTTGACTTCAGAGTTTAGAGCTCATTTTCTGATACCTCAGATCTTTTTTTTCTGTAGAGTTCCCTTTTAAATGCGGTAGGTGAGGGGTGGGAGTAGTTAAGAAACAAGATAATTCCTTAAGTCTATGGATAATTCCTTAATTATCATGTATTTAGGAAATAACATCCTAGGTCTTGTAGTTCAACCCTCCTATTTTAGAGACTAAAAAGTTGAACCTCAGTTTAAGTGAATTACTCTGGGTCACACAATTGGTAAATATTATAAGTGGGATTTAAATTCAAGTCCTTTGGCACTAGAGCCTATGGGAGCCAAGTGCTTTTCTCATTGTACCAATAGTACCTGTTTTTAGCAGGAATTAATTATAGCTGAAAGCAGAATGAAAAAAAATCAATTGAAACACAAGGATTCTTTTCTCTCTTTTGGTTCCCATATCCAATCAAATGCCACATCCCTTCAATTACACTGATGAAAGAAACCATCTGTCCCTCTTTCTACTGCCACTGTTATCACTTTAGCTTAAGCCCTCATCATTTGTCAACTGTATATTATAATAACCTATTATCTATGCCTCCACTTTTGCCTTCTTCATTCTTTCCTTCACACTACTTTTAAAGAAACCTTAATCTGATCACAACATTCCCCTGCCTAAAAGTCTTTGACTTCCCTTTCCCTACCAACTACAGTTCAAGCAAATTTGTCTGGCCCAACATTCAAGGCCCAAGTCTGCTTCCAACTTATTTCTCTAGCATTTCATCATACTGTTTACAGTTCAAACTGAAGAACATTAGCCTTTCACTTAGAAGACTGTTTGAATCCCTCCTCTGCTTCTCACTTGCTTCACTTGGACAAATCATTTTTTCTCTATGGACTTTAAATTTTTTTTTTATTTTTAAAATGAAGGATTTGAACTAGTTGACCTTTAAAGTCCCTTCCAATTTTGTTGTTCTGTAAGGATAACTACCTGTATTCTTGTGCTTCGCTCTCTGACTTCCAGCCATTCATGCAGGCTCTCTTTGTATATCTTTTATTTCTTTTCAAATATGTAAAGACACCTTCCCCCATTATTTATAGAGATTGGGGTGGATGGGGCTGAGTGTGGAGAACTGCATGTATCAGACGTTTCCAATGTGTTTGTAATTATCTGAACTTTTTTTCTTTTTTCTTCTTTGTTTAAGGGATGGCTCTCTGGGAGGAGGAGGGATATATTGGGAAAAGTAAGTGAAGTAAACAAATCCTTTTCCTCCTCTAAGGCCTAGCTCAAGTACTCTTTGTCAGATGAAGCTTTCCCCTAACTAGAAATAATCTTTCACTTCAGTTTCTCATGACTATTTGAATCTCTCCTTTTTAGTTAGCACATTCTGACAGTAATTTTTGTTCACCACTCATCTCCCTTTCAGGCTATAAACTTCTTAACTTCTTGAATGCTGAATGCAGGGATGGTATACTTTTTTCATCTTTGTATCCTTAGTACCTGATACAGTATCTTGCATATAATGCAGCATGAATGTTTACTGAATTCAACTGGGGGAACAATAGTAATATAGTGTATTATCTATAGCACTGAATTTTAAGAGAAATTTTTCTCACATTCCTATGAAGTAAATATTTTAAATATTATCCCTGTTTTATAAATGAAAAAAATTAAGACTTTGAGAAATTAAGTGATTCACCTGCAGTCACCTACTAAGTATTTGAAGGAGGAATTGAATTTAGTCTCCTAGCTTCTAGTTCAGCACTTATTTTCTTATGCCAAACTTCCTGGGGGCAGCTGGGTAACTCAGTGGACTGAGAGCCAGGCCTAGAGACTGGAGGTCCTAGGTTCAAATCTGGCCTCAGACACTTCCCAGCTGTGTGACCCTGGGCAAGTCACTTGACCCCCGTTGCTTACCCTTACCACTCTTCTGCCTTGGAGCCAATACACAGTATTGATTCTAAGGTGGAAGGAGAGGGTTTAAAATAAAAACAAAAACAAAAAAAACTTCCTTACTGGTAGGATCCCAAAAACAAATTTTGTAAACTTAATAAAAACTTTGTTAGGATTGAATCAGGTCCCATTTAGTCATACTGCATTTGCTAACTCCTGGTTTAGATAATTACCTTAAAATTAACATATGAGATCCCTTTCAACTATAGAATTCTGGGATTAGTTTCCTGAAATTGTTACTGTTAGACGGTCCTCTCTTATCTTTGTTTACTGACCTACAACAACTAAAATGAATAGTGGAAAAGAGGGAGAAAATAATTTTAGCACAAGAAGCAGGAGTACCTACTTTTCTGGTGACAGAGGCTACATTTTGGAGTATTTTGATTTATTTTTTTTCCTGTTTCAGTATCCCCTGTTTCTCAGGTTCCTTTATTTCCTGAGGAAGGGAGCTCTGAAGACCAGGAAAAAGTGACCTCACTCCATCTGTCTCAGGTGAGTTATTTTTGCTTTCTTTCTTTTTAGGGAAATGCATCTAACTGGGAAGCAGGTCTGTGTTCTAGTCCTGGTTTTACAGTCAATTAGCTATGTGACTTTAGACAAGTAATTTCATTGGGCTTCATCCTTAACTATAAAAAAACAGGCAATTGGATTTTTAAGGATCATTATAGCTTTCTCACATATGTTGAAAGAATCCTCAAAGGTTATGAAGTTTAACCAATATCTGAACAAGAATTCTCCCCATTATATCTAAGAGCCTCTTAGAAGCCTCTATTAGAAGACCTCCAGAAATGGAGAAATCATTACTTTAACACATTCCACTTTAGGGCAGCTCTCTTTGTTAATTTTCCTCTTTTATTAAACTGAACTTTTCCTTTTTTATAACTTCTCATTATTTCTTTTGTTTTTCTTTTAGATAAAGCAGAACAAAATATACTTTTACCCATGATAAGCCTTATAAATCTTTCAGGTCACACCTTAATGACCTTCTTTTAGATATGTTCCTGTTTCTATATTACCTTCTTAAAATATGTTACTCTGAATTGAACATACCATACCAAATGTAATTTGATAAGAACTGAGTCTATTAAGATTGTAATTGATTCATTCTGGACATTCTACATTTATTAACATAACCTAGTCCTACATTACTTTCTACTTAAAATCCCATTCTTCTCCTTACACTAAATTCATGACATAGAAATTCCTTTCTGATGTCTCTGATTTATCTAAGTGAAAGATCCTTTTATCCCTTACAATCTAACCTGCCCTGCCCCCATTCTGGACAAATAAGAGAATCACAATATCAAAACCCTGATACTTCCAACTATTTATTCTTAGCTTTTGGGACATTTCTAGGAGATAACCATGGTTTTGTGAAAAGAGGTGAAAGTCAAACTATATTTTTATGTGATAGCTGAAAGTAGTCTAGGCTAAATTAATTAACTTCCCCTTGTTTCCATTCCCCCACTGATAAAATGAAACTTGCTTTGTAAGTATATTTTGATATCAATTATAGTAGAATATAGATAATATATCTAGTTTGCACAGTCAATAGAGTACTGGGTTTGGAATTAGGAAGTCCTTAGATAGATACTTAGTAACTTAAGAGTAGAACCCTGGGCTTGCCTCGGTTTCCTCACCTGTAAAATGGAGATAATAATAGCACCTACCTCAGAGGGTTGTTGTGAAGATAATTGTAAACTGATTAAAGTTTTAAATAGCTCTTACCATGTGCCTTGCATATAGGCACTAATGGTATATATGTAAATGCTTATTTCCTTCCCCCTACTTCATATGTAGAAAATGTGATAAAAAATTTTGACTGTGTGTTCTGTACATGCTAATTCTCAATAAATTCTCTTGACCAAATTTTAGGCCAACTTTGCTTTAGTTTCTGATCCCATAGAAATTCTTAGTCTTCAGTTTACGAGAGAGTACCAGGAAGGGTGGCACTACAGACAGTAGATAGCATCCTTCATTCACTGCCCCCTCTCTGGCTTCTTCTATTAAACATTTGTTAAGAAGAGAGAAAACTAGGATTGGTTTGTGTTCAAAGACTGACCCAGTGTCAAAGGTAAAATTATGGATGACATTTGGATACCTTTGCTTTTATCACTAACTCTCCTTGGGTCTGATATCTATCAAGATCTTTGGACTTCTGGGTCCTGAGTAGTTGTTTCATCTTGTTTCAGAACCATGTGACTCAGCTCAAGGATGTGATCCTGTGTTTCTCTGAGGAAGAGTGGTCTCTTCTGGACCCTGCTCAGACTGGCTTCTATGGAGAATTCATCATAGAGGAGGACTATGGAGTCTCTCTCCCCATGAGTAAGGGTTCAACTCCCTCCTGGCCGGGGATTAACAATCTAAGGGGCTTTGGGAGTGATTGGCTACTCCTCTCTAGCTTCCCTTTTCCTCTCCATGTTGTCTAGGTGATTTGTATTTGGTTGGTTGTCAAGTTGCTAACTACCTCAATACCTTCCCAAACTGTAGTCAGATTTGCATTCAGAGACATAACTACTAGTTTTTGCTCTTATGGTCAAAAAGAATATAACCTGGTTTCCCTTGTGACCAGTAGTTTTACCTAGTTGATTTCTCTGCGGTCAGTTACCTTTCCCAATCCCTTTTTTGAAAGTCAATTAATGGGTTTGAGGGAAATGTCCTAAATTCTTCCCTCCTCTGTTATACAAAGATATACCCATCTTCCCTGCCTTGCCTTCAGGAATGGTGTCTACTTGTGCCCCTGTCATGTTTTTCCTTCTTCTTTCCCTCTCTGTTCCCATCAGGGACCTAAGTAAATTACCCCATTCATCTCAGTCTGGGTATAACATTGTTTAAGTTGCTGCCTCTAAGTAGGTTGCTGAACAAATAGATATCCCCTCCCTTCTTCTCCTTAATAGACTATCCAGGTCCCCAGCCAATCCCAGAGAGAATAAATGAATTGCCCAAGGTCATGCAGCTACCAGATTCCCGGGTAGAAGAGGATGAGCCAAGTGTCCCGGAATTCCAGGGCCCCCAGGATAAGGAGATTCCCCAAACTACTTGCACAGGTGAGAATGAGGTAGTATCTAGAGTGCAGTGCCTTTTGATAAAAGTGAGATCAACTCAGGAGTACTCTGATTAGGATATTCCCTTTCATCTCTATCCCATCCTTTCTCCAAAGGTTCTCTAATTTGGGAATGTTAATTACCTGATTTGGTGTTGGTATGACAAGACACTTTAGGTTTCTTTTTCATCTTCCTTGACTTTTAGCAGGGATTTATAATACAGGAAGAATACGGGGTCTCAGATATATTGATTAAAACTTAAACTTTTGACCCCACCCCCACTCCCAAGGTTTAGAAAATTAGAAATTTTCTATAGAAACTCTTATTTTGTTTCCCCATAGCATTTTGGTATAATTTTTTGTCTACCATAGCATTTTGGTATAATTTTTGGTCTACCCATATTTGAGACCTTCTCCCCAAACCCACTAATAAATATGGATGTGTCAATTGCCACCCATACTCCTTCATCTAATTGCTTTATGAATGTATGAGATGATTGACTAAGTTTAGGTGTACACTCTGTTGTCATTCAGTGGAACAAAGCATAACTCCTCTTTGTGAGGTCTAACCTTGTCAGTATTCTATACTGACAAAAAAGTGTTGACCTATAACTACTATACATATTCAACTTTCTTTTTGGTTTTGAAATACTATATCTAAGTAACATTTAAGATATGATGGACATGAAGATACCTACCTTTTTCTTTTCTCTTAGCATACTATTCTGGTTTTACTCAAGCAACAGTTATAAAACCTACTATGTACCAGGCATTTTGCAAGTTACTGGGGATACAAATATATAAGTGAAATAGTACTTGCTGTGAAGTGTATCTTATAGGATTATAGCCTATACTGGAAAATGATAATAAGGGAAGGTCCAGAGACATGGGAATTGGGAGTAGTGTCATAGGGCAATAGATTGCTTTGTACTTAGCAATCATAATGCTTCATATTGATTTAATTGTCTTTCCCCAAACACAGCATGATTTAGGGGTCAGCTAAATTTAGACAAAGATTGACCCAGTCACCCTCTTAATATCAGCTACTTGATCTGTTGAAGAGTCATTTTAATTTAAAAGAAAAATTTATTTGCTTATTAAGAAATCCAATGACTCATTGGAGGAAGTCTCCCAAATTACCTATATAAGTAAAGAATATGGTAGAGGAATTATTGGAAAATGGAATCCAAGGTCTTTCTGAGCTACTTTGAGTTGGGATTTTCAGATGTCATGATCTTGCCCTGGTAAAAAATGTCTCTTCTAGCTTCCTCCTATCTTTTTCTGAATCATTCAGTTAAGTGCAAGTCAGTAAACATTAAGCTGTGGTAGGAGTACTGGATCATGGAGCTTGCAACATAGAAGCTTATGTCATTTATGAAAGTCACGTTTTTATAACATTTCAGAATTTACACATAGTTGTACATTTATTAACTCATTTGATCCTCATTAAAATCCTATGAGGCAAGCACTGCATTTTATAGAGGAGGAAATAGAAACTCACAGAAATAAAAGGTTAAAAAATCTATATATGTCAGAGAGAGAATTTGAACCAGATCTTTCTGACACCAAGTTCGCCACATTATACTACCTTGTCTCTCACTATACATAACTATCTCATAAAATGAAATATTCTTATGACACATAGTGACTATTTAACACTAGGCAAATCACTGAGAAACATCTTGAGCATTTCTATAGGATCAGGTATTAGAGAATAATTGACTACTGGCATGATCTTGCCCTGGTAAAAAAAATAGGAGTACATGAGAGAAGTACCCCAAAAGTTCTATGTAAAGACCAAGAAAGAAAGATATTTCTGACTTTGGGATCAAGGAAGGATTCATGAGAAGGTGAAATTTGAATTGACTTCTTGAAGAAATTAGGGCTTCAAAAAGCAGAGAAGAAACTGATATTCATTTGAAGTATAATGAAGAATATAGAATGTATGGGGTTTGGTAAATAGTTCCATTTGGCTAGGGCATAAGGTATTTGGTAGAAAATACAGTTGAACAAGACTCAAAAGTTAGAATGGTGCCAAGTTTCTTGAATGTTAGACTAAGGAATTTTGACTTTATGCAGTAAGCAAAAGGGAACTATGGAAGATTTCGAGCAGAAGATTAACATGACCATTAACTATGCAGTTTATCAAGCAATAATGTAAAGGATGGATTAGTAATGGTAGGATGAAGAGCCTGGAAGACCATTACAATAATCTAAATTGTAGTAATGAATCCTTTTCAAAATATGTCTATGGAGATAGAAAAGAGACAATGGTTTCAAAAGATAATGTGAAAAATAGTCATGACTTGGCAATTCATTATTTTTAATAGAAATGAAGAGTCAAGAATGAAGAGAGTGAAGATAAAGACCACCATTCCCAATATGGGGGAACTAACTAATAATGGTGTCATTTATAGAATTTGAGAAGTCAGAGAAAGAAGCAGGTTTGG
The DNA here is from genome assembly GCF_016433145.1 of Gracilinanus agilis. NCBI lineage: Eukaryota > Metazoa > Chordata > Mammalia > Didelphimorphia > Didelphidae > Gracilinanus > Gracilinanus agilis. The sequence continues at coordinate 246,236,378 of NC_058133.1, forward strand.
TGCCATTTTGGAAATGGCTGAGTTTTTAGTATTGAATGGGAAGTCCAAAAGAAATTGTGGATTTGGAGGTCAGGAGAGGGGTATGGATTAGAGATATAGGATGTCTCAAACATCAGATCCTGTAAGTTAAAGGAGAATGAGCTAAAAAAATTCTGGATTTAATATCTTTGAAAAAAGATGTTTCAACTAATAGATTAAGGTAGATGATAAAAAATTAAAGTGAATAGTGACATGATGACTCCATGCAACTTTGCCTTTTTTTCTTGTCATGCACAAACACAATTTCTCAAGAATTTTGACCATGAAATGAAGGTGAAAGATTGATATTGTCACTGAAGTGGTAGGAAGGTTAATAAAAGGCTTTTTCAGAATGATCAAATGACAAACTTTTGGGAAAAGTCCCATGAAGGAGAGATTTACAAGTACATGATGAGTGAGGATTAAAGAAGGTTGGGTAGATGGGATTAGATTTGCCAAGAGTACTAGGGCTTCCTCAGATAGGAGAGGAGGAAAAGGAAGCAATGAGTGAATATGTTGAGAAGTTCCAGGATATGAACAAAAGGATATGGGACAAGAGTCTTTTCAATGAGGGGCATCAAGTAAGGGAGGAAAAATAAATATTTAATAGTTTTAAAAAACATTGGTAACTTTGGAGGCAACAGTTTCAGTTGATCATTTGAGTCAGAAAACAGATTTCAGAGAAGTGAGGAGGTAGGAAGTGAAGGCAAGAAATAGAGATATAGCTTTTTCCAAGAGATCAATGAGAAAAGTAAAAACGTTTGAGGATGACAAGTTTTAATGGCTGAGAGAAGTTTAGACATATTTGAAGAAAATAGTAGATAGTAACAATAGTTAACATTAATGTAATATTTTGTGATTTGCAAAATGCTTTACCCAATATTTAGTTTTTGAGAAATATTGAAGATGAGTGAATCAAAGATACATTTATTTTATTTTATTTTTTCAAAGATACTTTTAGAGAGGTAAGGGTATTGAATTTAGGAAGAAGGACCACCACACACTGTTAGAAACTAAGAACAATTAAGGGAAAATGAAGGATAATGTCAAGATATTTTTAAGTACAGAGAAGAGAAGAATTCACAGTGAATTAACTTTTTCAAGGAATATATGGCAAGAACTTCAGCTAAAACTTCAGATCCATTTTCCCCTCTACAATTTGAATTCTACAATCACTCATTCATGTAGCTTGTTATCTATATTTTGTTTTTATATCTATCTTAAACTAACTTCTTTCATGAATTTTGCCTCAGCAAAAATTTGAGATGTTCTTCCTATGATATAGCTACTCTGTGGTTTCTAGTTTAAAAGATACCTATATACAGTGAGATTTTTACTAGTCATTGCTAGGAGGTTTTTACTTGCTCTATCTCTGACCTAGAGTCCATCATTCCTAAATTTTAATTCATAATTCTGTAATCTTTAGCATTACTTTCTGGATTATTACCTGGAGTATTATTTCTTTCCATATCAATCATCAGAAGCAGGTATTCTTTATGGAAAATACCTTTTTTCTTTGAGTCAGCTCTGTAATAAGTAGATAATGTGGCTGATAACAGGAAAACTGGTGGTACAAGTGTGTCACCTGGGCCTGAGAGCCAGTAACTTCAGTAGCAGGTGATTTGAGACTGTCAGAGATGTGTAGCCTGAGCTGTGATGCCCAGTCAGTCTCCCTGCTACCTATAGGCTCCTTTAAGGTGGAGAGATGGGCTCCTCCCTGCTGGAGTGAAAGCAGAACTCAAAAGGAAGTGAAGCTCACACACTTCCTGGATACAATGGATGCCTGCTCAGTACTTCCTTTAAAGCCAACTGGTTGATATTCTCCCCTCTCCTCAGCCCCTTAGCCCAAGATGATGTTATAATAATTATAGAAACTCTCAGTTGCAGGCTAAGGGTTTTATTTTAACACAGAAGGGAAAACTGCGGTAAGAGGGTTTAGGGCTCTTGAGAGGCTGTTGCTTGGGGCATCTGGCAAGTGTTGGCTATGGACCTAGAAGGTAAGGCCAGGCTGAGGGAACCAGCCCTCAGCCAGAGATAGTTTAACACTGCCCTGGTATTGTTGGACCACCAGCTAGACAGATATAGTTGATGAATTGGTCTGGGGTGTCCCTGTTGCTAGGCTGCCCTAATTTAAATCCTGCCCATGATCCACAACCCAACCTCCCTTCAACCTCCCAGGGTACTCAAGGGGAATTCAGGGAGCTGGTGTCTGGGTGAGGTCAAGGAAATCAGAACCCCCAGGTTGGTTCTGCAGGGGTTTTTATAGTCCCAGCTCAAACTGTCAGCTCCTGGGGCTAGCACCTGCCAGGCCAGAGTTCCATTCTCCTAACTGACTGGATTGCCTAAGGTAATTTTGCAAATGCAAGAGATCTTGCATAAATCCTGCATTATAGCTCATAGTATATTACTATATCCTAGGTTGAATTTTGAAGCATCTTTAGAACTCCAATAATTCCTTATAGTGGTCAGTGTTTTCTTTGGTTTACTTATCTCTGCAGCCTTGGTTCCTGACCTGGAACTTTGTATTAGTGCCTAGTTCTGCTCTCTTGCTGTGTTTTTTCAATATGGGTTATAGACTCTTCTTGTTCTCCACCTTGGTCATTTAGGTTTCTCTTCCACCTCCTGAAAGTTAAGCCATATGATATGATCTTTGAGGTTCAGAGTATAGATCTTCATGGCCTTCACTGACATCTTGGGACAGGATGTTAGGAACATTGGAGCTCTAGAGTATTCTGGTTTGAGCACTGCTGTGTTTTCACTTTTTGCTATCAGTAATGGGTTTCTGACCACCCTGATGTTTTTTCATGGAAGCCTTCCATTCTTGCTTCCCCTGAACAAAGAATATTTTCTGGTTATATTCCATCTGTGGTTGCCATGAATGTTCCCAACATGTTTGCTTGAACTTGGACACTGGCTTTTCTGATGGCCTCCATGGACTTTAAGCAGTTCTGAGTTGTTTCTTATTGGATGTCTTAATCATTATTTGACCTGGTATGATTTTTAGCTTTTTAATAGAGTAGTTGTTGGAGAACTGATCTGGCTGCCTCTTTTTAGGCAGCCATCTTGGCCATAAGTATATATATTTTTACTTATTATGTTAATAATTGATTCCTGAGATTGGCTAAGGGATCTTCTTTCAAGGAATCAAATTTTAAGATGATAATGCATTAAAGACATTATTGCCTCAATTTTATCTGCCTCTAGATGTTCCTCGCTATATGTCAATAAAATTTAGGAGGAAACAATAGAAAGGGAAGTCTCATTCAAAATTGCTACAAAATGCATACACTCCAGAAGTTGATAACCAAAAAAATAGGGAAAGGGTATATATCTTACTCTTTCAAGCATTTTCATAGTACTGTAGACCTGAGAGGAGAGAATAGTTTAGAAACCATATAGTCTATCCTATTTATTTTACAGCTGAAGAAATTGAGTCCCAAGGGTCATGCAACTAATTAGTCCTAAATAATTTTGCTAGTTAAAACTCAAACTATACTATAGGTTTTCTGATCCCTCTGTCTTTCCATCATACTATTTTGAAATCATCAAAATAAAACAAACTTTAATAAGTATCATTGTGGTAAACGTATTTGCATAGCACTTAAAAATCTGCAAAATATTTTATATACATGATCTCAGTTGAACTCCATGAAAACCTTGTGAATTGGATACCATAGGTATTGTTATTATTTCCATTTTGCAGTTGAAAAAATAGATCCAAAGTGGATAAGTGGTTGGTTACACAACTAGTGAGTGTCAGAGATGGGATTGCTATTGGAATTAACTGATAGCCCTAAAGCATACATAGGAGAGAAGGAGAAATAGAAAGGGAAAAAAAGAGATAGTGATTTGGTGAGAGTAGAAGAGAGGATCATGGGTTAAAAAGTTGACCCAGTGCTGGTGAATAGCAGAATGTTAACCCAATTGTGTAAGTTAATATGATTATGTCAATATGCTGCTCTGGGTGTTATAATTTATCTCATCATGGAGTGCATTTTCCTTTTCCTTTTTCAGGAGATAGCAACATGAACAAGAAGGAGATGCCTCAGCAGAAAAGTCTAGGAGAGGAAGTTTCCATTGAGATTGTGTTATCCAGTTCTGGAGATGAGGATCCCAAACAGAGCCAGTCCTGCAGAGAAGATCTTCCAGGATCTAAGAGGAAGAGACGCAACTCTTCTCTACCTCACAAGAATAATATGATTGACTTTAGAGATGTTGTCCATACTCAGGTTGAGACTACATCAAGGAAACCTTATACATGTCCTGAGTGTGGGAAAAACTTCCGCTGGAGAGCAAACTTCATCAGGCATCTCAAGAGTCGCAAGGAAGAAAAGAAAGTTCACGAGTGCCCCATCTGCCGAGAAACATTCACTGAGAGTGAGGACCTCAAAGAACATCGGGAGACCCATGAAACTAAGAAGCCCTACATATGTGGTGAGTGTGGGAAAAGCTTTCGCCTCAGTTCCCATCTTGTCTCCCATAGCAGAATGCACACCCAGGAAAAGGGACCTGAGCTAAGCAAGAAAGAACAACAAGGAGCATCATCATCATCATCATCATCATCATCATCTTCTAGCCCATCAGAAGAAATTACAAATCCTAGCACCTTATGTGGAGAAGAGAAGAGAGAGCAAACACATAAGTGTTTTTGTGGGAAAACCTTTGAACAACATGACCTCCTGGTCCAGCATAGCAGCATTCACACAAAAGATAAGTCCTTAAAATGTCAGTACTGTGTCAAAAGTTTCTTTCATAAGCATGATCTCATTCGACATCAGCGAGTTCATATGAAAAGACGCTCGAAGCAAGCTCTGAACTCATACTAAATTCCTTTTTACCCCAATATGCTGGGAACATTTGTTAGAACAAAAGCCTTATGTGAGGCCACTATGTCACTGTGATCTCACTGTTGTAACTTTGTTAATAACTGTTACTGAATTGTGCCACCTTGTGTGCTGAGTCTCACATTAACACAAATCTATTTCATTTCTATTCATTCATACACCCACACGCAGACCATATTATTCCTTTACTCTGCAACAGTGCCCGCATAGCGATATGGTATTCAATAGGCATAAAAAACATGAGTATTACAGTCAATTAAACAGCTTCTTCTCCCTCCCCCCAACACTGACAAGTAGTTGTTCATTTTCCTCCCACATACCCTGTATTGTACTGATTTGGAGATGGAATTAATCCATTACTTTGGCATCCTATAGATAAATTCAGATAAACCTAGAAAGAACATTTCTTCTCTGCTCTTATGCGCTTCTTTCTGGCCTCTAATCCTTTAAATTTAATCTTTTTTACTATGCCTCTTTTTTTAAGTAGAAGGCTTCAGAGCATGAGCTAGTACCCAGGCTTGAGTTTCCTCTAGGAGTCATGGCTAGAGGAATATCAGGAATAAATGTAGGTTTTACTGACAGAAACAACAAGTTCAGGCCTCCTAACCAAAATGGAACAACTTTTTCTAGACTCTACCACCCCTTGAAGCTACTTTCCTCCAAAGCAAGTCAAGGAAATCCTCTTGCTAAGCCACTAAACAGTAATCAGGTCCTTGCTCTTCTTTTTCTCCCTTATTTCCTCAGTGTCATCAGTGCAAATGATAACTTTTCCTTCTCCCTGTCCCCTAGTACATACATATAAATAACATGGCCCTACAGACCTCTAAAGAAATGTTGATTCTCAAACCCATTTTGTGACTACTCTGTAGATGAAGAAAGCATTTCATGGGTGTTATGTTTTGTCTTCCCACTAGATATGTACATTTTAAATTTCATGTGGCCAAGCTAGTCTAACTTATATTTCCATTCCTGAACATATCTCTTCTAGTGCTTTGCACTTAGAAAGTATCTGATGCTAGTTTATAGTTTGCTTTAAAAAGCCAAATTTTAATATGAGTAGATCAGTTCTTATCTCCAAAAAAATAGTTTTGAGGGGACATAAATAAGGAAAGGGCAAAAAAAAAAAAAAACCTTATGGGTAAACTTATGGGTTTAAACTAATGGTCCAATTACAAATCTGGGAAGGTGATCAAATTATTACCAAGTCATAGTATTTAATGACATTGGTACAGCTTAAGCCAATAACCTAGAAACACTCAACTTTATATATGGATGTAATCAAGATTAGAGCCTAGGACTTGACCCAATAGTTACTTTGGAATCATGAGCCAAGATGTTCTTCCTCATATAAGCCTATATTTCTTTGGAGAGAAAAGTTTTATCATACTTGAATGGCCAATGAAACAGAGGATAATGCTCTCTTGATGCATGGGAATAGGACTAAGCACAAGGAAGGGTGAGTATATGGGTATATATGGATGTGTATAGCTTACAAAGCCACACCTAAAATAATTTTCACATTTTAGGAATGCTGGTAAAATAATATTGTTCTCAAGGGATACTGTAAAGTTCAGAAGGCAGGATAATATTCTCTCTATCCCAATGTAATGTTTGTTAGCTAGAAAAAATACACCTTTATTTATCTGCAGGAGAGGAGATATAAGTATTTTATGTCTAAGTGTCAGTTGATGCTTTTTTTTAACAATCCAAAGAGAGTTCTTTTTGGCAATTTTTATCAGGCTAAAGAAAGAAATTTAAAATTCATACTATTAATTTATAAATAAAACCAGTATTGCCCTCACCTAGGATAACAGCACCTGATTTACTCAAAAACATGACCTTACAGAATTGGAAAAATAAAAATATAGCATGACTTAGTTATTGAAGGAAGTATTCAAATAATTGAATCCTTTCTAAGGTACCTTCTTAAGGACAGAGAGATTGAAAATCATGTTACCTTTGTCTGGTTTTTTAGAGTGTTCCAGATTACTATTTTCCTGTGTTATCCCACTCAAACCTCTTGCTCTGGGTCAGAGAATCCCTCTAATAGGGTGACATCTTCTGAAGGGAAGATCAAAGGAACTGAGTATTTTCCCCTACTTGGAAAAGTAAAGCTTTGAGCAGGGAGGAACTTTCCATATAATTTTTCAACATTAATTGAAAGTTAAAATCTACTCATCTCCAAACTCCCATTCCCTTCCATTCTTTATTGTTCTTGGGATTTTTAAACTGAGCTCCATTTCCTCCAAGAACCTTCAAATAAAACAGGTTTTATTCTACCCCCAGGAATTAGTCTTCCTAACTCTTCCCAACTAGGAAGGAAAAAATATTGTTCCAAGGGACAGTTAAAGTGACTTTGTCAGCAGTGGCTTTGATTTATGCAGTGGGCATAAGTGAAAATCTGACTTCTAATGGGGAAAACATTGTATTGATGTGTACCACACATGTTGAAAATTTCCTGAATTGCTTTATTTGTAAAAGTACAGGGAAAGGTTTATTCCAGTCTAGTGGGAAAAGCACTGGGTTGGAATATTGTTTTCTACTTAGAAGGTCTGATATTGACTAGCTGTATGACCTTGGCTAAATCACTTGCCTGTTTTATTCTCTTGTATATGTAGGCATTTTTGTTTTATCTACTGGGACAGTATGAAGATAAAAATGAAATTATAGATATTAAAGTATTTCAGTAAGTTAAACATGATTATGTACATTTTTTAGAATACTAACAAAAACTTAGAGATTAACTGCACACACACACAATCTGCCTCACTCCTATTAAAGTCACAAATATTTTTTTCTCCTTTGCAGAGTAGAACATTTTCGGAAGTTGAGGGATGGGGAACAGGGTTGGGAGATTGAATCGTCGAATTACCCCTGACTTTTTCAGTGGATAAACGGTGACACTTCAGAACATTTGGATTTACTTTCTCAAAATCAAGCAAGTTGTGTAGATTATATTAAAAAATATCACCCTTCAGATAACAATTGAGCTTTGTGATTTTACCTCAAGTCTAAGAGGACCTGACCTTCATCATCCAGTAATTGGTTAAAAAAATCATTCTCTATGGGAGGGAGAAAGGGAAAACATTGCCTAGCAGCACAATAAGAAGTGATATGTGTCTTCCCAGTATGAATATCTTTCACCTGTCAGTATCTTAGTGTGAAAGTTTGCCTTTCCCTCTTGAGATTCCAAATCAAACTTGTGGAAGTTTGATTTGTAAAAGCTGTTTATATATGAATTACAAGGAAGGAGGCATTAGCAAGATCACAAGACAGTATTGAAAATGGTTCCCTTCAGGTCCAACAAGAACACAGCACACAGTGGAACTGCAGCAGTCTGTTCCAGGAACCTTTCAGGACTTGCTTGAAGCAGATAAGAATGTGGAGCATCCACTCTTCAACTCACTGATGGGTTTACTTTTCCTCTATGATAAGAGGGGACTGAAGATGAGACATTGATATATGAAGTACATCATAAAAGTGCCAGTATTACAATTATAAGCAACATTGAGTGCATCCCCAATCACAAAGAGACTTGCATGCCAATGGGGACAACAAACTTTTAAAGTCTCTTCTCATGCAGAAATTCTACATATTTTTGTAGAAGTATCTTCAACATACATACACACACACACACAAGAGAGAGAGATAGCCAGTAAGGAAAATTTTATATTACAAAAAGAGGAATTACTTTTGGTTAGCATTCAGAACTTAATTTTACTGACTTAAAAAAAGAGGAAGATTTCATTGAGAAGGCAGCCTGTCTGTTCTCCACATCTGCAAAGTCTGAAAGAGGATTAAAATAAAACAGGAAATATTGCAATAGGCTTATAACTCTCAGGGTGATAGAACAATGGAATAAGCTATAAGGCAGTGGTTCCCAAACTTTTTTGGTCTACCGCCCCCTTTCCAGAAAAAATATTAACTTAGCTCCCTGGAAATTAATTTTTTTTTAAATTTTAATAGCAATTAATAGGAAAGATAAATGCACCTGTGGCCATCACCACTCTCCCCCTCCCCCCCCCCCCCGCCCAATCACTGCAGCACCGCGACCAGGGGGGCGGTAGCGCCTACTTTGGGAATCACTGCTATAAGGGAATATTGAGGAATCTTTTGCTGGAGCAGTGAGAAATGACTTCTGTTTCTCCTGAGTAGTTTTGATAACTCCCATCTGGAGTTAAGGGAAAGTCATTTTTCAATTATTTCCATTTCTAGGATTCTATACCCATAAGCATCTACTACAGTGCAGGGATCATTGAGATTCCAGAGTCTGAAAGCATAAAGGCAGGGCTAGAAAGGGCTATTTATATCTGTTCTTGACAGTCCAGTATCCTCTGTCTTCATATTCAAAATCCTGCCCTACTATCAAGACTGCATGGTTAAAGTCTCTGTAGCTGTCTGAGACATCAAGCTCAGGCTTTAAATACCTGAAAGATTTAAGTCTATGCAAAATGAAAAGGTAAAAAAAAAAAACTTTACCAAAGGAATACCAAGAAAGTAGAGCAAGATTCAAAGATTTGCTCAACACAGTCTTGGTTAGCTTTAAGTGTCAGAAAGGAGTTACTCGGAGCAAAAAATATTTGAAAGGAATCTCAGGATACCTTCATGCAAAACACATGGTAGAATTCTAAAGATAACAGACTCCAGCCTAATCAAACTAACCAAACAACTACCTGGTGAAGTAAGTAAATATATGCCACTGGGATTAAATTTTGAGATGCTTTCTAATGTCAGAGACATTTGTAATGTAGACCGTGGAGAGAGAGAGAGCTCAACTGGTATGCAGTGCATCTAGAATAGGGATAGGATAATAGTTCTTCTGAGACTCCTGCCCACTTCTCGGATCCCTCCTGGGCTCTGGGAAGCCTAGATAGCTAGATGATGAAACTCCTAATATCTAGGGGCTGTAGACACCAAGGTGGTGGTCAAGTACAGGTTGATAACAGTATATGAAGGACAGGAAGAGCTTGCAGAGTAGTGTTTGCAACTCTCTTTTACAATCCACACTTCGAGTCTGTAAAAACATTCAGAGCTTTGTTTTTACCAATTTTCAATGCCTGAATCAATGCAAAAATTTCTGCCCCTTGAGCAGAGATGTCTGGCCCAAGTGCTGCATACCATAGGGTGTAAGAAGGAAAATTATGGTATTTTTATAAGTATATAATTAAAGTGTGGCCGCCAGGAATCAACAATTCAGGTTGATTCTGTAATTAAATCAGACCCAAGTCAGCATCGGGTTAAGTTTATTTACAATCAGGAAGGTAAAGGTAACCCGATGCTGACTTGGGTCTGATTTAATTACAGAATCAACCTGAATTGTTGATTCCTGGCAGCCACATTTTAAATACATATCTATAAAATACCCCAAATCTCCCTCTTACATTCCACTAGATGGATGCTGTCTCTCTGACAGATTTCTCCTGTTGGTGACATTAGCAGGATGTCATCTACATAATGCACCAATTTGCTAGCAGTGAAAGATATGGATTCTAGATCTTTTTGCAGTATTTGACAAAAGACTGAAGCCGAATTTTTGAATCCCTGAGGAAGCCGACTCCAGAATAATGTCTTGTTTTCCCAGGTGAATGCAAACAATCTTTGACTGTCTTTGTGGATTGGAATGCTGAAATATGCATTGGACAGATCAATCACAGTGTACCATCTCGAGTCTGGAGTAATCCCTGCAATTATCTGTGATAATTGGAATAACTGCATGGACGTCTTCCACATATGCATTTATTGCTCTAAGATCTTGTACCATTCTCCACTGGATGTTCCCATTAGCATCTAATTTTGCCTTCTTGATTGGTAAAATAGGAGTGTTAAATTCAGAAAAACCCTGCACCAGGATGCCTCAATCTAATAATTCCTTGATCAAAGGTTTTATTCCCTCCACAGCCTCTTTGCTCAGTTTAAATTGAGGAATTCTAGGTGGTTTCATTCCCTCTTTCACTTTTATTTTCACTGGCTTAGCCGAAAGGATTCTACCCACATCTGATGAACTACTAGCCCATACTCCTACTGGTAGAGTATCTGGAATCTTGTATAAGCTGTCTTGATCCAGAACTAAAACTGTGTGATCTTCTGTTATCCTATTTAGGCATAAGTCAGGATGATGTTTCAATGACCTTTTGGGCAGGTGCAAATACAGTTCTCCACTTGGCTCACAATATATTGTAGCTGCAAGTTTGCACAGGATGTCTCTACCTATGAGATTGTTAGGACACTGTGGTAATAACAAAAATTGATGGTCAAATTCTATTGGTCCCAATTTCACCATTTTCGGTTGAAACTTTGGTGCAGTTTGTGGAACGCCAGATGCTCCTTTCACAATGACTGAACCAAGCATTTCACAATCACTAGGGAGATTCCTTAAACAACTGATATCTGCCCCTGTATCAATGATACCACTAATGTATTCTCCATTAATCTGGATGGTGATTAAAGGATCTTTCTGGTCATTGTTGTTATGCAAAGGTAACAGCTGTGTCTCTTTCTCAAATGGCTGGATGGTGCTGGCTTTAGAATTTACTTCCTCTCTATTAAAAGGTCCATGGTAATTACAAGAATTCATTTCCTGGAAAATATCTTCTCCCCTTAGCATATCCTCTCTATGGTAAGAGTCTAAGTCTGCCCCTCCCCCTTGCTGCCTCTCTGCAGAGTACTGAGAACAAGATGGCTTCTCTTGAACTGGATTCTGAAACATGACAGTTTCTTCCACCATTCCAGGGCTTTGTAAGTCTCTAATCATGGCTTCAGGGACAGGATTAGGTGTAATATCCTCCCCCCTCACCAAGACTTGAGGTTTTAACCCTGTTTGAGTGTTAAAATCTAAGTTATTGACAGTCTCAGGTGGCCCTATCTGTTCAAGCCTCTTTTTAAACCTGTCAAAGGTTTTTCCTCTGAAGGTTGCCGGATGGTCTGACAAGTCACTGGCTACATTGTATTTAGGCTCAAAACTCTCAGCCTCAGGATTTAGACAGAAAAGTATCTCTTTCACAGGTGTTGAAGTGCTTCCTGGATTTAAGAATTGAGCCTGTAACTTTGTTACTCTCTCATCCTCCATCTTGGTTTTAGGAGTTACATTCATGGACACATAATTGTTCTCTCTGGCAAAACACAAACTGATAGGCTTGGAAACTTTTTCCAAATAATTCCCATGGCTACTTTCATTATTCAACATAACTTCTGATCTGTTACTTGCAATAATGTATTCTTGACCTCCTAGCTCAAATTTTAACCCATTTGACACTAGTTTTCTGTCAAAAGTTCCCACTAAAATCTGTGGATTTGTGTTTTCCACAAGAGAATGTTCCTTGCCATAAATTTCTTTATGCATCTCCTCTACAGCATTTTCCACTTCTAAATCATATATTGATTTCTTCCTTTGCTCAAATGCAGTATATTGATTACCCTCAATATTTTCCATCACTAACACATTAGCCTCATTCATGCCTCTGAGCTTTTTTCTCTCTAAATCTTCCTTTTCTCTTTAATCTGTCTTATCAATTAACCTTCATAAAGATGCAATTCTCGGCCTTTTCCCCATTTAAAAAAATTTTTCCATTTCCTCTAATGATGGTTTGTCTGCTTTTTTGCAGTCATGCTGGCAACAAGCCTGAGATTTTTGTACTTTGCTTGCCCAGAGAAGTCAATCTGCTTCCGGAATCTGCATTCCCTCAACAAATGACCTGGTTTATGGCAAAGGTAGCATTTGGGAATTTGTTTATTTGATTTCTTTTGCCTGTAATAGGTGGATTTAGGCTTAGAGTCTCTATCCCTAGCAATTTGTAAAGCAAAATTGCGGAATTCATCTCTATCTCTCTATCTACGAAATTCCCGGAGTTCACACTTCAAGTCTTGGATGGTCCTATCTTTTTCAGAATCTAATTCGTGCTTTATTTGATTTTCCTTTTGTCTAGACTCATGGATGTAAGTAGCATGTTTCCTAATTTCTTCCAACAATAACTCTTCCCACTGAGGGCAACTCTGTCTGAAATATACCTGTATTGGGATGCTTGCTCCTTTTATAAATTGTCTCTTAATGTATGGTACAGCCTCATCTGCCTGATCCCTATTAAAGCCCAATAAGTTTTCTGAATTCTCCATCAGTCTGTCTAAAAACAAGCTAGGATGTTCCTCCTCAGACTGCCTCATCTTCTCAAATTTACACCAGCTGTTTGGGCATTTGGCGTGTAATTTTACCACTTCCAAAAGGTCTGATCTCCATTTTAAAAGTGTCCTCATGTTCTCAGGTGAGCTTAAGTCAGTCGTGGAATGATCCCTAGGCCAGTCCATTAAAGTGGGATTCGACCTAGTTTCTTCAATAAACCTAGCCTTTTCACTAGGTGCAAAAAATTCCTCTAACACAAATTCCATGTCCTGATATGAAGGGTTAAAAAGGCTGAATGTCCTATTAAACTCTTTACCCGCCTTGTAAGGTGAGAGGAAAAACTTGGGTAACCTTTTCCTAAGCACCTCCAAATCCTGGGCTGTGAAAGCCTTGTAAGTTTTCATATTTACAGCTTCACCATCAGCCCTAAACTGAGTTTGGTCCACAATGGGAAACAGTTTCACTGTAGCCGATGCCATTGCCCCCTCCTCAGTTTGTGTAGCAACACCAGTCTCCATTTCAATTGCAGTCTCAGTCTGTATACTTATATCAACCAATACTTTCTTAGGAGCCTTATTGTCTTTAGGAAGATACATGCCTTCTATAAGTTCTAACTGTAAAATCGTGTGTTTTTCTAATTCCTGTCCCAGTCTGATTTTATTATTAATTTCTATCATCATTTTTAATTGGTCTCTCATCAAGGACATGACATTATCTGTATCTGATCTTGCTTTGCCACAAACCCAAGTATAAATCTTCTTCATAGCCAATATTGCTTGTATAAAAGTCACCAAAGCCACAACCACCGTTGGCAGGTAGGATAAAAACTCTGCCAGTGATATAGTTAAATATCTATAGGTGTCATATATTTGTACCAGCTTTATTAGATATTCTGGTATGCTGTAAAACCAAAGCCTCATCACTCCCTGAATGAAGGAATACATGAACATTGCCAGAGTGCTTAAGATAAACACAATCCTTACAATCCCCATTATCCTTTATCTAATTCAACAGGTCCAAAACCTGACTACACCAAAAACTGTTATATTTAAAGGAGGTCACTAGTATCTATTTGAGGTAGTAGAAATGATGTACAGAGAGGATAAGATGGCACTTGATTATAACAGTTGTCCAGGAAGGATCCTTCAGGTCAAAGAGGTTTATCCCTTCAGGACCCACCTGGGTTAATTGATATATTAATTGGGCTCTTCAGCTGGGATAATGTTGATATTCTGACTGTGTTGACTCCCTTCCCGAAACAAGCTTTGAAACTGATTTAGGAAGGTACTTTAAACTTTATATATATATATATATATATATATATATATTAATAAGAAGGATAAGGATAAAGGATTGAGGTATTTGGAGACCCTACTTTAATTGTTACTAATGAAACTCTCACTGTTGACAAATGAAGAATCAATGTTAGCTTCCCTCTGGTTCAGCCTGGCCACGGCTAAACCAGAGTAAGTAAACTGCTGGGAAATCTTCAGCTTCTTCTTCTGTAGATCTTAAGCCTTAACAGTTGAGATATATCCACCCTTCCACCCTCTTCTTTATCTCCTGCCCACTTCTCAGATCCCTCCCGGGCCCTGGGAAGCCTAGATAGCTAGATGATGAAACTCCTAATATCTAGGGGCAGTAGAAACCGAGGTGGTGATCAAGTACAGGTTGATAACAGTATATGAAGGACAGGAAGAGCTTGCAGAGTAGTATTTGCAACTCTCTCACTCCAAGACCAGGATCCACACCGATCTCTAGCCTCAGCACAGGTAAAAGACCCAGAACTTCTCCTCAGGGTTCTCAACCGACCCCTCCTGCCTCTCGCATGCCTCTCTGGGAACATTCTATCCAACTGACTTATCTGTCAATCATTGAATGAACTTCAAGTTCCCAGAGATTCAATATAACAATATATATAAACACTGACCTTGGGATAATATAACCTTGCATAGGTCACTTAATATCTGTTAAAATTTTCTCATCTTATACAACAAGTATAAATAAAAATATGTTCCTCTCACAGGCCAGGATCAGTTGAGTTAGCCATGTATACCTACAGGATTATTGGTGAGACCTTATGAGCTATAGTTGAGCATAGTGGACAAACTGAGTAGCTTGTAATTTCTTCCTATAATTTCCATTTCCTCCACACATGCACAAATGAACTCATAAGTTTGATCCTCCAGAGGGTAACTACTTTAGATTGAATATACTCTGGATCTCCACTCCTAAAACTATAGCTCATGAGCCTTATTGGTACATTCACCTTTTAAAGAGTGCCAATTAATACCATTAGCTCAAAGTAAAGACATTTATTGGTGTGGCAATGCATAAAGAAGAATAACAACATCCTCCACCAAAATTTGGAGTATACTCCCCTGCAAAGATAAATAGCACCAATGGGGACAAAACATGTAGGGAACACAGATTGCCAAGGCAATTGAGACCACCAGCATTGCAAGGCCCTGATGTTCTTTCTGTTCTTGTGGCCTCACATTATTCCCCTTGGGAGCAATTTATCTGTTGAGAGATTATTCAGCTGGGCTTTCTGGGCCTATTCCTCTCCACAGTTCACCTGGATCTTGTGACTGTATCCTGGTCAACAATCTCTCCTGAATATAATGTCTCCAACTGGTTGAATTCCTTCCCTGAAGGATTCCATTGCTGACAAAGGAGAGGGAGGAAAGAACCCTGTATTAGGCACAAGGAAAGAGATGAATTCCCTCTCAAAAGATAAATTCTATTTCTATAAATGGCTATCTTCTGAACTACTAAAGATGACTCCTATCTAATGTGTTGTGTCTGTAAAGATGCTCTAGTGACCAAGGATGCTCTAGCAACCAAGGATGACTTATATACTCTTTCAAATGAGTAGACAAACTTGTTTATATCTTGGAAAGAAGCAAACCAACTATAAATTCTTATTTATACTTGATTTACAATTTATGAGGGGACCATTCCTAATTCCTCTTTATAAACTGTGAGAACCTTTACAGATATCATGCCCTTTATAAACAATGCAACTACTTATCTAGGTCTTTGGTTCCCTAATCTATTCCCATCCCCACCCCACACATACAAATATACCCCACTGCCATAAACCCCTCTTAACTCCTTTTCTTTTGACTAAAACATCCTTCAAAAGCCATATTATTGGCATAGCTCTCATCCCATCATGTCTCAGTGATAATAATGTGAGGTCTAATTTGCCACCTTATATTAAGAGTTTTACCCACATTTTTTTGTATTTGTGTTAGACATCTGAGGCCTGAAGAACATGGCATATAAGATAACATAATGATAACATGGGCAACAACATAAGAAATAGATTAGAAAGGACTAAATCAGTCAGCAAATATTTATAAAGGGCCAACTAGGTTCCAGACACTATGCTAAATACTGGGATAGGAAGAAAGATCAAACAATCCCTGCCCTTGAGAAGTTCACAGTCTAATTAGGGTGACAACATGCAAATAACTACATATAAACAAGTCATATACAGAACTGGAAACAATAAATAGGAGGAGCCTACTAGAATGGGTTGAGAAAATTTTTCACTGAATTTGAGTTTGGTCCTAGAAGCCAGCTTAGTTGAGAAGCAGAGAGGAAGTGGGAAAGTATTCCATTCATAATGGAAGAGAACCAATGAAATGCCTGAAGTTGGTAGTATTTGAGGAGCATTTTATTAGAGGAATAGCAGAGAAGCTAATGTCTGAATTGTATGGGGGTAGGCAGTTCAGGACGATGAACAAAATGTAAGAAGCCTGAAAAGGTAGTAGGAGAGCAGTTTATAAAGGGCTTTAAAAGCCAGAGGTTTTTTTGTTTGGTTTTGTTTTGTTTTTAATCCTGAAGGTGGTAGGAAGACACTTGAATTTATTGAACAGGGAGGTGATGTAGCCACACCTGAGCTTTAGGAAGACCACTTTGACAGAACAGTAGACTGGAGTGAGGAAAAACTTGTGGCAGGCAGACCAATTAGCAGACTACTGCATATGTGAGGTGTTAAGAGCCTACACCAGATAGTAACAGCATAAGAGAAAAGGAGGAGGTACATTCAAGAGATCTACAAAGGTAGAATTGATTTGGCAAAAGTTTGGACAAGGGATGTGAGAGTGAGGAATTGAAGATGGATTTAATCTAAACCATTGGGGAAATGGTATGGTAGGTGCCTATAATAATAATAAGGAAGTTTGGAATTGGGGGGGGTATTTATGAAGCAAGATAATTTTATTTTTGGATATGTTTCATTTAAGATGTCTACTGGATATAGTCTGAGATGTCCAACAGGCAGTTGAAGATGTGAGATTGGAGGTCAGCAGAGAGATTTGGATAGGTAGATCTAAGAATCATTTGCATAGAGATTATAATTAAAATCATGGAAGCTGATGAGATCATTAAACAAAATAGTATAAAGGGAGAAAAGAAGAAGGCTCAGGATAGAACCCTATGGGGCATCCACAGTCAGTGGATATGACCTGGAAGAAGATTCAGCAAAGGAGAATGAGAATGGGAAGTCAGACAGAAAAGCAGTGTTATGAGAACCTAGAAGGATCATGGATAGTTAATAGTGTCAAGGGCTGCAGAGAGATCAAGAAAATAAGGACTGAGAAAATGCCATTAGATTTGCCAATTAAAAGATTGCTAGTAAATTTGGAGAAAGCCATTTCAATTGAATGATGAAGTCAGATGCTAAACTAAGAAGAAAAAGGAAAAGAAATCACTTTTGTAAACAGCCTTATTTTAAAAAGAGGTGAGATTTCAGACAATAGTGGAGATGGGTGGAATGAGTAAGTATTTTTGAAGATCAGAGAGATAGGTGTGTTTGTAAGCAATAGGGAAGCATTAAATAGATAATTAGAGATTGAAGATAAGTGAGGGAGTGGGAATTGTAGAGGGAGCAATATGTTGAAGGAGATAAAATGGAATGGAATCACTTGTGCACATAGAAGAATTTACCTTGAAGAATCTCTTCCTGTGAGATGGGTGAAGGAGAATATAATGGCAGAAGGCATCTAGATGATGTAAGATGAAGAGGAGAGAAGAGGGAGTTCTCAGTAAATGACCTCAATTTTGTCAGTAAAATGTGAGGCAGCTGAGAGG
Organism: Gracilinanus agilis; assembly: GCF_016433145.1. NCBI lineage: Eukaryota > Metazoa > Chordata > Mammalia > Didelphimorphia > Didelphidae > Gracilinanus > Gracilinanus agilis. The sequence goes on from NC_058133.1 coordinate 246,254,456, forward strand.
GGAGAGGGAAAATGAGGCATGAAGAGGTTGGATGAAAAGCTTTGAATAACTATTGCTGTAAGTGTAGTAGTAAGTTAATTAGAGAGATGAAAAGAATTGTCTTGTAGCAGTGAGGACCCAGTTGAGGTCATCTAGCAAATTTTTAATGAATCTGGAGACTGTGGAAAAAATTTTTAAAATTTCTTATTTAAAAAATTTTTTAAATGTCAATACAACTTTTAATAATCATTTTCTGACATTTTGCAATCCATGTTCTCTTTCTCCTTTCCCTTCTGCCTCCTTCCCAAGAAGACAGGTAATATGATATAGATTGTATATGTGGTATCATATAATATATCAATCGCCATGTTCATCATGTTGTGAAAACAGACACGTATCACTTACACTAGAGAAAAGTTTATGGAGAAAATAAAGAGTGTTATGCTTCAATCTGCATTCAGACTCTATCAGTTCCTTCTGTGGTAGTAGATACCCTTTTTTTCATCATGAGTTGTCCTGGATCCTTTTATGGTTCACAGCAGATTATTATTATAATTATTGCTATTACTATATACAATATTCTCCTGATTCTGCTCACTTCACTTTGCATCATTTCATATAAATGTTTTCAGGTTTTTTTTGTGATCATCTTATTCATCATGTATTATGGATCAGTAATTTTCTTTTAGAATCATAGACCACAACTTGTTCAATCATTCCTCAATTGATAGACATCTCTTCAGTTTCTAGTTCTTTCCCACCACAAAAAGAGTTGCTATGTTTTTGTACAAGTAAGTCCTTTCCCCCTATCTTTGATTTCTTTGGGATACAGACCTAATAGTAGTATTGCTGGGTCAAAGGGTATGCACAGTTTGATGATGCTTTGTTCATGGTTCCAGATTGACTTTCAGAATGGTTGTACTGGATAAGATAAATTATAATAGCCCAGGCAAGATGGCTGCATGAAGCTCCTTTTGTAAAAATAAAAACTGGAAATTGATGGGATGCTCATTAGTTTGGGAATGAATGAACAAATAATGGCATGTGAATACTATTATGCTGTAAGAAATAATAGATAAATTTCTATGAAACCTGAGAAAATGTATTTAAAATAATGTAGGTTGAAGTGAGCACTACCTGGAGAACAATTTATATAATAAATCAAAAAATTATAAAGACAAACAGCACTGACAGACTTTAGGAATATTGATTAACAGGATGATCAACTATCATTGCAGAGGGTTCATGAGAAAACATGCTACCAACTTCTGGAGAGGTGATAGATTCAGGGTGCAGAATGAGATATGATTTGGATATGACCAATGGGGGTATTTTTTTCTTAAGTATGTATATTTGTTACAAGGGTTTTTTTAAAATTTTCCTTTCTTTTTCAACAGAGGTAGGACAGGAAGGGGAAAGGAGAAAAGATGGATTGACTTTAATTGAAAAAAATTATTTAATTAAAAATGTATTAAAAGAAAATGGTAACAGCAAGCAAAATCTATAGCACATAGGGATAAGAAGAGACAATTCTCCCAAACTGTAAGGAAGCAATGTGGCTCTCTCTTTTATTTTTTTTCTTTCTTAGTTTTTGGACTTAAGGGTTTTTTTTTGTTGTTGTTGTTGTTTTGTTTTTTTGTATTTGAAAAAAAATAGATGCATGAGAGGTCGTTTCTAAGTCCAAATCTTTTTTTGAAAGCATGTGTAAATGAATTTTCCCTTAGAATAATAAGTATATACCTAAAATCATCAGGAAACATTATTGGTAATGGGAATAAATTAGAAGCCTTCCCTATACAGTCATGAGTGAAATAAGAATGCCTGTTATCATCAATATTATTTAATTGTGTATTAGAAATGCTAATAATAGCAATAAAAGAAGAAATTGAAAGAATCAGTATGGGCAAAGAAGTAATAAAACTATCTCTTTTAGCAGATGATATGATGATGATACACATATAGAAATTAAAGAGATTCAACCTAAAAATCAGTTGAAACTGTCAATAATTTTAGCAAGGTAGCAGGATATAAAATAAACTCACAGAAATCATTAGCATTTCTACATATCACCAACAGTGTTCTGGAAGAAGAGATAGTAAGAGGTAACTCATTTAAAATAACCAAAGATAAAAATAAAATACCTCTGAGTATATCTACTAAAACAAACCTAGAACAAAATTAAGTAACATTTTAATACAAATAATTAGATTTAAATAAGTGAAGTACACAAAGCTGATGTAATTAAGATAACAATCCTACCTATACTCCTCTCTTGATTCAATGCCTTCCTAATGAAGTGACCAAAACATTATTTTATAGAACTAGAAAAAAAATTCATTTGGAAAAAACCAAAAGGCCAAGAATATAGAAAGAATTAATAAAAAAAAATGAAAGGAACTAGGATCAGAACCAGGATCAGATTTGAACTATATTATAAAGCAGTAGTTATCAAAACTATCTGGTACCACCTTAAAAAAAATAGATCAATGGAATATAACAGACATATAACAAACAGTTGGGAATGATTATAGTAACCTGGTTTTTGACATGAAGAAGTAAGTTTTAGGGATAAGAATTCACTATTTGGTAAAATTACTGAGAAAACTGGAAAGCAGTACAGCAGAAACTACAGACCAATACAGACTATTTGCCAAGATAAGATCAAAATGTATCTTAGGGGTATCTAGAAGTATATCATAAGTAATGAGAAGGAAAGGGAACAAATTACCTATCCAATTTCTGGATACCAAGAGAATTTATGAATAAATTTGCAAGAAAGAATTGTAAGATAAAATTGATAATTTTGAATATATTAAATTAAGGTTTTGTACAAACAAAACAAATATGGTCAAAATGAGAAGGAAAGCCGTGAATTGAGGAAAAAATATTTTATAGACAATTTCCTGGATATCTATCTATCCAGTTCTCATATCTAAAATATTTAGAGAACTTTGTCAAATATATAAGAATATGAGACATTTCTCAATTAATAGTCAAAGGATATGAACTAACAATTTTTGAATGAAGAAATTAAAGCTCTATATAATTATATTTTTAAAATACTCTAAGTCATTATTGATTAGAAAAATGCACATCAAAACAACTCTGAGATATTACTTCACACCTATCAGATTAGCTAAAATGATAAAAGGTCAAAATAGCAAATGTTGGAGAGGATGTGGAAAAAGGGGTATTCTAATACACTGCTGGTGGAACTATGAATTAACCAAACCATTTTGGTAAGTAATCTGAAATTTTGCTCATAGAGTTATAAAACTTTTATATTTTTTTATATCTTTTGACCCAGGAGTGCCACTGTTAGGTTTATTTCCTAAGCCGATCAGGGAAAAAGGAAAAGAACTGAAATATTCTGAAATATTTGTAGTAGCTCTGATTGTGGTGGCAGAGAACTAAAAATTGAAGAGATGCCCATGAGTTGGAGAATGGCTAAACAAGTTGTAGCATATTATTGTTGTGTAATACTACAATGCCATCAGAAATGACAAGCAGGTTAATTTTGGAAAAACAAAAACCTATGTGAAATTATGAAGAGAAAAATGAGCAGAACCCAGAGTATATTATATACAGCAACATGAATATTGTTTGAAGAATAATGTATATTTCTACCTCCAGAAAAAGCACTGATAAATAAAAATAAGATATATATCCATATATATGTATACATATATATATATATTTAAATGATGTCTTCTTTAATGGGAGAAGGGGAGGAGAGGGAGTTAACTGGGTATTTTTAATGTAACATACAAACTAATTTTAAAATAGTAAGAAATTTGTCAAACAAGAACAACCACAAAATAAAATAAAACAGTAGAGTACAACATTGATTTTAAGGAAATTTAAGGAAAAACTCTTAGATTTGAAAGAGACCTTTGTGAATCACTAGTGCCAAAGATGGCATACAGAGCACTTTATGCAGCATCCCACCCTCCCAGTTTATTGCTAGAAAGGCAGAGGGACTTGAGCGGAGCTGCTCCCCACCCCCTCTCCACTGTGCCTGATGATATTTTTCTTTTCTTTTCTTTTTAAGAACCCTTACCTTCAATCTTGGAATCAACACTATGTATTGGTTCTCAGGCAGAAGAATGGTAAGGGCTAGGCAATGGGGGTTAAGTGACTTGCCCAGGGTCACACAGCTAGGAAGTGTCTGAGGTCAGATTCAAACCTGGGACCTCCCATCTCTGGGCCTGACTCTCAATCTACTGAGCCATCCGGCTGCCCCCTGATAATATTTTTCACATCACCTACCCCTCTGCCCAGTAGTCAATGGGAGCACACAGGGGGTAAGATGAGCAGCTCACAGGCAGCAGAGTTGGAAGGGAGCTGAGAGCTCACCCCATTCCCTTCCCTCTCTCTAGGAGGCCCGAGGACATTCCTCACTTCACCTGCCTCTTTACCCAGCAATACAATGGGAGCACTTCCTCCCTCCCCTGTGTGGAGTAAGGGGAGGGGCAGGGCACACCTGGCTCTCAGGGGTGGGGTGGGGGGGGGTGCTCTGTTTCTAAAAGGTTCACCATCACTGCTAGTACAACCCCTCAAAAACTCAAGAATCTACTCTGAAATACCTGACAAATGGTCAAGTAGTTTGTATGTGAAGCACTTCCATGAAAAATAATTTTCCTCCTAAGGCTCTCTCTTCTATGCTCTCTCACCACTTCCTCTATTCTACCAGCATTTAATCTGTTGCCAAGTTCTGCCTGTCTGCCTTCAAAATGTCTCTAGTGTTATGTTCCCTTCTCACCTCTAACTCTGAGCCATCACCTCTGTAGAGTTCCTTAGGACTTTATACCTGGATCACTGCAGTGGCCCTTGCCTAGTCTGCCACTTTCAAGTCTCTCTACTCCAGTTCATCCTCCAGCTGTTAAATTGATCTTCCCAAAGCTTAGGTCTGACTATTTCAACCCTCCCCCATTCTATAAATACCATTGGTCCCCTGTCACTTGGAAGCTCAAATAAAACTCATTATAACTTGCCTTCCCTGTTCCTTTCCAGTTTTCTTACACTATACTCCCACCTTATCTCCATACTCTTTGACATTGACTGATTTCTGCTGTTTCTCAAACAAAAAATTCCATCTCCTGACCATGCATTTTTCAATGACTGTCCTTCACACCTGGAATTCTTTCCTTTCTAATCTCTGCCTCCTGGACTCCTCTCCTGCTATGTGCCAGGCACTGTACTAACTTCTAGGGATATAAAGAGAGCAAAAAAGCAACCAAAACAAACCAATCCCTTCTCTAAAGGAGGTCATAATATAATGTGGAGAACAACTATGTAAAAAAAGATATATACAGGATAAACTGGAGGGGACTTAAGTGGGGAAGGACTGGGAAAAGCTTCTTGCAGAGGAAGGACTTTAACTGATACTTCAAGAAAGCTGGGTGATCTAGGAGACAGAGATTAAGAGTGAGAGCATTCCAGGGATGGAAGGCCTCTGGTGAAAAGAGTGAGGAGATACTATCATCCTTGTTTCAGGAAAGCAAAAAGTGTTTCTGGATTGAAGGGTAGAGAGGAGTAAAGTATAAGAAGACTGGAAAATTGGAAGTGATCAGATTGTGAAGCACTTTAAAAACCAAAGAGAATTTTCCTATTCAGTTAGGCAAGGGAGAGGGAAATGATATAATATCAGACCTGAATTAAGAACTGTTTGAAAGCTAAGTGTTCTAAGAAGGGCTAGTTTATTTTCTATGGAGCATGGAAGTTACTGAATGGTTTAAAAAACAAATAATTGTGAGAAAATAATTTATGGCCTTCACAACAGAAATAATCAGAAAAATAGAAAAAACTTGATTCTAGAGTGGCAAGACTTACTAAAAATAACAAAAAAGAAGATAATGGATTGGAATGCAACTATATATAAGTAAAGGACAATCTGGGAGAAGAGGAGCAAAAAGAAAAAAAAAATTTTAAATGCATGATCTTATGATCCAGCAGAATTCTGAAGAACTCATGACAATGCAATCCACTGCCAGGGAAAATACTTTTGGAATCAGAGGCAGATCAAAACATACTATTTTGGGGGCAGCTGGGTAGCTCAGTGGAGTGAGAGTCAGGCCTAGAGACAGAAGGTAGGTTCAAACCCGGCCTCAGCCACTTCCCAGCTGTGTGACCCTGGGCAAGTCACTTGACCCCCATTGCCCACCCTTACCAATCTTCCACCTATGAGACAATACACCGAATACAAGGGTTTTAAAAAAAAACATACTATTTTCCACATTATTTATGTTATTATTTTGGGGCTTCAGTGTTACATGAGTATTCTTTTACAATAATAATCAACATGAAAATATGTTTTGCATGAAAGTGCAGTTCAAAATAATTACCATTTTAGAGAGGGGAGAGGGAAGGGAGGGAGAAAGACAATTTGGATCTCATAATTTCAGAAACTGCATGTTGAAAATTTTACTATGTGTAATTGGAAAAATAAAATATCTTTGAATACAAAATTAAGTAAAGAAAATTAAAAAAATAAAAAGCATGATCTTCATTCAAGCAAAATATATTCATCATGAAGACAGAATTTGTAAAGATAAGATGGTTCTCAAGGAAAAACAAATGACTAAAAATCTTAACACCATAATGTGGGAATGAGTACAAGAATGCTGCCTAGAGCTTTGAGTACAGAACAAAGTACTAATCAAAAGAATAATCCATAGATAAACTCCAAGTTTTGTAGCAATTGAAATTAACAATTTCATTGAGAAACAAATTATACAAGCAACTGAGAAAAAGCTTTAGAATATAAAGAAAAGGGAGAGAGACAGTTAAGTGGCTCAGTAGATAGAGCCAGACCTGGAGATGAGAGGTCCTGGGCTCAAATCTGCTATTTATTTGCCTTTCTGGATACAACTCAGATTCTTTATTTTTAAATTTTTATTTAGTTATTTATTTTCTAAGACCTTCTGTCTTAGAATTAATACTGTGTATTGTTTCCAAGGTAGAAGTGTGATAAAGGCTAGGCAGTGAGTGTCTTGACCAGGGTCACACAGCTAGGAAGCATCTGAGTAATGTTCTGAACATCTTAGACACATCCTTGCTGCTTGACTTTGAGCAAGTCACTTAATCCCCATTGCTTAGCACTTGCCATTCTTTTGCCTTAGAAGTAATATATACTATTGATTCTAAGATGGAAGGTAAGGGTTTTAAATACATAAGATATATATGAAAAGAAAGTCTAACAACTATGTGTTCTAAAGAACAAGAGAACTTAAGATGCAGGTCAAAGTCATCTTCCCTGTAAATCTGAGCCTAACCATAAATGAAAAAAAGATGGACATTCAATTAAAAAGAGATGTTCAGAACATTCTTAGAAAGAAAATCAGACCTGAAGAAGTTATTTGTTTTTTAAACATCCCAAAAAACAGAAATATAAGAAAGGTTAAAACAACCAAAGATAACACAATAGTAACAGAAAGACCACTAAGTGATTTCTTAAGTATACACCAGGAGACAAAGGTGAAAGCAAAAACAAAATGGAAGTGGCGATGGAAAAACAAGTCTGAAACATCATTGAATAAACTTTATAATATTCCCCTGTTATGTAGAGATGGAAAGCATGGAATCCCTGCCTCACAGGTGAGGCTGTCCCTGTATTTTGCAGGGATTCCATGCTTTCCATCTCTACATTACACCCCCTTCAGGTGTTTCAGTGTTTTCTGTAGAATTAAATTACAGAATGGGAAAGCACAAAAAAAAGGAAGGGGGGAGGAAGAAGATAGAAGGGAATATGGCTAACAGTGAAAGGGTAGTAACTCCTATATCTTTCAGGAAGAAGAGAGTTTAAAGAATATGTAATGAAGCAAAGGAGGGAAATAAAAAGGGAGTGAGAAATGAGGGAACTTTGTGTTAGTGGTGTGAAGGGTTATCACTGATGAATGCTTCTATGGGAGAAAAGAGATATTTTATGAAGGAAGATGAGGACCTTGCAATGAATGTGATTTGCAGGGATCAGAATTTCTAGCGTAGTGATGGTGAATTTTTTAGAGACAGACTGCCAGGCCCTGCCCCCTACCCCACCCCCCAGAGACCACATGGCATGCCCCCTCAAGTGCTGGACACCCCTCAACCCTCACCCACCCACCCCACCCCCCAGCTTATCACAGAGTAGGGAGAAAACGCTCCCATTAGGCTGCTGGGCAGAGAGGCAGGGGAAGTGAGGAATGTCCTCAGCAAGTATAGAGAGAGGGAGGAAAGTGGTCTAAGCTCTCTGCTTCCTTCCAGCTCTGCCACTTGTGAGTCACTTACTTTACCCATTCCCATTGGGCTGCTGGGCAGAGGGGTGGTGGATGTGGAAAAATGTCATCAAGCCCATTGGAGAGGGGGAAGGGAGTAGCTCTACCCAAGTTCCTCTGCCTTCCTAGTAATAAAACCTGGATAGGCAGGTGGAGGGGGTTGAGGAGGGGAGGGCAGCTGCATTCTCACAGAGAGCACTCTACATGCCATCTTTGGCACCCATGCCATCGGTTCACCATCACTGTTCTAGGAGGTGAATAGGGGGAATAAAAAGATCAAGTGGAGGGTAAAGGTAAATAATGTATTGCACAAGTTTCCAGGTTAAGAAGGAGGCAGAGTAGAAGCAGCGTGCTTAATTGCTCCTAACCCATAGAGATAGGACTCCTCAAGAGAACATAAAAACTAAATCCAGACGAACAAAGGGACCCCACAACAGGACACAGCATTGAAGTGTATAAATAAAATTAGCTCTAGCCCATTCATAGAAAAAACTCTACTTACTCTAGGCATAGAGATGATGTCATCCCCACCTCCCTTAGTGGGGAGGGGGATGAGTTACCCACACGTGACAATAAGTAACAAATCAAGAACAAGGGCCTGCCCTTTGGGCAGTCCAAATCTGTGTAGAGGCTGCCATTTGTCCACTTGAATTAGAGGTGGACCCACAGGAAGTGAAGAAAGACACTATCTCTTCAAGTATGTTGGTTACTTCCTGCTAAGGGATTTCTGGCTTTGAACATGGTGCTGAAGGATCTCAGATTAGACCTCAGGCAGTTTCTACTCTGAATGGTCACGTGGGTAAGTTAGGCTGACTTCCTTGGCCTACTCTGGCGTTTTTCCAAGACTCTACCTTAAGTAGGCTCTAGCCTATCTGATTGCTAGGCCTTGTGGCTTGTAGCCTAATTTATTTAGCCTTTTAACCTTCTCTCTCTGTCCAGGCTTCTGCAGGCTTGGACTATCCTCTCCCTCTCTTTATTTCCTTACCTTTTACCTTCCTAATTGTAAATAAACTACCTTAAACCCAATCCTGACTTGGGTCTAATTTAATTATGGAATCAATCTGAATTGTTGATTCCTGGCAGCCACACTTTAAATATGTATCTATAAAATATCTAAAATCTCCCTCTTACAGAAGGTACATGGGATCAAGGCATTTCCATGCCATAAGGGAGTGAAATAGCTCTCATTAAAATGTGAGCTAAGCAACCACACACACACACACACACACACACACACACACACACGAACCACCTACAGTGCCAAAGCAAGTGCACAACAGTTAGAGGAAGTTTGGGGCATTCATTACGTTCTTGGCACCTACCTGGGATCACCAGGGCCTGATCCTGGGAGCAGCAAGACTTAAGACCCCAAGAGGCTAAAGAATGCAGACTTTGAACACAGACCTTAAGCATAGGTGCCAAACTTGAATGCAGGTGCCGACCTTGAGCACAAGTGCAGACCTTGGGTGGGGACCCAGTGTGGAGGAGTGCATGACTCTGGAAATAACTACCTGAGATGGTTAAATGAGCCTCGGGCAGAGGAGCAAGCAAGGGGACCACAAGGAGACTTGACCCTGAGAACAGCTAGACTTGAGACCCCAGGAGCCTAAAAAGCGCAAACCATCTGTGGGCATGAAGAGGGCTTTGTGTTGCTGTGACTCAGGCAAAAACTAATCCACAGCTCAATAGGGAAAGCCTGTCTGCCTCACCCAGACTTCTGACTGAGAAAGAAAAATATCAAAATAATAATGGCAAGCCATGCACAAGAACCTCTAAAGAAAAACATCAAGAAGAAATCTTTAACACTCGACAACATTTACACAGAAAAACTCAAGACAACAGAGCAAACAACAGAGGAGAACAAACAAGTAATCACATCCAAACATTCCCCCCAAAATGAAAATTGGTCACAAGCTCTTGTTCAAATCTAAGATCATGAGAAACATGGAAGTGATTTGGCAAGAAATGTGGGAAATAGCTCAAAAGGAAATTAACAGGTTAAAAGAAAGAAACTCCCAATTGGAGAAAGATGCTCAAAAATCAAACTAAATGATAATTAAACATCAGGAAACAAAGAAAAACAGAATAGACCAAATTGAAAAGGAAAATCAAAAGATTATAACAGAAAACCAGTCTCTAAAAACCAGAATTGGGCAAGTAGAAGCCAATGATCTCTCAAGACAGCAAGAACTAATAAAGCGAACTCAAAAGACTGATAAAATAGAAGGAAACATGAAATATCTCAATGAGAAAATGATAGATCAAGAAAAAAAGTCTAGAAGAGACAATTTGAGAATCATTGGTCTTCCTGAAAAAGCAAAAATTAATAGAAATTTGGACTCCATACTAAAAGAAATTATTCAGCAAAACTGCCCTGAGTGGGGGCAGCTAGGTAGCTCAGTGGAGTGAGAGTCAGGCCTAGAGACAGGAGGTCCTAGGTTCAAACCCGGCCTCAGCCACTTCCCAGCTGTGTGACCCTGGGCAAGTCACTTGACCCCCATTGCCCACCCTTACCAATCTTCCACCTATGAGACAATACACCGAATACAAGGGTTTAAAAAAAAAACAACATACTATTAAAAGTTTCTATTAAAAAAAACTGCCCTGAGTTCTACAACAAGAAGGCAATTTTGACATTGAAAGGATCCATAGATTACCCTCTACACTAGACCCAGAAAAGAAAAACCCCAGGAATATAATAGCCAAATTCAAGAGCTTCCAAGTAAAAGAAAAAATTTCACAAGAAGCCAGAAAGAGACAATTCAGATATCAAGGAGCACCAATCAGGATCACACAGGATCTGGCAGTCTCCACACTAAAAGACCACAAGGCTTGGAATATGATATTCAGAAAGGCAAGAGAACTGGGTCTACAACCAAGGATCACCTACCCATCAAAAATGACTATATACTTCCAGGGGAAAGTATGGGCATTCAACAAGATAGAGGATTTCCAAGTATTTGCACAGAAAAGACCAGGACTAAATGGAAAGTTTGATATCCAACCACAAAAGCCAAGAGAAATATGAAAAGATAAATAAGAAACAGAGGGGAAAGAAAGAAAAATCTTATTTTTAAAAATACCTCTTTAAGGACTTCAATAAGATCAAATTATTTGTATTCCTATATGGAGAAAAGTTATATGTAATTTCCAAAACCTGTATTCACTATTATAGTAATTAGAAGAATAATTCATAGGGAGAGGTTAGAATACTAAAAGGTCTAAGATGATATGGGGGAAAAAAGAGGGGGTGAATAGTAGATGGCACCAAGAAAAACTTGAATGAATAAGAAAAATAGGATATTCTATACCACACAAAGAGGGCATGGGAATGTGAGGGGATGAATATTCTTATAAGGAGAGGAAGAGAGCATTAAGAGGTAATATTTAAACCGTACTTTCAACGGAATTAACCCAGAGATGGAAGAGTAGCTATATCAATTGGGATATAGAATTCTATCTAACCCTACTGAGAAAGTCAGAAAAAATAAACCAAGGGGAGCAGGGGAGTGGGGAGGTCAAAAAAGGGAGGGGAGGAGAGGGGGGAGGTAATTCATTAGGCCTTATAAAATGAAAAGAGGGGAATGATAAGGGAGGGGGTGGAAAGGGAAGCAAACCAAGGGAGGGGAAAAGAAGGACTGCTCTAAAACTAACCACTGGTTTAAAAGGAAATAGCATAAGAAGAAGGGGTAGAACTAGGAGAGGATACCAAATTGTTGGGGAATATATAACTGATAATTACAACTCTGAATGTGAATGTGATAAACTTTGATGGGACAAAGCCAAAGTAAAAATAGGTATAATTAAAAAAGACAGGGAAAGTCATTACATCCTGATAAAAGGCAGTATAAACAATGAGGAAATAACACTGCTCAATATGTATGCACCAAGTGGTACAGCATCCAAATTTATAAAGGAGAAACTGGCAAAGCGCAATAAGGAAATAGATAGTAAAATCATACTAGTGGGAGATCTAAATATACTTCTTTCAGATCTAGATAAATAAAACCAAAAAATAAATAAGAAAGAGATAAGAGAGGTGAATGAAATCCTAGAAAAATTAGATTTAATAGATATGTGGAGAAAAATAAACAGGGACAAAAAGGAATACACCTTCTTTTCAGCTGGACATGGTACGTTCACAAAGATTGACCATGTAATAGGGCATAGAAACATTGCAAACAAATGCAAAAGAGCAGAAATAATAAGTGTAACCTTTTCAGATCATAATGCAATAAAAATAATAATCAGTAAGTGCACATGGACAGTCAAATAAAAAACTAATTAGAAATTAAATAATGTTTCTCCAAAACCAGTTAGTTAAAAAACAAATCATAGAAACAATCAATAATTTCATTGAAGAGAATGACAATGATGAGACATCCTACCAGATTCTGTGGGATGCAACTAAGGAAGTACTGAGGGGAAATTTATATTCTTGAGTGCAAGTATTAACAAATTAGAGAGGGCAAAGATCAATGAACTGGGCATGCAAATTAAAAAACTAGAAAGGGAACAAATTAAAAATCCCCAGCTATACACCAAATTAGAGATTATAAAAATTAATGGAGAAGTGAATAAAATTGAAATTAAAAGAACTATTGAATTAATAAATAAGACTAGAAGCTGGTACTTTGAAAAAAACAAAATTGAAAAAGTACTGGTCAATCTAATTTAAAAAAGGAAAGAAGAAAACCAAATCATCAGTATCAAAGATGAAAAGGGAGACCTCACCTCTAATGAATGGGAAATCAAAGCAATCATTAAAAACTATTTTGCCCAATTATATAGCAATAAATATAGCAACTTAGGTGAGATGAATGAATATTTTAAAAAATGTAAATTGCCTAGATTAACAGCAGAAGAAATAGAATACTTAAATAATCCCATATCAGAAAAAGAAATTGAACAAGCCATCAAAGAACTCCTTAATAAAAATCCCCAGGACTAGATGGATTCATAAGTGAATTCTATCAAACATTCAAAGAGCAACTAATCCCAATACTACACAAATTATTTGATATAATAAGCAAAGAAGGAGTGTTACCAAATTCCTTTTATGACACAAATATGGTACTGATTCTAAAGCAAGGTAGATCAAAAACAGAAAGAAAATTACAGACCAATCTCCTTAATGAACATGAATGCAAAAATCTTAAATAGAATACTAGCAAAAGGACTCCACCAAGTGATCAAGAGTGTTATCCATCATGATCAGGTGGGATTTTTACCAGTAATGCAAGTATGATTCAGCATTAGGAAAACCATCCACATAATTGACCACATCAACAAACAAACCAACAAAAACCACATGATTATCTCAATAGATGCTGAAAAAGCCTTTGACAAAATACAACACCCATTCCTATTGAAAACACTGGAAAGTATAGGAATAGAAAGTCCTTTCCTAAAAATAATAAACAGTATGCATCTTAAACCATTAACAAGCATCATATGCAATGGGGATAAATTAGAAGCCTTTCCAATAAGATCAGGAGTGAAACAAGGATGCCCATTATCACCTCTATTATTTAACTTTGTACTAGAAACACTAGAAATAGCAATTAGAGAAGAAAAAGAAATTGAAGGTATTAAAATAGGCAATGAGGAGACTAAGCTTTCACTCTTTCAGATGATATGATGTTCCACTTAAAAAATCCTAGAGAATTAACTAAAAAGCTATTAGAAATAATCAACAACTTTAGCAAAGTTGCAGGATACAAAATAGATGCACATGAATCATCAGCATTTCTATATATTTCCATCACATCACAGCAGCAAGAGGTAGAAAGAAAAACACCATTTAAAATAAAAAATCACCCTAAACAATATAAAATACTTAGGAATCTACCTACCAAAACAAACACAGGAATTTTACAAACATAACTACAAAACACTTTCCAAACAATTAAAACTATATCTAAACAATTGGAAAAACAATGATTGCTCATGGGTAGGACAAGCTAACATAAAAAAAATGACCATTCCACCCAAATTAATTTACTTAATTAGTGCCATACCTATCAAACTACCAAAAAATCTTTTTTACTGAATTAGAAAAAAAAAACTACAACAAAGTTTATTTGGAAGAGCAAAAGATCAAGAATATCAAGGGGAAAAAAACTTGAAGGAAGGTGGCTTAGCAGTAACAGATATTAAGCTATACTATAAATCAGCAGTCATCAAAACAATATGGTACTGGCTAAGAGTTGGAAGGGAGGATCAGTGGAATAGACTTGGGGTAAGTGACATCAGCAAAATAGTGTATGATAAACCCAAAGAGCCCAACTTTTGGGACAAAAATCCCCTATTTGACAAAAACTGCTTGGAAAATTGGAAAATAATATGGGAAAGATTAGGTTTAGATCAACATCTCACACCCTACACCAAAATAAATTCAGAATGGGTAAAAGACTTGAATATAAAGAAGGAAAGTATAGGTAAATTAAGTGAATACAGAATAGTATACTTGTCAGATCTCTGCGAAAGGAAAGATTTTAAAACCAAGCAAGAGTTAGAAAAAATTACAAAATGTAAAATAAATAATTTTGATTATATTAAATTAAAAAGTTTTTATACAAACAAAAACATTGCAACCAAAATCAGAAGGGAAACAACAAACTGAGAATAAAATCTTAATAACAAAAAATTCTGACAGAGGTCTAATTACTCAAATATACAAGGAGTTAAATCAATTGTATAAAAAATCAAGCCATTCTCCAATTGATAAATGGGCAAGGGACATGAATAGGCAATTTTCAGAAGAAGAAATCAAAAGTATCAATAAGCACATGAGAAAGTGTTCTAAATCTCTAATAATTAGAGAAATGCAAATCAAAACAACTCTGAGGTAACACTTCACACCAAGTAAATTGGCTAAAATGATAGCAGGGGAGAATAATGAATGTTGGAGGGGATGTGGCAAAATTGGGACATTAATGCACTGCTGGTGGAGTTGTGAACTGATCTAGCCATTCTTGATGGCACTTTGGAACTATGCCCAAAAAGCAATAAAAGAATGCCTGACCTTTGATCCAGCCATACCATTGCTGGTTTTTTACCCCAAAGAGATCTTAGATAAAAAGACTTGTACGAAAATATTTATAGCTGTACTCCTTGTGGTGGCAAAAAACTGGAAAGAGAGGGTTTGCCCTTCAATTGGGGAATGGCTGAACAAATTGTGGTATATTTTGGTGATGGAATATTATTGTGCTCAAAGGAATAATAAACTGGAGGAATTCAATGTAAACTGGAAAGACCTCCAGGAATTGATGCAGAGTGAATGGAGTAGAGCCAGAAGAACATTGTACACAGAGACTGATACACTGTGGTAAAATCGAATATAATGGATATCTGTATTAGCAGCAGTGCAATGACCCAAGACAATTCTGAGGGATTTATGGAAAAGAATGCTACCCATATTCAGAGGAAGAACTACAGGAGTGGAAACACAGAAGAAAAACAATTGCTTGAACATGTGGGTTGATGAGGACATGATTGGGGATGTAGACCCGAAAGGACCACACCAATGTAACTATCAATAATATGTAAATAAGTCTTGACTGACTACACGTGTTAAAACCAGTAGAAATGTGAGTTAGCTATGGGTGGGGGAGAGTTTGAGGAGGTGAAGGGTAAAGTAAAATCATTATGATCAAGTCGGATTTATACCAGGAATCCAAGGATGGTTCAACATAAGGAAAACCATCCACATAATTGACCACATCAACAAGCAAACCAACAAAAATCACATGATTATCTCAATAGATGCTGAAAAAGCCTTTGACAAAATACAACACCCATTCCTATTGAAAACTCTAGAAAGTATAGGAATAAAAGGACCTTTCCTAAAAGTAATAAATAGCATATATCTAAAACCATCAACAAGCATCATATGCAATGGGGATAAATTTTCAGAAGAAGAAATCAAAACTTACAACAAACACATGAGAAAGTGTTCTAAAGCTCTAATAATTAGAGAAATGCTAATCATAACAACTGTGAGATACCACCTCACACCTAGAAGATTGGCTAAAATGACAGCAAAGGAGAGTAATGAATGTTCAAAGGGATGTGGCAAAATTGATACATTAATGCATTGTTCGTGGAGTTGTGAACTGATCCAAGCATTCTGGATGGCAGTTTGGAACTATGCCCAAAAGGGCTATAAAAGAATGTCCTGCCCTTTGATCCAGCCATACCATTGTTGGGTTTGTACCCCAAAGAGATCATAGATAAAAAGACTTGTATGAAAATATTTATAGCTGCGCTTTTTGTGGTGGCAAAATACTGGAAAATGAGGGTATGCCCTTCAATTGGGGAATGGCTGAACAAATTGTGGTATATGCTGGTGATGGAATACTATTGCACTCAAAGGAATAATAAAGTGGAGGAATTCCATGTGAACTGAAAAGACCTCCAGGAATTGATGCAGAGTGAAAGGAGCAGAGCCAGAAGAACATTGTACACAGAGACCAATACACTGTGGTAAAATAGAATGTAATGAACTTCTGTACTGGCAGCAATGCAACGACCCAGGACAATTCTGAGGGATCTGTGAAAAAGAAGTCTCTCCACATTCAGGGGATGAGCTACAGGAGTGGAAACACAGAAGAAAAGCAACTGCTTGAACACATGGGTTGATGAGGACATGATTGGCGATGTAGACTCGAAACTACCACAGCAATGCAACTATCAACAATTTGGAAATAGGTCTTGATCAATGACACATGTTAAAACCAGTGGAAATAGGTATTGGCTATTGGGGGGGGGAAGTCAGGGGGTGAAGGGGAAAGTAAGAACATGAATCATGTAACCATGATAACATTTCTAAAAAATAAAAATTATTTTTTAAAAATCCAAGGCATGAAAAACTCTAACCTCATCATTGTTACAATAAAATGAGTGGATTCTTTAATAAAAAAAAAAGCTATAGGTTGGTTATGTTTACATGATGCATTGAGGGAGACTTGTCTCCAAAAGGATCACAGGGGGGATTGTGTAATTAGAATTTTGTATCTTTGAACTACATTTCCCAGCATTGCTCTCTCATCCTCACATTATGACCTTATGTTCTGTAGATAAAAGTATCTGTAACTCCCCTCTCTCTTTCTCTTCTCTCACTTTCATAGTCCAGGAAACCTTTTTACTGATGGTATTTACTTTCCTCTACTTCAAGTGACTGTTAATAAATTTTATAAAATATAACACACTTGGAATTATTGTATATTAATTTTTAATCTTACAAGTTTCTGACCTCAGGAATATGTTATAACCAGGACACACCATCCCTAGTAAATGCTGATAAATGAACAAAGATGTCAAACATGTTCCTGTTTGAGTTTTGCATATTTCACTGATTATCAACATTTCAAATCTCAGGCATCCCACCCTCTCCTCAGTTTTCTCTTTGAAAGTCAAGTAGCCCCCTTGGTATGTCAGATAGCCATCTTTGTCTATAAAGTTATATAAACTCAACTCTCCTATCCTTCAGAGAGGCAGTTTTCCATCTTTACTTTGCCTCCTGTACATAATCCCCTCTCCTAATAAATTTCTCTATTTTATAAGATTTTTGTGGTGAGTTCATAATTCCTTAGGTGAGCTTTCCCACCCAAATCAGGTTGGACTTCCTCCCACAACAAATAGCCTCATCTCAGACATATCTTAGTTGTGTGACACTAGGCAAGTCACTTATACCAGTCATATTACTTACCTCCGGTTGCTGCTTTTCTGTCTTAGAATCCTTAAATTGATACATACTGTCATGAATGATGAAAGGAAGCCTGTTACTTGCTGGTCTAGAACAAACAGTTAATAGTACCTTCTCTTTTGGGATATATACAGTGCTCTTTCCCTTGGACTTCTAAAAAGAGGTGATGGAAAGGAAATTTCCCTACCCTACCCTTTCCATCTAATCCCCTCTACTGCCCAACAATGGCACTTATAAGCACATGGAAACAAGAGCATGTGCTACCCAGGCTACTCAGAATCCCTGACTGCTTCCTAACTTACAGACATGGCAAACAGCACTGGAGAGTAACAGAATGAAATAGGTGAGGGGACTTCTCTTTGTGTTAATACCACTGACAAGGTGAATATCCCCCAAACCTACAGAACTATCTGTTAAGAAGTGGAACCTCACCTAGTAATGTGGAAAAAAGGCAAAGACTCCTTTGCAGATCAAGTTATAAAGGTATTTCAACTCAAAGCAGAGTGTCTGTGATGGGCCAAAGAAACCAATTATTAAAAAAGAAAGCCAAGATCACAGAGAACATTGTACTGAAGTTTAAATGTGTTTAGCTCAATTGTTTCTCTAAACTGTATTTTATTCTACCATATTGAATTGAATCTGAAAAGGACGTTAGAGATCATCTCTGACTTTCATCTTACTAACAGAGCTAAAAGAATTTAAATTAGCTGTCTAAAATCAAATAATTAACTTGTAGAAGAGTAGAATTAGAAACCAGGTCTTTAGACTCTTAGTGTTGTGTTACTAATCAATGCCTGTAAGATTATGGCAGATTGTTTAATATAGACTAGTCTCTACTGGGTTGTATTAAATGCTGGAATTTAATGGAATATATATAACTGACCACTATTTTGGAGCAGTAACTGTCATGCTTCACTAGGTGGTGATCAAAAGCAGTGAAATTGCACTTCAAGACTGGCTCAGTGTGTTGTGGGAGTGACCCCCCTGCTTTCTGCTTATAGCACTTTTTTTCTCTAGGTGGACAAATGCCAGAGATTCTTTGTAACAATTAATTTATTGGTAAAATATTAACATGTATCTTAAATATATCAAAACATTTGAGCAAATCATATGATTTCAAGTGTATAAATGTATTAACACAGGTAATTATTCTACTTTTAAAATGTCAAGTATAATACCACTCTTCTTCCCAAATTTCTCCCTTCTTGAATCCGTCCTCCATTCAGCTGTGAAACTGATGCTGATACTACATCTGACTATCCCATCCCTCCTATTCAATAAACTACAATGGTTTCTATTACCTGTAGAACCAAATATAAAAACCTTTGTCCTCTAAAGCCCTTAATAATCTGGTCCCCTACTTCCTTTCTAGTTTGTTTTTTTTTTATATATATTATTCAATATAGCCCCCTTTCTCCATGTACTATTTGATCCAAAGACACTGGCCTCTTTGTTCTCCTTGTACAAGATGTTGGAAAATTTCACTGGATATCCCCCATTCCTGGAACATTCTCCCTCATCATTTCTACCTCCTGGCCTCCCTAGCTTCCTTCAAGTTCCAGCAAAAATTCCACCTTTTGCAAGAAGCCTTTTTCTGTCCTCAATCTTAGTGTCTTTACTCTGAGATGATTTCTAGTTTACCTTGTTTACATTTTATTTATACATAGTGTTGGATTTAAAAATCAGTCTGACAGTCTACTGAACTATTTCTGGCCTGGACAAGCTACCCCCAGCCCCCAAGGTTTCCCAGCACAGTCTTCCTTATCTCCCCCCATCATAAACCTAAAACTGAAGCTATCTTATCTGATCGATATTTACCTTTTTGAGGAATGTTTTACCTATGTTTACCTCATTAACAATATTTGCCTACTTAATGTATGTTTGCCAAATGCTTCCTGACCCTGACCCTGAAACCCCCTTCCCCAGATGCTTCCTGACCACCTGTCCCTGACACTACCTTGATAATTATGTATGTACCAACCCCCTTCCCCAAACATTTCTATATAAACCTATGGCTAAGAATTCCAAGGGGTCGTTCAGGCACCCGTCCCTGCCTAGTGACCCTAGCTATTATTGCTAATAAAGAATGAGCTTCTTCTTGCATATTGCATTGTCAGTGTGATTCTTCCTCTGGCCAAGAGCCTGGGTTTGGTATTAAAATTCGGGTATAACATATGGGGGCTCTTCTCTCATGGCCAGGAAAGGATCCACTGCCAGAAGAACCAAGAGGGTGAGGAGATCTGGGGTTAGGTGGCCTGTGCATGTGGTTGTGTGTGTGTGTGTGTGTGTGTGTGTGTGTGTGTGTTTGTGCTTGCATTGTATGAGGAGGAAGCCTACCCCAGGCCCCCTTCTGCATGTGTTTAGATGAGTGATTGAACTGATGGGGAGGTGATGCCCTGGTAAGCATACAGCTAAGTGGTTCGGCTTGCCCCACCACTCTGGGGATTATACAGAGGAACCTAAGCCAAGCTTACCAACCATGGGCACCCCTTCTACCTGTTTCTGAGAGAGGACTGGGGCAGTATGCAGTTCCTTTTGATCCATGTGGACAAAGGTCGGAAACCCTGGGAGCAAGTACTGGGTGTGACTGGCAGGCCATGTAGACCAATTGATTTCCCTATTCCCTTGGAATTACTACAGGAACTGGTGTTAGGGTTCAAATGGGTGACCACCAAAGAAGCACATGAGACAATGCAATCAAAGCAGGAGAAAGCTTTATTACCAGTGCGCACTGGGGGAACTCAGCAAGAGAGTCCCGAAGTGGTGCATTTAGAGGAGGGAATATATATGCTCTGGGCCTGGGAGACAGGTACGGGTGTCCTGGAGCTTGACAATAGCCAAACATTCCTTAGTGGGAGTGTTGAGTGTTGATATCTCCAGGTACCGTGGAAACCTTAATGTTTGGTGTTCGGGGTTAGGAGTTTGGACTACTCTGTCCAGGGAGTAGTGGTTACTGTTCGATAGATCATGGTGCTGTCAGGTTATGAGCCAAGTTATGAGCTATGAGTCTCTGGTAGCTACCCTGCTCAACAGAGCATAGTGTTGTCAAGCTATGTACTCTGAGTTTCTATTTTTTGGTTACTACACTGTGAGGTTCGAGGCCTCACAGGACCCCAAAGCAAAAGGTTCGAGTCCTGTCTTTGGAGTTTGTCTGGTTGGTTCGAGTCCAGCCGGATTTTCTTGGGATTTGAGGCCCCAAGTCAGGGGTTCGATTCCCCTGAGGAAGGCCAGTGGACGCACTGGAGGTTGGGAGGAGAGAGAGAACTGAGGTAGGATCCCCACATTAATTGTTTGGGATCTGTCTGGGCTCCCCCAGGCAAGTGAGTGTGAGCATGCGCACCTTTGTCTTGTGTTTGTCTTGCCCAGTCAGGAATCTGTCAGGTTTAAACCGTCCTTAGTTTGTCTTTTGTGTGTACTGGCTGTGTCTGTATCTTTGGTGTTATTTCAGTCCTTATCATGAGACAAGGCGAGTCAACCTGGTGCTTGCTGGTTTCCCCAGCTTGAAGGAGAGTTCTGAGGGGAAAACTACAAACATTCTGCAATTCCCCTCCCCCCATCTACATTTCTAACCTCCCAGACAAGAGAGGCTGCTCAGGCAGCAGACAATATTTGAATAGGGAGAGGATTCTAAACAAACCTCCCAGACCTGGCTGCAGATTTAACATCTGAATAAAAGGGGATTTGAAAGTTCCAAGTTCTTTCCTTAAGAAACACAGCCAACCTAATGAACAGCTCACTTCCAACCCCCACTGTAAACAGATAGCAGTTTGTTTAGGTACTACAAGAAGCATTTTGTTAGAAATCACAGCCCAAAAGAGAGACAGGTTAGATCAATCAGAGTGTAAAGCACAGGGAAAGTTAGGGGACAAGGAAGTCAGCTCAGCCAATCAGATGGCTGATTGCTGTACCTGAGTATCCTCAGTTGAAGGGGTAGTGTGCTGCAACTTGTTTTAATGAGTTTCCGCACTGCAAATATTTCTTTTTTAAACATGGATCCTAAAGAACTGATTTTTTTCCCTTTAAAGCATGCTTGTCATAAGGTTGTATGTTTCTGTTTATTGTTGTCTTTGTCACAGTCTCATCTCTATGTATTTTTAAATTGGACATTACAAAAAAAAAAAAAAGAGGGGGAGTTGAAAGATTGAACTTCCCACAGTCAAAAATCCTCAGCAGAGTGTTGGATTTAAAAATCAGCTTGACAGACTACTGAACTATTTCCAGCCTGTTAAGTAAGCTGCTTCCTGGCCCCCACCTTGTTCAGTCACCTGAAACCCCCAGCCTCAAAAGTTTCCCAGTACAGTCTTTCTTATCTTCCCTGCAGGCCTAAAATCAACTTCCAGGCAAGAAAGTTCCCAAGACATAAATATCTTACCAGAGGCTTTCTGACCCCTGACCCTAACACCCCCCCTTTTCCCCTTTGATGGATGGCCCTCAGGTGCTTCCTGATTCCCTGTCCCTGCCTTAATGACATATGTTCCAACATACTTCCCCTAACATTTCTATATAAACCATTGACTAAGAATTCCAAGGGGTCGGTTCAGGCACGCCTCTCTGCCTAGCGACCCTAGCTATTATTGCTAGTAAAGAATGAGCCTCTTCTTGCATATTGCATTGTCAGTGTGATTCTTCCTCCAGCCACAAACCTGGGTTAGATATTAAAATTTGGGTACAACAAGAGGACAAAAGCAAATATCTGTTCAATGATTTTTCCTCTTTCTTCCTTTGGATGGGCCCCCAAAGAAGTGAAAAAGAGAAAAATTCAGAGCAGAAAAGGGAGATTTTACTCCACAATTAGAAGCATTTTTCACTTAAGATCTGATTTTAAGGGTTGAGGATTGCTAATGATGTTGATATGGTACAATGTAATTTTATTTATTGTGGTAACTGTTTGTCAGTCAAATGTGAAATATTAACCAGATTTTATTGAGCATAAAAACTCATGGTTAGAAGTTTGGTAAGCCTTGCTTTCAATGAATTGAGAATTGTCTAAATGTAGTTAATAGCCAGTCTGACACAGAGAGGAAATGTTTATTCTATAAGGTCAAAAATTGTATTGGCTACTTTGTAGATGTAAAAATCATTCAGAAAAAGTTGTAATGTTATTATTGAGAACTTATTCTAGAGTTTAAACTTGCGATTTTTCAAATGAGATGTTTTTTTAACATATGTGCTGTCAGAACTAGCAACATGTAATCATATGATACACAAGAAGTTTTTAAAGTGATTAATCTGTGCATGGGATTTAATAATACAGGTACTAAAATTTGGAAAAGGTGGAATTTCTAAACCGTGTTATATTTGACTAGGGTTGTATGAACTGTTTTTAAAAATATGTTCAATGTATGAGAAGGAATTTGTGATCTAGAGATTAACATGTATTTAGACTCAAATTACTAGAAAAGTAATGATGAATGAATACAAAATATGTATGCATTTGGACCATAAAGAGAATTATTTTTCCACCTGAATAGGTTACGGTTGTATGATGTACAAACTGTATGAAATTAACAAGAGAAAATTTGAAAAGCCCAGGAAGCTAAAAGGATTACATGCAATTAAATATAGTACCTTTCCTCTTTTTGCAATAATGGTAAAGGAAGAGAAGCCAGAGGAAATAAGAATAATTGATAAAGAAATAATAGATGTGAATTCTAGAACAAATGGTAAATCAGAATAATATTGATGGAATTTAATCAGTTATGTAAGCAATGCTTTGAGGTAAAAGGAAACTGAAGTAGAGGTTCTATTCGGGTTTAAACAGAGGCCTGAAAGGAATAAGAGTAAATGGCCTTGAAATTCAGTTGTTTACATACTGAAAGGTTACTAAAGGACCAAGTTATTTGGGAGTTGTGGAGTTCAAACTAAAGTTTGTTGAAAATAATTTATTATGATGATTTTGGTACATGCTGTGTAAATGGAATTAACTCGAGCCCATTCATAGTAAAAAATCTACCCATCCTAGGCGTAGAAATGATGTCACCCTCACCCTCCTTAGTGGGGAGGGAAGACAAGTTACCCACACTTGACAATAAGTAACAAATCAAGAACAGGGGATTGCCCTTTGGGCAGTTCAAATCAATGTGGAGACTGCCATTTGTCCATTTGAATTAGAGGTGGACCCACAGGAAGTGACGAAGGACACTATCTCTTAAAGTATGTTACTGACTTCCTGTGGAGGCAGTTCCCAATTCGAACTGGGTGCTGAAGGATCTCCTGAGACCACAGATAGCTTACACTCTGTATTGTCACGTGGGTAAGTTAGGCTGACTTCTTTGGCCTAGCTGGGCCGCTTCCAAACTCTGCCTAACTGGCTGTTGGACCTTGTGGCTTACAGCTTCATTTATTTAGCCTTTTAAACTTCTCTCTCCATCCAGGCCTTTGGCCTGGACTAGCCTCTCCCTTTCTCTTTATTCCTATACTTTACCTTCCTGATTGTAAACAAACTCCTCAACCCAATGCTGACTTGGGTCTGATTTAATTACGGAATCAACCTGAATTGTTGATTCCTGGCGGCCACACTTTAAATATATATCTATAAATACATAAATTTTCCCTCTTACAATGCTAAATTTTAAATTGTAGGTGATCTCACTTGGTAAAGAGAGATAAGAGACAAGGTTGTTAAGTCATAAAAACCTAAATCAAGCCAGGCAGCCTTAGGGTAAATTGCCCACCAGATATTAAACTCTTCCTTGCAAACAGGAAGGAAAAGAAAAAAATACTTTTAATTGTTCCACTTTGATACTTAGGAACTGATATAGCAACACAGTGCATAAGTAAGATCTTAAAGAGTTTAAAGATGAGTGTATTTTAATTGTATACTTCAGAGTTTTAAAGATATGTTCAAGCAAGTAAAAGTTGATAGAAAAGTCATGGATATCTTGTAAAACAGGTTTTTTTTTAGCAGTACAGTTGTTATAGGGGTGCAAATGGTGAACCCCTGGATTCGGGAAGGAGGCCCTTCTCAGGGATGAGAGGACTCCAAGCTTAGCTTAGAATTATCCTTTTCAAAGAGTGTGGACATGACTCCTTGCACCTGGCATTTAGTGAGTTTAGGGGGGTCTGTCTGAGATCCTCTGGGCTTAGGCTATCAAGGTGTGGTCAGAGGTGTATCTGTTTAAATTGATCAAAAATGTTTTTGGGGTGTTTAAAGTTATCATGAATAGTTTTTCATCTCAGTTTATTAGAATTGACTAACTTCGTTACTAAATTTGACTCCCTGGTCTTGAAAACAGATAAGCAGCCTGCTGGTCAAAAGGCTTGCTTTAAGGTTTATAGTGCTAAAAGGTTTCAAATCTTGTAATTGGAAATAGACCATGTAATACTACATGCTTTATGATAAACCACTATACAACCCACTAGAGTGTAGAAATTTCCCCTAGAATCAGCCTAGCAAAAAACCAGCAGTTAGTGAGTTAATGCAAGTTTCTAAAGTTCCCAGCAAGAAAATACCTGGCCTGAGTTTGTTCCCAAACTCCTACAGACCATAGAAACAGTGAAACACAAGGAAATTATGGCAATGACAAATTAGCACAGAATCACCCTACCAGAGTCACCCTACCAAAAGGCTTGCTTTAAGGTTTATAGTGCTAAAAGGTTTCAAATCTCGTAATTGGAAATAGACCATGTAATACTACATGCTTTATGATAAACCACTATACAACCCACTAGAGTGTAGAAATTTCCCCTAGAATCAGCCTAGCAAAAAACCAGCAGTTAGTGAGTTAATGCAAGTTTCTAAAGTTCCCAGCAAGAAAATACCTGGCCTGAGTTTGTTCCCAAACTCCTACAGACCATAGAAACAGTGAAACACAAGGAAATTATGGCAATGACAAATTAGCACAGAATCACCCTACCAGAACTGTATTCTTAGTGATCCTTTAGCAGAAAAAACACCGTGGGAACAAAACATTGGACCAGATTGATATTATTGTATCTTATTGGATGTATTCAACTACCATAACTATCTCCTTGGTTTATGATGAAAATGAAGAATATAACGTAACTATATACATAATATAAACTCCGCCAAGGACGGTCCCAAGCCCGGCTGAAAAAGGAGGAGGGTTGGGCGTGGGGCTAGCAACCTCACCCTGTAAAAAGTCTCACTTGCTACAGAAACGGCAACCTCATTAAACCAACAAAACCAATGATCGCCTAGTCTAGAAGATTGCTCTCCAACAGAGTCCATGACGTGCAGATGTGGCCTCGGACCATCAACTCCTGGTGGCATCTTTTAGAACTAAGTTGAAATCATTCAATGACCTTTCAGGCAGATTACACCACAAGTTCGAAGATCTGTCGAAAACGAAACAAAGGCTGTCGGAATGACATGGGCCCAGCTGGGGGAAGTTGCCCAGAACAGAGTCCGTTGGCATGAGATGGTTGAGGCCCTATGCTCCTCTAGGAGCCAACAGGAATAACGAACGATATACATAATATAATTAGTTAAAATATAATTAACTATTATGCTTAGCTAGGAACTGATGTACTTGTACCTTACGCATGGCTGAAAAGAATAAGTTCAAACTAAGCCAGCCCATAATGAATAATTTTTGACAAGCTTACTTCTTTGTTTAACCACAGTAAGATAATTAGTAAATGTCAATCTTGTGATATTTCAAAAGTTAATATGTGATTTTGAATGTATGGGAAGAAAAAAACTGTATGAGATCATAAAGAAAAGAGGGTATAAAAATTAAAATCGCCAGATGGCACTTCAGATCAGCCACTGCAAACCTACTGGGTCTCTGGCTCTTCTCACTCCATTTTCGCTAAATTGTCCCACCCCCAAAGGGAGCTGGACTGCTGGTAACCCCCCAGCAATGTTTATTTTTGCGATGGTAACTTAGAGTCAGAGAAAGTGAAGAGGTAAGGTGTGTTGTGTTTGAATACAGAAGAGAGATTTGAATGTCCTGAGTATGCAGATTTGTGATGGGTAAATGGAAGTTGGGTTCTGCTTTTTAAGCAGAGGGTTTGAGGGAAAAAGAGAGAGGAAGAAGGAGAGAGTGTTGGGGTCCAAGTCATAGCCCACCACCAAGGAAGACCAGCAGACAATGCAATTAGGCAAGAAGGGCCATTTATTGATCTGGTGCACACCAGGGGAGCTCAGCCCAAGAGTTCCATTTGTGGCTCCTGAGTACAGGAATTTTATGCCCACCCCTTATCAGCCTACGGGGTTTGCAGGCATCTCTTGCAGTTAGGGCATTGACACCTCTATGTACTTGTCAGGGGTCTACAGTTTAGGGTGTTAGCACTAGGTCAGGGGTCTGTAGTTAGGGCGTTGACACATCTATGCACTTTGTCAGGGGCCTGCTTGCCATGTCTTGCAACTATATGTTTTGCAAGGGTCAAGTGGCTCCCTGCCTTGGCCTCCTTCAAGAGAAGGAGAGAGGAAAGAGAACAAATAGAGAGGTGAAAGAGAATAGATAGATGTTCTACTCTTATAATTGGATCCTTGACCTAGGGATAATTTCTGAAGTTAGTGTATATGGTGTTGGGAAAATCACAAATAGTTCTGGAATTCTCTTGAAAGTTACACAGAAGAGATTCCTGTATGGCTTGTCTTTCAGATGGCCCAGGTACAGGAGACAATACAGCCCTGATTTATATTTACTGTGGAACTACTCAATCTAGCACTCCTCTTCCTTGATTCAGGTTTTGTGACTAAAGTGTGATATGTTAATTATTGCCAAAATATGTAAGAATAACTGAGTGATCAGCCTGGTAGGGATGTGAAAGGCTTGTTTGAGGGTATGGAAATTGTTTTCAGACTGCTTAGCAGAATTTCTCTGAGCTGTAATGGGAAAGACTTGTCTTTTAAGGAAGGAAAAAGCTTCTGGGATCCAATTGTGATATAGTGCAAAATAGAGAATGTTCTGTGATGGTTAGAGAGGCAATTCTAGGGCTCAACCAGGACTGGACCTCTTCTGACCATCTAGGCTACTAATCCTTGAGTGACACAAGGATGGCATGAGCCAGTGACAGCTTTTGGCCTATACATGGAGCCCCTCACTATGTGTCCCTTGGGACGTGAGGAAATGCTTTCCCTACCTGCTTTCCCTTTTTGGAGCAAGTTCCTATAATCATCACTTAATGTAAAATTAATGTTTCCATCTCCCCAAACAACCCATTAGGTTAATAACTGGAAATTGTCAAATTGTTAGGGAACACACTTTGAGAAGTAGGTGAAGTTTAGTGATAGATGGCTTGTAGCTTGCAGCCTTAATTTAGCACAACTGAAGTTTAGATCTTGAGGCTGGAAATAACCCAGGGCTTTCTGGATTTCCTTCAGGATCTGGGATAAAGAAATTTATCTGTAAAGTGTAGTTATTCAAGTACGTATAGATGCCATATTAATGTGGGCTTTGCAAAAGGGTATTTTTTTTAACAGAAACATCACATGCCAACTCTTCAAATAACTTAGGGATCATATTTCCTAAAAGGTTCAGTTCCTGTCAGAGGATGATTTCTGGGGATAAAATTTGTTTGCTAAGATACACAAATGTTAATGTTTAATATCAGTTTCTATTGTGCTAATTTTCTCTCTTTGTATCTGGTGTTCTAGTTTTTGCCCCAGTCTTAGGTTCTATACTTCTGCCTTAGGAATGGATGCTCCCCCTTTTGACCTGTCTGTCAGTCTGGGGAAACAGTCTCTGGTCTCCAAGCCTGCAGGACCCTGGCATTCACTGTAGAGATGCCCCTGAAGACCCTGTGCCCACAGCTCCCCCCTCTCAGAGATTCTACACCCCTTCTCAGCTTGAAGAAGCTACAGAAGATTGAAACCATCGGCCCTCTTCCCTTAGACATTTGGAGGAGGGGAGGGGAGACGTCATGGGACCTTGTGAGACATTGTACCCCAGAGACAGCATAGAACACTGTACCCCCATAGTGAAAAATTTTTTTCAGGCAAACTATAGGCAGGAAAATCCCTTTGCCTCCACTATGTACCCTTCCCCTTATTCTTAACGGACTAGCAGTTTTTGTAAAGGAATGAATTAACACCTTTTAGCTTATGGTCCTGTGTCAGAATTATCAGACAACCCCCACCCTTGATACAATGTGTGCTGACACTAATCTTTAAAGGACCACCTGAGGATGATTCCTCAGGATCAAAAGAAAAAGAAGGGAATGTTGGATTAGAAATCAGTCTGACAGACTACTGAACTATTTCTGGCCTGGACAAGCTACCCCCAGCCCCCAAGGTTTCCCAGCACAGTCTTCCTTATCTCCCCCCATCATAAACCTAAAACTGAAGCTATCTTATCTGATGGATATTTACCTTTTTGAGGAATGTTTTACCTATGTTTACCTCATTAACAATATTTGCCTACTTAATGTATGTTTGCCAAATGCTTCCTGACCCTGACCCTGAAACCCCCTTCCCCAGATGCTTCCTGACCACCTGTCCCTGACACTACCTTGATAATTATGTATGTGCCAACCCCCTTCCCCAAACATTTCTATATAAACCTGTGGCTATGAATTCCAAGGGGTCGTTCAGGCATGCCTCTCTACCTAGCCACCCTAGCTATTATTGCTAGTAAAGAATGAGCCTCTTCTTGCATATTGTGTGTGATTCTTCCTCTGGCCACAAACCTGGGTTAGGTATTAAAATTCGGGTACAACAATAGTTATTTTCATTATATGATGAACTTCTTGAAATCAAGGTTTAAAAAAAAATTTTTTTTTTTTACTTTCTTCATGGTTCTGGCATTTAACACAATGCTTAATACTTGTTGACTTGACTGTAGGGCAAGATTCTAAGCCAGGTATTTGCTGCTGTATATAAGATCATATATACATATATTTGGAACTGAAAGACACTCAAAATGTCATCAAAACTAATACATCATTTTCCAGATGGGGCAACTGAGTTCAGGAGAGGTCAAATGACTTTGGTTTCAAGACTTTCTTCCTCCAAATGTAGTACACTACATCTATGCTATATTGTCTTCTATAGTTTTAAGACAAGAATGTGAATCAAAGTATTGTGGTAAATGAAGTGCATAGACATGTGCTTTGAAGCAATTCCAATTAGAAGTTTTTGCTGCTTTGCCTTTTCCCTTCCTATTAATTTTCAAAGGAAGGCAGAAAGAATCTCAAGTGTCAGAAGGAATATATATGGAGGAGGATTTGCCAGACCTAGACAATAATCTTCAGATATTTCTTAGAAGAGCAAACCCTAAATAATGTTGGAAGTGTGCAGTTGTAGTATGATAGGTCAATAACTAGAAAGTGCCTTGGAGTAGTCCAATGTCCTCATTTCTCACGTGAGAAAACTGAGATCAAGAGAGATTGAGACTTATCAACAAGGCCACACAGGTAAGAAATGGCAGGGCTAAATTCAAATGAAAGTCCTCTGACTTCAGATTTACTTTCTTCAGTGATAAACTGATAATCATAGGATGAGAAGTTCTAACTCTAAGTTGGAGATTTGAAGCTAAAAACCTACCTGAGGTAAGTAGAAATGAAAAATGAAAAAAAAGAAATAGGTTCAATGCCAATAGTTGCTACTTAACTAATCAACTATACTGTTTTCTAAAAATTTGGCCTCTAGTGACCAAATTTCTTCTTAACCCCTTAGATTCTGGTGTCCCGCCCAAAACTGCTCTCTCCAAGATTACTAAAGATCATTGCCAAAGGCAATGGCATTTTCTCAATCCTCATTCCCTTTGACATTTCTGTAGCCTCTGACTCTGTTTAACACTCCTCCATGATTCTCTTCTCTCCAGTTTTTTGGAATACTACTCTCACCTGATTTTCTTTCTAGTTATCTAATAATTCTTTTTCTGTCTCCTTCTCCTGATGACATTATAGATGTCTCTTAGGTTATCTGCTGGGTCCCCTTTACTTCTCCCGCTATATGATTTCATTTGGTGATCCCATCAGTTCTGATAGTTTTAGTTGCCAGCTTCATGTTGATGATTCCCAAACATATATTCCTTGACATCCAGTCTTACATCTCCAACTGTCTTTCAGACATCTCAAACTGGATGTTTAGTAGACATCTCAAACCTAATACAGTCAAAACAGTTCATTACCTTTCCCCTTAAACGGCCAACCACTATCCTTTCCTTTCTTATT
Source organism: Gracilinanus agilis (assembly GCF_016433145.1). Classification (NCBI taxonomy): domain Eukaryota; kingdom Metazoa; phylum Chordata; class Mammalia; order Didelphimorphia; family Didelphidae; genus Gracilinanus; species Gracilinanus agilis. The sequence goes on from NC_058133.1 coordinate 246,285,482, forward strand.
ACTGCAGAGAAGTCACCCAACATTCCTCATTATCTTTTACAAAATATATGACTATCTCTTCTTTCTTGCCTTGGACCAGGGAGTGTTTTCTCATTTGCATCACAAATCCCAATAACTGAATGACAGATTTCCTGATGTCTGACCTCCTTGGCCATGGTTTCTTCCTCCCTCCACCTTCCTCTACTGTCTCTCCTGAAAATGGTATTACTTGTCTATCCTCCATTTCAGCAGAATGCTACCAATTGGCTAACCTTAATAGAGGGGCCTCAACCCTAGGGCACAATTTCTACTGAAAGCATGACTAATCTTTTGACCTTTGTCAAGGATTCATTTTCCAGTTTTGTAGCTCTCCTAGCAAATTTGGAATTCATTTTCTTTAATCTCTCTTTATTTGACTTGTGGTTATCAGTACAGTTGGTAAATGAGGGCCTCCCTGGGTTCTCCAGGAACTCCAGCTGAGAAATTCTTTAATACTGGCAATGAAGCTTTTATAAAAATACTTTCCTTACTCCCCCCCTAGGAGGAATAAAAATGAATTTAAAATAAAATAATTTGGCAGGGAGATTAGTGAAAGTGGAAGGAGATTGGGATCAGGTTTTTATATAAACAAAATAAATGGCAGTGGCTTCTATTTGAAAATGTGGAAAAAATTAATAATTTTGTCGACATGGAATCTAGAGACCCCAAACTTGTGGCCTAGTGAGATAGGATGAAACCCAAGTTTTAGAAATAGCTTGTAGGCTGGAGACCCCCAAAGCTTGTGCTTCCCTGTTCCCCTGAGAATCCACCCTGAGGGAATCTCAGGCCAGCAGTTGCAGACTGAATAATGGACCCTAGGGTAAATGCTAAATACCCTTTTGTCTTAGGTAGTCTTCCCCATTGTATCAAAGACCCTGTCCCAGGAAGACATACCAGGGCAGGAACCATCCTTTAGTATCCATTGTGTAAGCAGTCCCTTCCCTTACACCCTAGCCTCTGGCTAGGATTCCTTTCCCAAGCTTGATTGTAAATCCCATCCTCACCAGTATAATGCCAATCATCTCCCAGCCCCTGGATCTTCCCAAATGGTATATAAGTCCCCCAATTTCCTTTGTTCCTTGGGGTGGTCATCTAGCTCAGTGTCACTCCCAGGGGGTCAGGGATCAGAGCAAAGCAGTGTTCAATCCTGGACTCTGCACAAGGCGCAGCTCTGCATAAGAGGCCAAGTAGCCCTGTTCCCCCTTTCCCTTTATTAAAGAGTGGCTTTATGATTATTTAATAGTTCTGTGTTTTTTATAAGTTAACAGTTTAATGAAGGAAAATTTTAAACTATTATGAAATTATAGCTACAAGTATGAATTAATTTAGCTCTTCAATGAAGTGAAAGAAAATTGCATAATACAAACTGTTTATATGCATTTCTATTATGCTAACATATACATATATATGTCTATGAATATATAAATATATATACATATATACACACACACATATATTGATTATCTCATTTGACCCTGAAAAACAACCTTGGGAAGTATAGATGAGTCTGAATACTAGGAAGCTTTAGTTTGAGGCATAGTAATGGTGTAAGGAGCTAGGTATAAACAGGTTGAATGTGAAGAATTAAGGCTAAGGTGTTTTCTAACAGAATGGCTTCAACTACCATAAACTTGCTAATTGAAAAAGATTTTTTTATTGAATTTTGAAAGATTGGAGGATCATTGGAAGAGTGAATCCTACTGCTGGTCCAATAATCATCTTCTAGTGCATCCTATAGCTTGAGACAAGGGAAGCCTATCAATGATTCCTGGCCAACCTCTACTGTCTTCTCTGGTCTGAGAAACAAAACAGAGCGAAAAAGGAAGGTTTTCTCAGGAATTCAGATTCTTTTCTGAGACAAGAGAGCTGGTTGAAAGCAAATTTGACAAATAAAATCCTGTTAGAAATCAATTGGGTGGGGCTTGTCTATATTGACCAGAGTCAATCCTGAGAAAATTTTCTATGAACTCTGCTGTACTGGGAGAAGAAGAATCTTGGAGTCAATTGGACAAGTAGAACCTTTGATATATTCAAATTTGAGGAATTAGGGAGTTCTCCATCCTAAGGTGAACTACTATTATTAGATCTTATTTCAGTCCCCTGTTGAAGGTAATTTTGAACAAAAAGAGCTGGTCATTGCTTCTTTGGCTTAAGGACAGAAGAGGAGGGCATTTGTCTAGCAGGAATCTCCAGAGTTCCAGTTCAGAATTATGTCATGAATCTCCTTATTAGAGTCCTTTTTTTTTTTTAACCCTCACCTTCTGTTTTAGAATTGATGCTAAGTATTGACTTTAAGGCAAAAGAGTGGTAAGGACTAGGCAATTGGGGTTAAGTGACTTGCCAAGGGTTCATATAACTAAAAAGTATCCCATGCTATATTTGAACTTAGAGCTTCCTTTCTCTCTCTTTTTAAGTGTGTGTTTACTCTCTACCTGTGTTTACTCTCTACCTGAACATTGTATGCTGACTTAATAAAAGTGTGACTCAGGCCTTTGGATAGATATTCTGGCATTTGCCTCATAGAGAATAGCTGTCATGATTATTCTTGTTTTTATGCTGTATCATTAAGTACATATTTTGTATTTAAGAATAATGGGGTTATATGCCAATATAAATTCTAAATACAGATACATATCTTATATAAAGAAGTGTGGGGGGTAACTTTTTACAACTCTGGATAGGGGAAGCTTTTATTGCCAAATAAGGGAGAAGTGGAATGGACTGTTTTGATTGCCTAAATTAAAAAAAGTTTTTTTCATCAATAAAATTACTGAAGTTAAAGTTAGAAGGGAAGCAGTTAACAGGGAGGGGAAATCTTTGCAGAAAGTTTTTCTGATAAAGATTTCATGGTCAAGTAAGTTACTCAAATTTCATAGAGAATTTTTAAAGAAAAAGGCTAAAGAGGTTCCGGGTTAAGATGGCAGCAGAATAAAAAGCAGCTGCTTGACTTCTCCTAACCCAAGCATGTAGGACTCCTCAAGAAGACATAAAAACAAATCCAGAGGAAAGAAGGTACCCCACAACAGGGCGCAGCATCAGAGGTACATGGAAAAGGGGCATTTCCATGCTATAAAGGGGTAAAACAGCCCCCACAAAAACAGGAGCGGAGGTACCCCCCACCCCCACCCCATATCACCTACCTCGTCAAAGCCAGCGCACGGGAGTCGGAGCAGGTTTGGGGCACCCATCGGGTCATTGGCAGCTCACCAGGGCTTGTTCCTGGGAGCAGCAAGACTTGGGACCCCCCGGGAGGCTGAGGAACTCGTGGACTCTAAGCGCAGACCCTGAGCCCAGGCACAGGGGCTGACACAGGCGCCGGCTGAGGCACGGATTAAAGCGGGGACTGGGGCACGGACAAAGGGGTTGATCCTGAGTGCAGGAGCGGACCTTGAGTGGGGACCAAGTGCAGAGAGGTGCTTGACTGTGGAAGCAGCTCTCTGAGACTGTTAAAGGAGCTTCAGGAAAAAGAATGCACAAGGAGACCACCAGGAGGCTTGTCCCAAAACAACTATACCTGAGACCTCAGGAATCTCTAAAGAGCCAGGAATCTCTAAACAGGTCCTGGGCACAAGCATAAAGCTGAGAGGGAACTCAGCTTACTATAGCAAGCCATCAGGAAAACCAGAAGAGAAAGATGAAGAAGAAAAAACCTTTAACACTTGACAACTTTTACACAGAAAAAATCCAGACAACGGAGGAAACAACTGAGGAGAACAAACAATCCAAACCTTTCCAAAACAATGAAAATGGGTCACAAGGTCTTGAAGAGTTCAGATCTGAGATCATGAGAAAGATGGAAGAGATCTGGCAAGAAAATAACAGTTTAAAAGGCAGAATTTCACAACTGGAAATTGAGGCAAGTAAATCAAAGACCAGAAATGACCATATTGAAAAGGAAAACCAGTCTCTAAAGGCTAGAATTGAGCAATTAGAAAAAGATGCCCCCAAATCAAAAGAATTAATAAGCAAATTGGAGACCAAAATCAAACAGCTGGAAAACAGGTCAGACCAAACTGAAAAGAAAAATCAAAAGCTTATAGCAAAAAAAACAGTCTCTAAAGACAAGAATTGGGCAAGTAGAAGCCAATGATCTATCAAGACAGCAAGATCAAATAAAACAAAGTCAAAAGACAGATAAAATAGAAGGAAACATGAAATATCTCAATGAGAAACTGATAGATCAAGAAAACCGGTCTAGAAGAGACAACCTGAAAATCATTGGTCTTCCAGAAAAACCAGAAATTAATAGAAATTTGGACTCCATACTAAAAGAAATTATTCAGCAAAATTGCCTGAAATTCTACAACAAGAGGGCAATATAAACATTGAAAGGATCCATAGATCACCCTCTACACTAGACAATGAGAAGACAGGAATATAATAGCTAAATTTAAGAGCTTCCAACTAAAAGAAAAAATAGTACAAGAAGCCAGAAAGAGACAATTCAGATATCAAGGAGCACCAATCAGGATCACACAGGATCTGGCAGCCTCCACACTAAAAGAATGCAAGGCTTGGAATATGATATTCAGAAAGGCAAGAGAAATGGGTTTACAACCAAGGATCACCTACCCATCAAAACTGACTATATTCTTCCAGGGGAAAGTTTGGGCATTCAACAAGATAGACAATTTCCAAGCATTTGCACAGAAAAGACCAGGACTAAATGGAAAGTTTATATCCAACCACAAAAATCAAGAGAAACATGAAAAGGTAAATAAGAAACAGAAGGGAAAGTAAGAAAACTCATATTTTTTTAAATTTGCCTCTTTAAGGGCTTCAGTAAGATCTAATTATTGGTACTCCTATGTGGGGAAATGTTATGTATAATTCTCTGTAGTGAACTCTGTTCACCATTATAGCATTCACTATTATAATAATTAGAAGAATTATTCATAGGGAGAGGTTGGAATACCAAATGGTCTAAGATAATATGGGTGGGAAGGAAAAAGGGGGATGAATAGTAGAGGACACCAAGAGAATCTTGAAGGAATAAGAAAAATAGGATATTCTATTACACACAAAGAGGGCATGGGAAGGAGAAGGGATGAATACTATTATAAGAAGGAGAGGAAGAAAGCATGAAGAGGTAATATTTACACCTTACTCTCAGTGTAATTAACCCTGAGAGGGAAGAATAGTTATATCCATTGGGATATAAAACTCTATCTAACCCTACTGAGAAAGTCAGAAGGGATAAACCAAGGGGAGCAGGGGAGTGGGGAGGTCAAAAAAAGGGAGGGGAGAAGAAGGGGGGAGGGAATTCATTAGGCCTTTAAAAATAAAAAGAGGAGAATAACAAGGGAGGGGGTAGAAAGGAAAGTTAATTAAGGGAGGGGATAAGGGATAGGGTCTTAATAGCAAACCACTGGTTTTAAAGGAAATAGTTTAAGGAGAAGGGATAGGAATAGGGGAGGATACGAAAATGTCAGTGAATGCACAACTGACAATTATAACTCTGAATGTGAATGGGATGAACTTGCTCATAAAACGGAAGCAAATAGCAGAGTGGATTAGAAACCAAAATCCTACCATATGTTGTCTACAAGAAACACATATGAGGCGGGGTGGACATACACAAGTTTAAGGTTCAGGGCTTGAGCAAAATATTTTGGGCGTCAAAAGAGAAAAAGAAGGCAGGAGTGGTTATTATGATTTCTGACAAAGCCAAAGTAAAAATAGATATGATTAAAAAAGACAGGGAAGGTCATTACATCCTGATTAAAGGCAGTATAAACAATAAGGAAATAACACTGCTCAATATGTATGCACCAAGTGGTACAGCATCCAAATTCATAAAGGAGAAACTGGCAGAGCTCAAGAAGGAAATAGATAGTAAAACCATACTAGTGGGAGATCTAAATATTCCTCTTTCAGATCTATATAAATCAAACCAAAAAATAAATAAGAAAGAGGTAAAAGAGGTGAATGAAGTCCTAGAAAAATTAGATTTAATTGATATGTGGAGAAAAATAAATAGGGACAAAAAGGAATACACCTTCTTTTCAGCTGCACATGGTACATTCACAAAGACTGACCATGTAATAGGGCATAGAAACATTGCAAACAAATGCAAAAGAGCAGAAATAATAAATGTAACTTTCTCAGATCATAATGCAATAAAAACAATAATTAGTAAGGGTACCTGGACAGGAAAATCAAAAACTAATTGGAAATTAAGTAATATGATTCTCCAAAACCAGCTAGTCAAAGAAGAAATCATAGAAACAATCAACAATTTCATTGAAGAGAATGACAATGATGAGACATTCTACCAAACTCTGTGGGATGCAGCCAAGGCAGTACTCAGAGGGAAGTTTATATCCTTGAGTGCATATATTAACAAATTAGGGAGGGCAGAGATTAATGAATTGGGCATGCAACTTAAAAAATTAAAAATCGAGCAAATTAAAAATCCCCAGATGAAAACTAAATTAGAAATACTAAAAATCAAGGGAGAAATTAATAAAATCGAAAGTAAAAGAACTATTGAATTAATAAATAAGACTAGAAGCTGGTATTTTGAAAAAACAGATAAAATAGACAAAGTACTGGTCAATCTAATTTAAAAAAGGAAAGAAGAAAACCAAATTGACAGTAGCAAAGATGAAAAGGGAGACCTCACCTCTAATGAAGGGGAAATTAAGACAATCATTAAAAACTATTTTGACCAATTATATGGCAATAAATATAGCAATCTAAGAGATATGGATGAATATTTACAAAAATATGAATTGCCTAGATTAACAGCAGAAGAAATAGAATACCTAAATAATCCCATATCAGAAAAAGAAATTGAACAAGCCATCAAAGAACTCCCTAAGAAAAAATCGCCAGGGTCTGATGGATTTACAAGTGAATTCTATCAGACATTCAAAGAGCAACTAATCCCAAAACTACACAAATTATTTGATATAATAAGCAAAGAAGGAATCCTACCAAATTCCTTTTATGACACAAATATGGTACTGATTCCAAAGCCAGGGAGATCAAAAACAGAGAAAGAAAACTATAGACCAATCTCCCTAATGAACATCGATGCAAAAATCCTAAATAGAATACTAGCAAAGAGACTCCAGCAGGTGATCAAGAGGATCATCCACCATGATCAGGTGGGATTTATACCAGGAATGCAAGGATGGTTCAACATTAGGAAAACCATCCACATAATTGACCATATCAACAGTCTAACAAACAAAAATCACATGATTATCTCAATAGATGCTGAAAAAGCCTTTGACAAAATACAGCACCCACGGCAACTGGGTAGCTCAGTGGAGTGAGAGTCAGCCTAGAGACAGGAGGTCCTAGGTTGAAACCCGGCCTCAGCCACTTCCCAGCTGTGTGACCCTGGGCAAGTCACTTGACCCCCATTGCCCACCCTTACCAATCTTCCACCTATGAGACAATACACTGAAATACAAGGGTTTAAAAAAAATACAGCACCCATTCCTATTGAAAACACTGGAAAGTATAGGAATAGAAGGACCTTTCCTAAAAACAATAAACAGTATATACCTAAAACCATCAACAAGCATCATATGCAATGGGGATAAATTAGAAGCCTTTCCAATAAGATCAGGAGTGAAACAAGGATGCCCATTATCTCCTCTATTATTTAACATTGTACTAGAAACACTAGCAGTAGCAATTAGAGAAGAAAAAGAAATAAAGAAATTGAGGTTATTAAAATAGGCAATGAGGAGACTAAGCTATCACTCTCTGCAGATGATATGATGGTCTACTTAAAAAATCCTAGAGAATCAACTAAGAAGCTTGTAGAAATAATCAACAACTTTAGCAAAGTTGCAGAATACAAAATAAATGCACATAAATCATCAGCATTTCTATATATTTCCAACACATCACAGCAGCAAGAGGTAGAAAGAGAAACACCATTTAAAATCGCCCTAGACAATATAAAATACTTAGGAATCTATCTACCAAAGCAAACACAGGAATTATATAAAAACAACTACAAAACACTTTCCAAACGATTAAAACTAGATCTAAACAATTGGAAAAACTGATTGCTCATGGTTAGAACGAGCTAACATAATAAAAATGACCATTCTACCCAAATTAATTTACCTATTTAGTGCCATACCTATCAAACTACCAAAAATATTTTTCACTGAATTAGGAAAAACTATAACAAAGTTCATTTGGAATAACAAAAGATCAAGAATATCAAGGGAAATTATGAAAAAAAATGTGAAGGAAGGGGGCCTAGCAGTACCAGATATTAAACTATACTATAAAGCAGCACTTTGACAAAATACAGCACCCAGGGCAGCTGGGTGGCTCAGTGGATTGAGAGCCAGGCCTAGAGACTGGAGGTCCTAGGTTCAAGTCCAGCCTCGGACACTTCCAGCTGTGTGACCTTGGGCAAGTCACTTGACCCCTATCGCCCACCCTTACCACTCCTGGACTAAGGACGGTCCCTAGCAGGGATGAAAAAGGAGGAGGGTTGGGCGTGGGGCTAGCAACCCCACCCTGTAAAAACTACATCAGCTAAAGAAACTGCAACCTAAAGTAGGGGCAGCTGGGCTAGCTCAGTGGATTGAGAGCCAGGCCTAGAGAGGAAAGGTCCTAGGTTCAAATCCGGGCTCAGACACTTCCCAGCTGGGTGACCCTGAGCGACCCATTGCCTACTGGTTGTGCCCTATGCTCCTAGAATGGAGTCCCAGGATAAAAAAAAAAAATAAAAAATAAAGCAGCACTCATCAAAATGGTATGATACTGGCTAAGAGACAGAAGGGAGGATCAGTAGAATAGACTTGGGGTAAGTGACATCAGCAAGACAGTATATGATAAACCCAAAGAGCCCAATATTTGGGACAAAAATCCACTATTTGACAAAAACTGTTGGGAAATTTGGAAAATAATATGGAAGAGATTAGGTTTAGATCAACATCTCACACCCTACACCAAGATAAATTCAGAATGGGTGAATGACTTGAATATAAAGAGGGAAACTATAAATAAGTTAAGTGAACACAGAATAGTATACTTGTCAGATCTCTGGGAAAGGAAAGATTTTAAAACCAAGCAAGAGTTAGAGAAAAATTACAAAATGTAAAATAAATTATTTTGATTATATAAAACTAAAAAGCTTTTGTACAAACCAAAACAATGTAGCCAAGATCAGAAGGGAAACAACAAATTGGGAAAAAATCTTTATAACAAAAAACTCTGACAAGGGTCTAATTATTCTAATATATAAGGAGTTAAATCAATTGTATAAAAAATCAAGCCATTCCCCAATTGATAAATGGGCAAGAGACATGAATAGGCAATTTTCAGGTAAAGAAATCAAAAGTATCAATAAGCACATGAGAAAGTGTTCCAAATCTCTAATAATTAGAGAAATGCAAATCAAAACAACTCTGAGGTATCACCTCACACCTAGCAGATTGGCTAAAATGAAAGAAGGGGAGAGTAATGAATGTTGGAGGGGATGTGGCAAAATTGGGCAATTTGGATCTATGTTCAAAGGGCTATAAAAGAATGCCTACCCTTTGATCCAGCCATACCATTGTTGGGCTTGTACCCCAAGAAGATCATAGATAAACAGACTTGCACAAAAATATTTATAGCTGCACTTTTTGTGGTGGCAAAAAACTGGAAAACGAGGGTATGCCCTTCATTTGGGGAATGGCTGAACAAACTGTGGTATATGCTGGTGATGGAATACTATTGTGCTAAAAGGAATAATAAACTGGAGGAATTCCATGTCAATTGGAAAGACCTCCAGGAATTGATGCAGAGTGAAAGGAGCAGAGCCAGAAGAACACTATACACAGAGACTGATATACTATGGTAAAATCGAATGCAATGGACTTCTGTACTAGCAGCAATGCAATGACCCAGGACAATTCTGAGGGATTTATGGAAAAGAATGCTACCCACATTCAGAGGAAGTACAGCAGGAGAGGAAACACAGAAGAAAATCAACTGCTTGAATACATGGGATGATGAGGACATGATAGGGGATCAAAAGTACCACACCAATGCAACTATCAACAATTTGGAAATAGGTCTTGATTAATGACACATGTTAAAACCAGTGGAAATGCATATCGGCCAGGGGACGGGGAGTATCGGGGGGTGAAGGGGAAAGTAAGAGCATAAATCTTGTAACCATGTTAACTTTTCTAAAATATAAATATTAATAAATGTTTAAAATTTAAAAAGAAAGAAGGAAAAAGGCTAAAGGCTAAAAGATTCAAGCAGTTTTCTTTTTTAAACATTATTTACTTTTTATAATTTGAATTCCAAATTCTCTCCCTCCCTCCAACATCTTCCTGATTTATTGAGAAGGAAAGTAATGTGACATCAATTATGTCATGGGCATTGTGCAGAGATGGCAGGGACCCTGTACCCCTTAACTCAGGCTGTGAACAGGGGAATTCCCTTCCCCCTTCCTGCCCTGGTGACTCCCTAGGCAAAGACCATCCTCCTTGGTATTCCTTTAAGTTGAGATAGATAAAGAAATACACCTCCTTGATAACATATCTCAGACATCCATACCAACACCTCCCCCCTCCACAGAATACCTGAGTGTTTACCACTGTAGAATCACATCCTAATCATGAGACAGCATCAGGTCCCCACAATTATAAAAGTATATAATCCCCAGGATTGAGGGATTCCGGGGCAGCCTCCCATGGCTGTTCCACTCATACTGTCTTGCTGGCCATTAATCCTATCTTACTAATAAATCTTTCTTTTTACTTTTAAGCTAAGTATGGAGTCCTCTCATTCTTAAGAATGGTTTCCTTCCCAAACCCAGGAGTTCACCATTTGCACCCCTATAACAAATTATACATGTGAAATCATGCAAAATATTTCCATGTTAGCCATGTTGCAAAAAATAAAAATAGAAAAAGCAAGAAACATAAAGAAAGTGAAAAAATACATCAATCTATACTCAGAAATCAGGTTTCTTTCTGGAAGGGAAGAGCACTTTTTTTGGTCATGAATCCTTTTTTTTGTACATATAAATCCTTTTCTTTTTTCTTTGTTCTCTTTGGGATATAGACCTCTAAGTGGTATTGCTGGGTCAAAGGGTATGCACTGGTTTTATTGTTGTTGTTGTTTTGTATGCACAGTTTGATAGCCTTTTGGGCAAAATTATAAATTGTTTTCCAGGATGGTTGAACCATTTCACTATACTAGTAGTTCATTAGTGTAGTTTTTTTTTTTTTTATTCCCCTCAACACAGATAGCTCAGGATTGCTTTTATTTGCATTTCTCTACTCAATAGTGACTTAGATCATTATTAATTCTCTCTGACTCTGGGCAAGTCACTTAACCCTGCTTGCCTCAATTACTCATTTATAAAATGAGCTGCAGAAGGAAATGGCAAACCATATCTTTGCTAAGAAAACACCAAATGGAAACAGTCAGACATACCTCCAGTGACTCAATGACATCAACAAATTCTATCTCCAGCACTCAGTACATGTTATATAGTAAGCAATTAATAATGTTATATTCGTTTGCAATATTGCAAGCCAGATGGTATGAAGTGTCAGATCATGGGAAATAAAGAGGTTGAAGAACTGGAAGGCCAAAGGGGTCAAAGTAGTTGATGTTTCCAAAGCATATGTTGAATTCCTCTGGTATAAAGGATAAAAAGAAAGACTGTGATACTTTCTAATGTTTTTAAAAGAGGAATGAGGATTATGTTTTCTAATGAGTTTTTCTGATTCTATTGAAATAACCATATGATTTTTATTGTTTTTGTAATTAACATATTCAATTTTGTTTATAGTTTTCCTATATTGAGTTGGTTGGATTTCTGGTATTAACATAGAATGGTTGTAAAGTATGATCTTTGTAATATAGTGTTATAAACTATTATAGTTTTACTATGTTCTTAGTATTGATATTAATTCATTTTCTATGGTGTTTTTAGCAAAATGTAATTTCTCCGTTTATCTCTCTTAATTAGATTTATTTTTGCAGTTGTATTATCTGACATCAAGATTGCTACCCTTGATTTTTTAAAAAATTCAGAGAAGTATCACAGATTCTGCTCCAGCCCCTTATTTTAAATGTCTTTGTACTGTTCTGTTTCAAACATGTTTCTAGTAAATAATGGATTGTTGGATTCTGGTTTCTAACCCATTCTGTTATCTTCTTCCATTTAATATATGAATTCATCCCATTCATTTTCACAGTTATACTATATATACTATATAGTAGATGGGTATTTCCCTCAATCTTACTCCTTTATACTTTTCCATGTCTTTTTTTCCCTATCCCCTCTTTAAGAGCCTGTTTTGCTTCTATCTACTACTTCCATCTTATTCCCCCTTCATTCCTTTTACTAAATCTCTTTCTCTCCTATTTCCTTGCTTGATAAGATACATATTTTATATCCAAATTGTATGTATGTATATTCTTCTCTCTTTTAACTGGCTCAAATGGGAGTGAGATTCTAGTGTCATCTACCTCCCCCTATCCTCACTCTTCCCACTTTTGCAATAAACTCCTTGCAATCCCATTGGAGAAACAATAAAAACTTTCCCTATAACATCAAACATGAAGTAAGAATTAATACAAAATGTCTAAGCTATTATTTGATATAGTATTAGGATAGTGAAGGAGGCCAGGCCCCCCTTAGGGAATGATAAGCAACGCAAGTAAGAAACTCTCTCCCCTCTCTGTGAAAACGGCAAGGCCGATAAACCCTATCTCACCCAACCACTTGTAAACCCTATCTCATCTGGCCACTTTAGCTAGCAGAAACTGCAAGGCAGACACTTACTGATTAGCTTTGCTATAAAAGCATGTAACCACCCCCGACCCTTTTGGAATGCTACTTTGCAGTTTCCCCTGGTGCACCAGCTCAATAAACGAGCCTCCTTGTGAATTGCAGTGTCGGTCTCGGTTTGTTGGGTAGGCTCATGGAGAATGGACCCTAACAATAGCTATATGCAATTTACATATGATATTTCTGAGAAAAAAAATTCAAATACCAAAGATATCACCTTAAAGGGAGATTCCTGAGACTGAACCTGGTCCATGTAGCTCTAGAGTTTCCTAATAATGTACAAAAAGTGAAACTACTTTCAGCATAACATGGTTCCCCTAAACTAGGGGGCTTCAAGGGAAGGTTGGATGACCAGTACTCGAGAATGCTGTGGGGAAGTTCTTGAGCTCTGTCCCAGATGATCCTTTCCAACTTTAAAATTCTGCAATTTTTTAATTTGAATGAAAATTATAGCAAAATTCTTCTTTGTTACTCAATTTAAAGAACATTGAACAAAAGCTAAAATGGAGGACATAACAAAACTGACCATTTATATAAAATTGCTCCTGTAAAATTGACAAGAGGCAGTGAGCTGAAATGGCAATAATCAGTTATATTTAGAATCAAAAGGGTTGAGACTATAAGGGACTTAAAGGTCATGCCTGTCTGGGTATTTTATACACACACACACACACAGTTATGGATATGTTTCTAGGGATAGATAGATATAGAGGATGTATCTACATATCTATATTGATCTAGATGATATATATAGATGATATAGAGATAGAGATAAGTGGTGTTGATATATCATCTATATGTCTCTTTGTCTCTGTCTCTTTCTCTGTCTCTTTAACTGGGACCCAAAGATAAGATGTTTATTGTTACTTAAATAGTAGACACCAAAGCCTGGATTCTAGTCCAATTGTTTTGTCTTTAAATCTAGGTTATTTTTAACTATGCAACAGAAATAAATTCTTAACATCAAGTAAGGGATAGTAAACACTATGATAGGTGATTCAGAGAATTTATAATATAGGGATAATAGAGTAATAATGACACACTGGGTTTTAGTTTCATCTGTAAAATGAATATAGCAATCTCTGTCACCCTACTTCAGAGAGTTCTTGTGAAAAGCAAATGAAATAATGAAGAGTACTTTGTAAATGCTTTGTAAAATAACTACTAGTTATTATTATAACCACTCATTCATTTTTCAGCACTTCCTTTCATTATTCCCATTGTCCCTGGATTTCTTCCAGTGTATTTAGACTATCATAGAGTACCACTGAGAAGTCTCTTGTTCCTCAGAGAGAAAGACAAAAACTATCCCTATCATCATCTTAGTTAACCAAACAGCCTGCTATTAATTACTCCTTTGAGGTCCATTTTAAGGTAGCTGTCAAGGGTTCCATTTGGGATGCTATCCCTTGAGGGGCACCTGCATTTGTCAGGAAATCTGCTTTGCATAAACCAAAACTATTTTGCAGCTTGTACTTAATATGCAGAATCCACCATTCAACTTAGGCCAATGGATTCAAAAGAAAAAGTCTTTATTTGTACATTTTTCTTTTTTTGCTTCAAAACAAATTATCTAAATACAATGGTAAATAAAGTGAGTATTTCTGGACCATTTGCTTTATTTATATGGTTTTTATAAGGCTTGTTAACAGTCAAGAAGATGGATTAGCTAAAATCAGAGGGTCTTTTTCAACTCATACTCCAAGATAAATCCCATTCCATAATCCTTGACAAGAAGTTATTTGATTAGAAGACCTCCAATTATGAAAAATCCTCTATTCAGATAAGTAGGCAACAAAATATGTAGTACATACAGACAGGTTCAGAAAGATTTGGACTTATATTTTATCTTGAACATCCACTAGTTTTATGACTCTGGGCAAGTCACTTTATCTATATCAGACTCAATTATGTCTTCTGTAGAATGGAGGTAATAGCAGCTTCTATGGCATAGGGTTGTTGTAAAGATCAAAAGAGATAACATATCTAAAGCAAACCTTAAAATGTTACATAAATATTAGCTGTTTCTAATACTATTACTACTACTTCCTGAAGTAATCAGTTAAATTTTTGTATGACTCTAGTGTTAGGAAGTTTCTCTCAATTGAGCCTAAAATTCCTTCTGCGACTTTCATCTATAGTTCCTTTTTCTTCTTTCTGAGGTCAAACAGAGAAAATTTAATCCTTTTTCTGTATAACAGCCCTTCAGATACTAGAAGACTCTATCAGGTTCCCCTGAGTCTTTTCTCCAAGTTAAATATTCCTGGTTCTTCACATGATATGGACTAAAAAATTCTTCACCATCCTGTTTTCCTTGCTCTATGCACTTTCCAACTTGTACCAGTGCCCTCCCTAAAAGGCAGGTGACTATGTGGTCCTCAGAAATTTACATTGTTTGACCAGACCAGAGCACAGAGAGACTTCCTTAATCCTGTTATGCCTTTTTTACTGCAGCCAAGATTCCATAGTTTTTATGACTGTAACATCACACTGCTGAAGCAAATAACTTCAGGCCACTGAACCCCCAGGATCTTTTTTTCAAACAAATTATTGTCCAACTATTATTCTATCTTTTACTTAAAGTCATTTTTAAACCTGTGGGTAACTACTGTCTTTTTTTTACTTTTAAATTGAATCTTAGTTTCAACCCAATGCATATTAAGATTGCTTTGGATCCTAATTCTGTCATCAATTATCCCTACTAAGTCAGTGTCCTGTCCAGATTTGATGTGTCAAATCATTGATAAAAATATTAAATAGCACCATGGCCCCACACAATGTCTCCACTGGAGATCTGACTAAATGACAATCTAACAATTAACAACTTCTTTTTGAGTCTGGCCATTCAGCAGTTCCAAAATCCTTCCAATTGTATTATGAGCTACTGTCCATTTCTCTTTTTTCTCCCACAAGAATATTTTGTCAAATATTATCAAATATAAATAACAAGACGTATTTTGTCAAATGCTTTGCTAAAATCTAGGCAAACTATTTAAAGTGTTCTCTCAAATTACATGTTTAGCATAATCCTATGGAAAATGGAAATGTTTAGTGTAACATGACCTGTGTGATAGGAACACATTATAGGATTGGAAAAAGGCTAATGTTTTGATATTCAAAAAAAAGAGAGTGGAAGTGACTATGAATTACAGGCTTGATTATAGCTTGTTTGACTTTTCTCTGTACATTATATTATACATGGAATTCCTCCAGTTCATCATTCCTTTCAGCACAATAGTATTCCATCACCAGTAGATACCATAATTTGTTCAGCCATTCCCCAATTGATGGACACCTCCTCATTTTCCAATTTTTTGCCACCACAAAGAGCCCACCTATAAATATTTTTGTACAAGTATTTTTCCTTATTATCCCTTTGGGGAACAAATACAGTAGTGACATGGTTAGATCAAAGGGCAAGCATTCTTTTTAAACATATGTTCTCATTATGAATATTTTGCTTCTCAAACTTTATCCTAACCTTCCTACTCAAACCATTTCAATCATCAAAGAAAAAGGCATTTAAATAGAGCTTTTAGGTAACATCCTATGATAATATCACCTTTTTTTTTTTTTAAAACCCTTACCTTCCGTCTTGGAGTCAATAAGGCAGAAGAGTGGTAAAGGTAGGCAATGGGGGTCAAGTGACTTGCCCAGGGTCACACAGCTAGGAAGTATCTGAGGCCAGATTTGAACCTAGGATCCCCTGTCTCTAGGCCTGGCTCTCAATCCACTGAGCTACCCAGCTGCCCCCTATGATAACCTTTTAAAAAAAATTTCTTCCCAGAACTCTCAGTTGCTATAATTTTGATTGAATTCATTTATTACTAATTGGCTATTATAGTGTTTTTTAAACTGATTTTATCAGATGATTTTTTTTTAATGGGAGACATTATTATAATATCCTTTGAAGAGGGAGAATTTAAAATCATTCATCAACCATTTCATTCATGACCAGAAAGTTCTTTCTTCTCATCCTTTCTTCTCACATCAATTTCCTTTTCAGAGATTGAAGAACTGATATGCATTTTCTATATGTTATCCTTTAATAAATTTACAGACTGTTAGAAGCTAAGCAGAGAGCATAAATCTATTCCTTGCTAATCTGTTCTAATTTTATCTCACTGACACAGTCCAAGTTTATTAATTTATAAATTATAAACACGTAATTTTGATCCGTTATTGATCAGGTAAAGTATGAATGATTAAGAGCAATCCATTTCCATTCCTAAAGTTATAAATCATTCATCCTATTGATTGTGGACAAAGAAAAGTCATAGGATTTAGAGATATAAAGGACTTTAGATATTGTTGAATATAATCCCTCATTTTACAAATGAGAAAACTAAGGACCTGTTTGAACCTTGGTACTTTGACCAAGCATTTTTTCTGCTATAATAATATTGTGCCTCCTGTGTCATACATTATTAAATATTATTTGTTTTCCTTTCCAGTTACCTGCTAATCTTTCCTAAAGTTTACTTTTTTCAGAATCAAATGGACAAATCCTGAAATTCAAATCATTGACAATGGATCCTAGATTTACTAATAGTTGGCATTTTAGTTTAAGAATATATATCTATATGCCCCTTCATTAGTCAACCTTAATTTTGATTTGATCATTACCTTTCTATAATGTTTTAGGTTTAAATCTTGTCCAGAAAGGGAATTGAAATTAATCAGTATTTCCTAACTGATGTCAGGATGAATTGGCCTTTCTCGATATGTGAAGGTGAGTGAATCAATTATATTTCAGTCCTCTATACTCTCTATATACAATTGCCCAGATACCAAGTTTCTTATTAATGTGCCAACTAGACTGAGCCCAGGACCAGATCTTCAATTGTCCATTCCCTTGCTCTCCTGGATAGTGAAAGTAGGGGGAGAGGAAGGGAATAAGAATTTATATAGTACCTACTATGTGCCAGGCATTGTGCTAAATGTTCTATAGACATTATCTCACTTGATCCTCTCAGAAACCACTGGGAGGTAGGTGATTTATTATCTCTTGGATTTTGCTTTGTTTAGTCATTTTTTACTTTATCTGACTCTGTGACCATATTTGGGTTTTTCTTGGCAAAGATACCTGAAGAGCTTGATATTTCCTTCTCTAGCTCATTTTACAGATGAGGAAACTGAGGAAAACAGGGTCAATGATTTTCCCAAATTCACATAGCTAGTGTCTGAAGTCAGATTTGAACTCAATAAAATGAGTTTTCCTGATTCCAGGCTCCAGCCACTAAGCCACCGAACTGCCCAGCAATTGGATTTTGTTATTGTACAGAAAAATTATTCATTTTTGAGGGTTTATTGTCTAGTCTGTGATTTTATTGAAGCAATTTATTCTCTCAATTAGTATAATCATTGATTAGTACTTTCAAAGAAGCATTTTATTTTCTCTTTGCTTATTTTTATCATTTTAATTTTTCTTTGAATTTTTACCTCTACTCCCATTTTCAAAACTATATCAATAATAGTAGAAAGAAAAGAACTTCTTGTTTTATTCCTGTATTTAACTTAAAAAGTTTCTAGTATGTGTTCATTGAATCTGAATATTGCTTTTGGTTTTAGATGAATACTTTTTTCATGATTTTAAGAAAAGGTCCCTGTGTGACTGTACTTTGTAAGGATTTTAACACAAATTGGTGTTATACTTTGTCAAAGACTTTTCCTATGTATATTAAGATAATAATATAGTTGAAGATTGTAAGTTTTTAATATGATTAATTGTTCATTGTTTTGCTAATATTGTACCATCCAACTTAGTCATGATTTCTTGAATGAATCACTATATTCTATTTTATTGAGATTTTATTTTTAAATTTTGATTCATTAGTGATATTGATTCTTCCATGGTTTATTCTTCCCTAGTTTAGGTATTGTCTTATAAACTGAATGCAGAAGGATTTTTTCTTTCATAGTTTTTTCTTTCTTAATTTTTGAGAATAATTTCTATAGTATAAGTATTAATTTTTCTTTGAAAGTTCGATGAAATTATCTTCTTAATTTATTAGTAATGAGAGGCTCTATCCACTTTGTATTTACTTTCTATCTATTTCTTTTTTTCTGAGATTGCAGTATTTAAGATTTCTTACCTTTCAGTTAATATTTTTATACTTGGATTTTTCAAGAAATTCTTCTATTTTTTCCTTTTATTTTTATTTTTTTGTTAGCATATAGAAAGCTCACTTTTTCCTGTTTTTGAAATGATTTAACATCTTTTTAATTAGATTGGCTAAATATCTGTTAATTTTATTAGTCTTTGAAAAGAAGTAGCTTTTATTTTAATTTATCATTTCAATAGTTTATAGTTTCTATTTCCAGTTTATCTATTTTTATTCTATTTTGTATAACTCTTCTTTTTTTTTTTAAACCCTTAACTTCTGTGTATTGGCTCCTAGATGGAAGAGTGGTAAGGGTGGGCAATGGGGGTCAAGTGACTTGCCCAGGGTCACACAACTGGGAAGTGTCTGAGGCCGGATTTGAACCTAGGACCTCCCGTCTCTAGACCTGACTCTCAATCCACTGAGCTACCCAGCTGCCCCCTGAATAACTCTTCTTTTGCATTCATTTTGTTAATTGGTTTTCTGCTCTAAAATGGATATTTAGTTCCCTAATCTTTTTTCTGTTGTTGTTAATGTATATTTGTAGGAATGTAACTTCTCACCTGAGGACTGCTTTACTGCATCTGAGAAATTTTGGTATGTTGTTTCATCTTTATAATTTTCTTTCATATAATATTAGTTGTTTCTATTACTTGTACTTTCACCCACTCATCATTTAGGATTTCATTTTCAGAGAGTTATTTGTTTGTGTGCCTTAAATAATTTACAACTTTTATTGTATTATGGTCTGTAAGGAATATATTTTTCTTTTCTCTTCCTTCCTTTTTACATTCATTGGCAATGTCTCTGTACCCTAATACATGGTAAATTTTTCATAAAAGTTCTATTTGGTGCTGAGAAATATATGTATATATATGTATGTGTATGTATATATTAGCAAATTCATTTAGAAGACACAATGTATCTTTTAGCATTAATTTCTCTAACATTTTGGTCAATTTATTATTTTCTTTTTATTTATACTTTTTAGTAGATTTGTCCAAAACTAAAAGAGTAACATTAACGTCTTTTGCTATTGTGGCATTATTGTCTAGATCAGTGATTCCCAAAGTGGACCCTACTGCCCCCTGGTGGGTGCTGCAGCGATCCAGGGAGCAGTGATGGCCACCCTTTTTTTCTATTACATTCTATTCTGAATTCAATAAATAGTTTCATAATTTCCAGGGGGCGCTAAGTAATATTTTTTTCTGGAAAGGGGACAGTAGGCCAAAAAAGTTTGGGAACCACTGGTTTAGATAGTACTATAATTCATTTAAATTTTTCTTTGTGAGTTTAGAATCTAAGACAATAGGAATATTATACTGATATTGGTTTGCCATCTATTGTTCTTTCCAGCATAATGTAATTTCCTTGTCTCTTTTTATGTTGAAAGGATTGTAATTCCTACTTTGTGGGATTTATCTGATGCAAAATGGACATTATTCTAGACTCTCCTTTTTTCCTCCATATCTTTGTTTTTTAGGTGCATTTCTTGTAATAGATTTTTTTGTGATTGAATCTGTCACTATTTTTCTCTTGTTAGATTATTTAATACATTGTTATTTAAAGTTATGAGAGTTAGTTTTATATTTTTTACAAATTTCATCCATCCTCTAAAATTGCTGTGTTTTTTTTCAAATTAGAACCTTTTCTCTTATTTTAGGCAATTCTATTCCAAAAAATTCCATCCCCCCCCGACCTCTTATTACTTCTTTCCCTAATTTTGAAATTTTGTTTATCTTATCAATTCGTTGATCTTTCTTTTTTACCTGGTTATTTCAATGTCCCCTTCCCCCCAATTAAGTGATAAAGTAAAGCTCTCTTCCATTTCTACTCTTCCATTTCCTTAGTTTAATTTTTTTTTTTAAGTTCTGCACCATTTTTTAAACAACAGATTTCTTTCTCTCCTCATTTTCTTCAATATTGTCTTCCCTTTCTGTTTACTCAAGACTTTTAGTCTTTTAAAAGTGTTATTCCAAGGTAGAAATTTTCAGGTGTCCCTGATTACTTTTGCCCTCCTTCAAGGTATTTTTTTTCCCACTTGCCATTTTGTTTCTGGTTTTTATGGTGTTTCATTCTTCTGGGAGTCACTTGCCCCCAGGAGCTTGGGTTTTCCTTCTGAGGTGGCATTATTGTTCTAATTATGAAATCCTTACAAATGATTTCCAATGGAAGCATTCTTCAGTGGAACCACATGCACTTTTTTCTTAATTTCCCTCATACACAATGCTGGGAAGTAAGCAAACTGAGTTTCTCACTGCAATTTCTAGATTCTCCTTCTGCTGCCATTACTGAGCAAGCTATATTCCTCTGTAGTTCACTCCATCTTTGTATGTCACCCAGATAATGGTTGCTATTATTCATTGACCCCCAATTCTTTCTCCTTCAAAGAGTTGTCATGCTTTCTACCCTAATCTATGCCTTTATATTTAAGGATATCAATTTTTATATTGTTGTCTCCACAAGTAACCTTATCTTTTTCAGTTTTCTCAGCTAAAAAATGAGGATCATATAGTACCTACCTCCCAGAGTAGTTGTAAGGATCAAATGTTATATGTAAAGTGCTTTGCAAACCTCAGAGTAAATAATGACTGTTGTGTTCATTACCAACAGAAAAATAGGTTTTGTAGTTTGTGGCTAATAAAACTAACATTTCCATTCTTTTTATACTTTACTCCTTTCCCTACATAATCTAGCCATATTGGTCTTCTTGCTTTTCTTCAAACATTGCATTTAATTTCC
The DNA here is from genome assembly GCF_016433145.1 of Gracilinanus agilis. Lineage (NCBI taxonomy): Eukaryota > Metazoa > Chordata > Mammalia > Didelphimorphia > Didelphidae > Gracilinanus > Gracilinanus agilis. The sequence continues at coordinate 246,307,130 of NC_058133.1, forward strand.
TGACTGTACATTTTTACTAGCTGTCTTCTCTTGCCTAAATGTTCTTTCTCCTCTATTAGAATTTGAGTTCCCAGATGTCAAAAATTATTTTTAACTTCTTTGTGCCTAGAATATAATAAGTGCATATTAAATGCTTATTGATGGACTGACTGACTGAGTGCTAAATCCTGGGATACAAGTTCAAAAATAAAACAATCCATGCCTTCAAGGAGGTTACATTCTAATGTTGTTCATTAGTCATGCTCAACTTCTTGGCAAAGATACTGGAATTATTTGTCATTTTCTTCTCTAGCTTGTCCCCATTTTACAGATAAGGAACTGAAACAAATAGGGGTAAGTAACTTGTCCAAAGTTGCATAGCTAGTAAGTGTCTGAGACAAGAATGAAATCAGATCTTCCCAACTCCAATTCAGTGCTTATTGAACCACCTATCTGTCCCATTTACATTTTAATAGGGGTATGCAAAAACATACAAAACAGAGTTTGGCCAAGGAAGGGAAGTTTTGGTCTGGGACTGCTGTGTTCTTTCCAACAAGGGCAGGACCAATTGATTGTTCACAGAACAAAAGTGATAGAAAGTTGATGTGGTGGTTGGCAGGATAGATGAAAAGATGTTTTCTTTGGATAAACCCTAGTTTCTTGGTAGATGCCTGGATGAGTGAGACCCATTAGATAGATATATTAGATTTTTTTAGTGTTCAGAATGGAGTCACAAAGTCAACTAGATTAACTCTAAAAAGTAAAAAATTATATCTAGAGGTTTAGGATTAGATGTTCATTGTTCTTGGTGATATATGGAAGGAGAAGGAACAGAAGGAAAGATACCTATTTTTGGATAGGCACTAATATCCTTGCGGATCATGGTGAATCAACTTTAGATTTTGGTATTCAGCCTATAACCATTCCCTTTCAGTTAGTTCTAAATGTAAGGAAGCTTTTCCTATTAAGTATAAATAAGCTACTCTGCAATTTGTAATCTTTATTCCTAATTCTGTCCTTTTGAGTCAAAATAGTAAAGTTTAATACCACTTCTACATGAAACTCTTTCATTTCTTTTTAGACAGATACCATGTATCCTCTAAGTCTTCTTTTTACAAACCTAAGCCTTCCTAATTCTTTCAACAATACATCCTTGTATGTGTTTCAGTACATAGTTTACAGTCCTTCCACTATCATGGCCATCATCTTCTGAACATGCTCCATTTTATTTAATGATTTCATTGGATGGTGGCAAGTAGTCATTACTCCATATCTTTCTTGTTTTGCTCTCTTTCCCTTTTACTCATCTTTTCCCTCACTTTTTTTTTTTGTCCAGAACAGTAACTTCAATAAAACTGCCTATCCCTGAAATAGCAAACTGCTTGATTTTTTTCTGCATCATTTAACTACATAGTAAAGCATAATCTTTCCTTCCTCCCTTCTTTCCTGCCTCCTTTCCTTCCTTTGTTTTTTTCATTCCTTCCTTCCTTCCTTCCATATACTCTGTATGCATCCTGTACATACCTCTTTTTTTTTTTAAACCCTTACCTTCTGTTTTAGGATTAATACTAAATATTGATTCTAAGGCAGAATAGCAGGAAGGCCTAGACAATGGGGTTAACTGACTTGCCCAGGGTCACACAACTATGAAGTGTATAAGGCCAGATTTGAATCCAGGATCTCCTATCTGGCTCTCAATCCACTGAACCACCAAGCTGCCAGCCATACCTATTTATTTCTATACCTATTCTATACCTACATCGTTTTATATTATATATTATATTTATGCCCTCAATTACACATTATAAACTCTGTGGAGGTAAAGCTGTTTTCCCCCTTTCTTTTTATCTTCAGTACATAGCACAGTGCCTAGTACATAGTAAATGCTCATTGACATTGATTTGCCTCTGCTCTCTTCCTAGAACTCAGAATCCTTATAAAAAATGGGAGAATTGACCTCTACCAGTTGTGATTTACGTGTTTTTTAACATCTTTACTAAATAAAATGAAGGCTTTGACATATAAAGTTTGATATTCCCTCAATGTTTTAATCTACAGGTATTTCTAGTGAAACTGAGCAAATGAAGGAAGAAAAAATGGCCAATTCAAGTACCTATTATCAAAATAGATATAATGTAAGGTAAGCTATTTGACTTGTTATTGTCTGTATTATATAAAAGAATTCTTATTTATATAATATTAACATTTATTCATTATTCCTTAAAATCCTTAAAAGAGTCAATAGTTGTATTCAGGTTGTCTGATTCCAACTCTAATGACCTTTCTCTCACTTAGGTCTTTATGGGGAAAAAAAAAGAAGCTGAGATGGGGGACCTAAATTCTATTAAGGCTATTAGCTTGTTCTTATTGATTCTACACAATATTAACAAATTGTTGCTCCACTCATTTTAGTCAAGCAACAAGTCAATTCAAAGGGGGAAATCAATTAAAACAATTATTTGGCATTGTGCTTACAATATTTTTGCTTGTTATATATCACTGTTTCTGAGTCACACATGTCAGGAAAGGAAATTAACATCCATATGATTGTGTGCTCAATAACTTTGGTCACTGACTTTATTGGTTATAAAGTTACTCACAAAACTATTGACTATTAATTATTTGAGGTGAATAAACTCCATAAAATATGGAGGATCTTGCTTTAGGCAAGGGAGACAAGATCACAAGGAATTATAAAGGGTTTTGATAAAGGTGATGATCATCTTTTCCAAATCTCCCAATATAAATTTGCCACTGCATAGAAAATATGATTACATTTTTTTGAAAAGAAAATAGATTGATTAGGACAATTAAGCCAATTCAGTTAAATAGTTTTTCCCATTCAATGAAGGAAGAAAAAACCTGGTTCTAATTGGAACCTTTAAAATGATTGACCATTTCAGACAATAACTTGAACAATTTAGTCAAATGATCAGCTTTGTCTCTACATCATTTTTATTTTTAATTTAATGATCAATTGATTCAATGGCCATAAAAATAATATTCCCATTTCATTCATCACTTTTTATGACCAGAAGCAAGCTTATTACTTTCTGTTGTTTTATGTGTCTCTAGCATTTTCCATATTTGTTGGAAAAAAGTTGTTGGTTAAAAGAACCAAGACAGACACAGATATAAATATATCTGATGTGTGAAGTGTATGCATCATTTCATAAACTAATTCCTTATCCATATTTAGATAATTTTCATGCCAAAATGTCATTATGATCACTAGTGTTCTAATTTAATCTTTACTTTTTTACTTCACTATACTCCCCTATGCACTGATATTATTGCAATACCAGAGTACGAAGCCAAGTGGGACCCAGGGAATGATGAAGAAAGAGAAGAAGAGATAATCTCACAGCAAGGGCATTTCTAATCCTGTGTTTAGAAGACAAATCTTCACATGATATCATAAAAATTACATCCCTATCTCCATTTTTTTGATACATCTTCATTTAATTATTATAAAACTGGTTATTACATTGTATGCCCAACAGTGCTTACAAGGCATGATGAACCACAGCACTGTTACTGAGTTTGTAGTGGTTGGGCTTTCTGGGCAACCTAAACTCCAAGGAATCTTCTTTACCATCTTCTTCTTCATCTACCTAATGGCCCTACTTGGTAATGTGATTATTGTTATTGCCATCACTTACAACACCAGCCTTCATTCTCCTATGTATCTTCTTCTGCTGTCATTAGGTGTGGTGGATGTTATCTGCACCTCCACCATCATCCCCAAAATGCTGGAGAACATGCTGGTATTGGATAAGACCATTTCTTATGAGGGTTGTATGTCCCAGCTCTTCTTTTTTACTTGGCCCCTAGGAGCTGAAATGGTTCTTTTTACCGTGATGGCCTATGATCACTATGTGGCTATCTGTTTCCCCCTGAGCTATAGCACCATTATGAACCGCAATATGTGCATGGCACTTCTCTGCACTGTCATGACCATAGCTATTGTCAATTCTTGGGTACATACAGGCCTCATCCTCAGGCTGACCTTCTGTGGGCCCAATACAATTAACCACTTCTTCTGTGAGATCCCCCCATTGCTTGCATTGTCCTGTAGCCCTGTGAGGACAAATGAAGTAATGGTATTTGTGGCTGACATTGCCCTATTCATGGGAGACTTCATCCTCACTTGCATCTCCTATGGCTTCATCATTTCTGCCATCCTTCGCATTCGTACCACTGAAGGTAAGAGAAAGGCCTTCTCCACTTGCTCCTCCCACCTCTTGGTGGTGTCCCTCTATTATTCCCCTGTCATCTACACTTATATCCGCCCAGCTTCCACTTATAACTTTGAACGGGACAAGGTAGTGGCTGCACTGTACACTCTGGTAACTCCTACCCTGAACCCACTTGTCTATAGTTTCCAGAACAAGGAAATCCAGGGAGGGATCAAGAAAGTGTTTTCATTTCTGAAATGTCATTGATATATGACGTCCATCCTCTATTCTATTTCTTGCAGGATTCTGCCAACTATATCTATTCTTATGTCTCCTCAAAGGCAAACCTACTCAATACATGTTTTCTCTAATTATTCCATTACCTTGACATCCACAAAATAATCCCTCTCTAGGGAAGAGAAAACACTTTAAGATTTTTCCTTTTTGTGGCTTAAACTTTCTAGAGTTGTGGTTAGAATATCATTCCATCTCTCAGCAGATGATACTTAGCTCCAGACCCTAAATGAATCAGGACACAGTATAGAGTCCAGTAAATTCATACCATCAGCCATGATCTTTTCTTTGGAGTGATTTCATATGTGTTGAACTTTATATCTTTATAAATTTCAATATCTATAAGTTGGACTGTATTCATTTTCCATATGATGGATAGTAACCTAGTTTTTGTCAAGAATCTTTGGGTTTATGGATTCCTCATTTTGAAAAAAATCTACACGCCTTTTGTTATCCCAATTTATAGTAGAGAAATAGAGATAATTATAGAGAAATATAAAATATAAGGGGAGAAGACCATTATTTCTCCTATCTACCTAGACATATTTCCTGCTTTTTATATATAGACACAAGTAAAAAAATCTGTATAGGTGCTGAGATCACAGTTATGTCTAGAATATCTTTTTATTACTATTATTCTAACCTATGACATTACTTTTCATTTATCTTTTCACTAGATCCTAAAATCTTTCCTTACATGAACACGTATAAATGGAAATTTTGAACCCTGGACTTGACCCCCCCCCATAAGTCCTTTAGTTTTCCCAAAATTCCCTTTAATCTCTCCTGCACCTCCACATTTGCGTGGTCACGTTATTGTTTTATAGTTGGCTGTAACTACTCCCTTGCTTTTTTTGGTTCCTGGGAGCGAGCTGGTTAGTACCTTTTAGTTGGTCTCTTTTGTTAGTTTATTATTAATAAAATATTCATAAATATAACATTTAGTATCTTGCATATTAATTTTAATCTTCACAAACATTTCCTGATCTTACCACAAGGGAGATAATTACATCTCATAATGTATGCCCTCCTAACTCCCTAATTCACAAATAAATTTATTCTTTCTTTGTATATGATGTAAACCCCAACCTGGCATAATGTAAAGAATTTTGTCCTGGTAGTTTGAAGAAACAAATTAAAATTCTAGCTCTGCCATTTTCTTTCTATGTGACATTAAACCAATCATTTATTTACCCTTGTCAGAATCAATTTCAATGTCTGCAATACCTACTTCATGGGGTTTGTGAAAGAAAAAACTAAATAAAGCACTATGTAGATGTAAGCAATTATTGTTATTATTACTTTACTATTGTAATGGATGGCCAAACTGACCCTTGCCCAAACCTATAGACCTCTGTGTATTTTAGATAACTGACCCTTGCCCAAACCTATAGGCCTGTGTGTATTTCAGATAGGACCCCTCACAAACTGAAGTGTGTATTGTAGATAAGACCTTGTACGCAACCCACCCAACGGGACCATGCCCTTAGAGTGATAAACACCTTTCTCTAAGTCTTCTATGTACTATATAAAGAGTGTTGCGAACCTACTCGTGGGGGAGACCACTCCTTTCAGTCTCTTCCCCTGAGTGTGAACGTGTGTAGCTTAATAAAGCTCTGCTCTCTGTGCATCTTGCATTGTCTGTCTTGTTTCCTTTGGCTCACCCAAAAACGGACCCTAACATATGGGGGCTTGTCTGCTTAGGAATACGCCCTAGGAACAGCAGATGGATAGTGGAAGCCACCCTGAGTGAGCCTGGGAACTTGATTGGCTGAAATTCCGGAACCGGTATCTGGAGGTGAGGATTACTTGTGTGACTGGATGTGTGTCTGCTGAGTGACTGGGTGCCTTGATGGCCAGGAAAAACAGCCCACGCTGTGCATATGAGTAGCAGGGCGTCCGCCTGGCCGGGGATTATATGGCCCACCTATGCCTAAGCACTGTGGTCCACCTCTGGCAAGAGGTGTATACCTAACCCGAGAGGAGGTGGTTGATGCTGGCTGTTTTCCTTGACCTGTTTCTGAGTATGGGCCTGAAAGTATCACGGTTCCATTCCTCTGAGAGGAGGCCGGCTGAGAAATCGGGGAAGCGAGTGGCTATACTTTTTTCCTACCCCTCCTCCCCTTCCCAGCTTCCTGTTCAGGTTCGGTTCCGGCCAAATTTAGCTGTGTCACGGGTTCAAGTCCCGTGAGTCGCGAGTTGCTTCCTTTGCTCCCTGGCCGAAGGGTCTTGGGGGTAAAGAGGTTCGAGTCCTCTTGAGTTGACCCCACCTGCTGGCCTGGAGTGTGCAGGAGTTTTTTTGCGGGTGGAAGCCTTGTGATACTACAGGTTCAAGTCCTGTGGTGCGCAGTTTCTAGTCCTGCGGGCGGAAAAGCGCTGAAACCGCCGAAGTAGAAAGAGGTTCGAGTCCTCTTGAGAAATTGTGGGTTTGTAAGATTAGACACCGAGGGCTGACTGAGGGACGCCTTACTCAGTCCCGGGTGGATGAGGGACCTCTGGCCTGGCTGGCCCTGGCCTTTTGGGGCTCCCCGATCCCTTCAGAAGGCTTAACTGGAGGTTGCTCCCCACAGATTTTTTTTTGACACTACGCGGTCTCCTCTTCTTGATCTTTCTTTCCTCTGTCATTCCTCTCTCTATCCTCTTGGCCACCCTACCACAAGAGAAATGGGTAACTCTCCTAGCCACCCTATCGACCTGGTTCTCCAACACTTTGGGGATTTTAAGTCCCACGCAGCGGACCTAGGGCTGGAGGTCCGCAAAGGGAAACTCCAAGCCCTTTGTAATGGGGAATGGCCCACCTTTGGGGTACAATGGCCTTATGGGGGAACCTGGGATCGTGCGGTCATCTCAGCAGTCCGCACGGCGGTTTTGGCCCCTAGAACCGAGGGGCACCCAGACCAGATTCCCTACATTTTTACCTGGCAATCCCTGGCTCAGGACCCTCCCCCATGGCTCAAGCCGTACACCGACTCAGCACGAGTCCTCACCCTTGCCCTAGACAAAGCAGCCCGTGACCCATCTGAAAGCAAGGGACAGCCCAACCCCTCAGCACCGCCAGTCCTCCCAGCCCCAGAGGAATCTCTGCTGGACCTTTCCTTACCTCCCCCTTACAACCCCCCAGCTCCCATATACCCTCCCTTACCGGGGGAAGCCCAGGCAGCACCTCCTGCCCAGGCAGTTCCCCCTGTTTTACCTTCACCTCCCCCGGCCCATCGGACAAGGGGCCGCAGCCCTCTCGCTCCCGAAGAAGGCCAGTTACCTTCCTCCACAGTGGCCCTCCCTGTCCGGACTGTGGGACCCATGGTCCCCGGTGGGCCAATGGTTCATCAATACTGGCCATTCACCTCTTCTGATTTATACAATTGGAAACACCAAAAGCCCCCTTTTCTGAGCAACCACAGAAGCTCATTGACCTTCTGGAATCCATTTTTCTCACTCATACTCTCACTTGGGACGACTGTCAGCAGCTTCTCCGCACCCTCTTCACTAGTGAAGAGCATGACTGTATTCTTGCAGAAGGGCGGAAAATGATTCTAGGTGACGACGGCCGCCCCACGGCTGATCCCGCTCGCTTGGAAGCTGCGTTTCCCATGAATCGCCCGGATTAGGACTTCTAGACGGAGCAAGGTAGGGAGCGTCTTCAGTCCTATCGCCAGACTCTCCTAGCAGGCCTCTGTGCAACAGCTCGGAAGCCCACTAATTTGACCAAAATTGGGGCAGTTAGACAGGACCCTGAGGAAACTCCCGCAGCCTTTCTAGAACGGCTACAGAATGCCTTCCGAATGTATTCCCCCATGGACCCCACAGCTCCTGCCAGTCAGACGGCAGTCCTACTAGCATTTGCCAATCAAACGGCACCAGACATCCGTAAAAAGCTGCAGAGGGTGGATGCATTCACGGCACAGTCCCTAGAGGAACTTCTGAAGGTAGCAGAGAAGGTCTATAACACCAGGGAGACTCCCAAGGAGTGGGCAGAACGCCTGAGACAGGAGGACCTTATCAGGCAGGATCAGAGACAGAAAGAGGCTGAGGAACGGGATGTCAGGATGCATTCAGAACAACGCTTTCGGGAAGAAAAGGCCCAAAGACAGATGCTTAAAGGTCAACAAGAGACCACTCGTATTCTAGCTGCAGCCCTTCGTCAGCAGCCGGGGCAATCGGAGCCGGATCCCCAACCCAGGGGGACTTGCTTTGACTGAGGGCTCCTGGGCCATTGGCAGAGGGATTGCCCCCACAGGGCGCCTTCTCGCGGACCCAGGAGGAGATTTCCTCCCCCACCCCCGATGGTTAGCCGCCCAGGACGACAGACCCTAACCTTTGCCGAAAGGGATTGAGGGGGACGGGTCTCAGGCCCCCTCCCTGAGGCCTGGGTAACAGCTTGCATTGAGGGGACTCCCATTCCCCTGCTGGTGGACACGGGGGCAGAACACTCAGTCCTCCAACATCCCCTGGGCGAGACTTCCTCCAAATTTTCCGTGGTCCAGGGAGTGGCGGGTTCTCACAAATACCCCTGGACCACTAAATGAACTGTGAATCTTGGGACCCATGTGGTCTCCCACTCCTTCCTAGTCATTCCTGATAGCCCTGCCCCTCTCTTGGGTAGAGATCTTTTGCATAAATTAGGCGCTTGCATACAGTTTCACCAAGACTCAGTGACCGTGACTGATGCTGAAGGATGAGCACAGTGAGCCTTCAGGATGAACACCGATTGTTCTCTGACCCCATTCCCGCCAACATTCCACCCCATGTTAAGCCTTGGGTGGCGGCTCACCCGGGGGTGTGGGCGGAGCTTTCAGGTGTTGTCTTGGCAATCCGCCAAGCCCCAGTCGTGATCCCCCTCAAGTCCGGGGCCACACCCATCCGGGTCAGACAATACCCAATGCCCCTAGCAGCCAGGAAAGGGATCCAACCCCATATCGACCACCTTCTGAAGGCCGGAATCCTGGTTCCATGCAAATCACTTTGGAACACTCCCCTCTTACTGGTAAAGAAACCTGGGTCAAATGACTATCGGCCGGTCCAAGACCTGAGGGAGGTGAACAAAAGGATTGAGGACATCCATCCCACAGTCCCCAATCCTTACATGCTGCTTAGCAATCTCCATCCTTCCCTTATATGGTACACCACTTTGGACTTGAAGGACGCTTTCTTTACCCTCCTGCTTGCACCCATTAGCCAACCCATCTTTGCCTTTGAATGGCACACCCCTGGGTCCCCGACTGTCTCCCAACTAACCTGGACTAGACTCCCCCAGGGACTGAAACTCAGCCCGACCCTCTTCAGAGATGCTCTGGCTCAGGATCTGGAGGAGTTCCGCACTGCACGTCCTGAAGTGACCCTCTTGCAGTACGTCGACGACCTCCTCATCGCTTCTCCCTCTGAAGATTCCTGTAAAGATGCTACTCGAGCACTTCTGACCTGCCTCCAGGAATCGGGGTATCGCGTCAGCGTGAAGAAAGCGCGCATTGCCCGCACGGAGGTAATATTTCTAGGCTATAGCCTGAAAGAGGGTTTTCGATGGCTCACTAAGGCCATGACCCAGACTGTCTTGACAATCCCTACCCCATCATCACCTAGGCAGGTCCGAGAGTTTCTCGGGACGGTGGGTTACTGTTGGTTGTGGATCCCTAATTTCGCTGAAATCGCGAAGCCCCTCTATTTAGGGGCTAGGGAGTCCAAGGCTTGGTCATGGACAACGGACATGGACTTGGCCTTTCAGGAACTGCGCGCCTCCTTGCTGAGAGCCCCGGCTTTGGCCCTGCCTGATCCCAAAAAGGCATTTTTGTTCTTCGTGGATGAAAAACATGGAGTAGCAAAGGGAGTCCTCACCCAAAAGTTGGGACCCTGGGACAGGCCAGTGGCATATTTGTCCAAAAGGATGGACCCTGTGGCAGCGGGGTGGCCAGCATGCCTCCGCATTATTGCCGCTATAGCTCTTTTAGTCAAGGATGCAGACAAACTCACCCATGGCCAAGCACTGACCATTGCCACCTCTCACGCCATTGAGAGTGTCCTTTGGCAACCACCAGTCAGATGGCTCTCACACTCTAGGCTGACACACTATCAGTCCCTGCTCCTCAATGAACCGCGACTCACCTTTAAGGTGATCTCAGCCCTCAATCCTACCACCCTGCTCCCTATAGGGGACCCAACAGCATCCCACTCTTGTCAGGACATTTAGTAGAAGCTACCTCAGCAAGACCTGACCTCAAGGACACCCCCATCCCAAACCCGGACCTCATCTACTTCAATGATGGTAGCAGTTTCATCACTCCCTCGGGGGCCAGAGCAACGGGGGCAGCAGTAGTTGACCAATCAGGTTCCATTGTTTGGGCAGCCCAACTTCCTGAAGGAACCTCAACCCAGCAGGCTGAATTGATTGCTCTGAAAGCAGCCCTTAGGGCGGCAAAAGGGAAGCGAGTGAATATCTACACAGACAGCCGCTACGCATTTGCCTCCCTGCATGTTCATGCTCCCATCTACCATGAGCGAGGATACATAACCTCCACGGGGAAGCCAATTGCCCACCTAGAACATATTCAGGGTCTCCTGGATGTGGTCTGGGAACCCCACCTGGTGGCTGTGATCCACACACCAGGCCATCAGAAGGGCGATTCCCACCCAGCACTGGGAAATAGGTGGGCGGATGAAGCAGCTCGGGAAGCAGCAACCCATGCCTCCATATGGAGGCCTGGCCCACGGGTGCTTACCCTTGCATCCCCTCCCCAAGGCCTCCTGCTCCCAGCCCCTCCCTCAGAGTCACCCCAATACTTGGAAGAAGACCGAGTATGGGTTATTAAACAGGAAGGCGAACTCTTAGCCGGCTACGAGGCGGTTTTCCAAGACCGCTGGGGCAACATACTCCTGCCCCATGTGGCAGGCTGTCTGCTGGCTAACTCACCTCCACCATCTTACCCACCTCGGCGCCGACAAACTTCGGGAGATTCTACGGAAGGGGCAGATTTGATTCCAGGGCATGACCTCCTTTCTTGAGGAACTTACCCGCAAATGCACTACCTGCCAAGCAGTGTGGCCAGCCAACCCCACCCCCGCCCCAGGGGCCCGGTTAAGGGGAACAAGACCCTGTGAACATTGGGAACTCGACTTCACTGAGATAAAGCTGGGAAAATTTGGGTTCTGGTACCTTCTGGTTATGATGGACACGTTCACGGGATGGCCAGAAGCCTTTCCTACCAAGGCTGAAACAGCACAGGTAGTAGCCAAACATCACCTGGAAGACATCATCCCTCGCTATGGTCTCCCCACCTCCTTGGGGTCGGATAATGGACCAGCCTTCATTAGCCACACTGTCCGGCTGCTGGTAAAGGGCCTAGGGGTAACTTGGAAGCACCATTGCGAATACAGACCTTAGAGTTCAGGTCAGGTAGAGAGGATGAATCGGACCCTAAAAGAGTTTCTTACTAAACTCACCCTGGAGACTGGCAAGGACTGGGTGACCCTCCTTCCCTTCGCTCTTTTTAAAGCCTGAAATACCCCGGGCCAGCTATCCCTTACCCCCTATGAGATCCTTTATGGCTCCTTACCCCTATTCTATCATCCTTTCCTTCCACCGAAAAAATACCCCCCCCCCCCCCATCTGCGAGATTTTGTTCTTTCCCTTTCCCAGGTGCATGCTGAATTGTGGCCACATCTTCAAGCCCGGTTTCAACCACCACCACTCAAGCCTCACCAATTCAAGCCCGGTGACTGGGTCTGGGCCGAGAGACACAGGAAGGAAACCTTGCAACCCAGGTGGAAAGGGCCATACGTCATCCTGCTGACCACTCCATCCGCAGTAAAGGTGGATGGCATTGGCCCCTGGATCCACCATTCTCACGTCAGGCCAGCCACAGCTCCAAACCCAGGGTGGGAAGTTAAGGCCCATCTGAATAACCCTTTGAAGCTGACATTGAGCAAACCCTAATGGCTAACCACTCCCAACCCTTTCCCCCCATCTTTTTGGCAATGGTGGTACTGAACAGCGGTCTGTGCGCTGGGACTCCCTTTTTGTGGTGTGAGAGAGGTAACACTCTTGTACTCATCCATGACTCTTCAACTTGTCCCCCACCCACAATGACCCTGAGCACATCGACGATGCCCACTCCAGCCGACCATGCCACAGAACCAGTAACCAGCACCAGCGATGGCGCCATCCTAACCACCACGACTGCCGCCAACACCACCTTGACCCCTGAGGTTTCTACCTCAGCCAAAGCCCTTTCCCCAACCAATGCCCCTTCACTGCCCCGGATTCCGCGAAGTTTATCCGCACCAATTGCCGGCAGCCCGCACCAGCCATGGAAATGGATATTAACCAGCGGACAGTCTACATGATCCGTGAAAGAGACAAGCACTGCACGGTCTCCCTCCTTTATCGTGTATCCCTGCGACTTGGTCGATACTTCCCCCTGTCGCTGTGACATGGCTCAACGCGCCAGTGCAGACTACTATACTCGAACAGGGACTGACTATGACCCTAGGACCCGACAATACTATGGCTGCCCGGCTTCGAACCCTGGGAAGCGGTACTGTAACTCACCTGGCCAGTACTATTGTTCCTCTTGGGGTTGTGAAACCCTGGCCACTGACTGGTAGACACAAGAACCTGATCGATATTTGCAAATGAAAAGACATAGTGATGGCCAGAACCTCAACCTCACGGTACTATGGCCCGAAGACGTCGGATGGCTGTCCGGTAGGACTTGGGGAATTAGGCAGTATATGTCAGGAGCGGATGAAGAAGATTTCTTTCGCATCCAAAAGTTACCTATAGTGACCGCCCCTGCAATATTCGTGGGGCCCAACCAAGCCCTGAAGCCCCGACCCCAGAAACCCCAGCCGCGGCCCAAGCCTAAGACCACGATTACTCTTGCTCTGACAACTCTTGCTCCGACTGTCAACAATCCAGCTAGTGTCCCAACTCCCACTGCAACCGCCGAAGCTATGACAGCTGCAGTCCCTGGACCTGCAGCCCCCAGACCAAGCATTCCTACAACTGAACACTGATGCCTGCTAGAGGTGGCCTTTGCAATACTCAACTCCTCCCCCCCTAATCTGACCACCAGCTGCTGGCTGTGCCTCGTGGCATCGCCCCCTTACCTTGAAGCTTTTGCTATCAATGGCACCCTCCCTACCACCTACAACGCCCAACAATTGCCTTGCAATTGGACCGAGACAGGTACGGGCCTGACTGTTCCCCTAGTGGGAGGGAAGGGTACTTGCATCCTCAGGAACTCCTCTGCAATTTCGACTACTAAGGTTGAGACATGGGGGAAACAAGGCCCGAACTGCAATAACATCGCTACCTTCAATGGCACTACAGGTACTAAGTATGTGACCTCTCCCAACGGGACCCGGTTCTTGTGCTCAGTGACAGGGCTACAACCTTGCATATCCTCAGCAGGGCCCAGGGAGATTTGCCACTTAGTAACTGTCACCCCGCGAGTTACCGTGAGGTTACATCCGGCCTTCATGGCCTTGTGGGAAAGACCTCGGATCCTTAGGGAAAAGAGGGAGCCTGGAACCATTGCATTAACCATTGCCACCCTTCTGGGGGCGGCAGGGGTGGGGACTGGAATAGCCATCCTCACCACTCAAACACAGGGCCTGAGACACCTTAAGGTGGCAGTGAACGAGGACATCGGGAAACTCGAAAACACTCTGAGGTACTTAGAGAAATCCCACAAGTCCCCAGCTGAAGTAGTCCTACAGAATAGAAGAGGCTTAGACTTGCTCTTCCTTAAAGAGGGGGGGACTCTGTGCAGCCCTAGGAGAAGAATGTTGCTTTTATGCCAACCATTCCGGTATCATTAGGGACACCCTTGACCAGCTCCAAAGGGATCTCGAACAAAGGAAGAAAGACCATAACAGCTATAACCCCTGGTTTGCCAACCTGTTCGCAACCTCCCCCTGGCTAACCAGCCTGGTCACATCTTTGCTAGGACCCTTAGCTATTATAATCCTCCTTCTGACCTTTGGACCCTGCATCCTAAATGCACTAGTTAGATTTGTGAAAAAACCGCCTAAATACCATACAGGTACTAGTTCTTCAGCGCCAGCACCAGGCGATTCCCCCTGACCCCTAGACAAAAAAAAAAAAAAAAAAAAGTGTGGAATGTAGTGGATGGCCAAACTGACCCTTGCCCAAACCTATAGGCCTCTGTGTATTTTAGATAACTGACCCTTGCCCAAACCTATAGGCCTGTGTGTATTTCAGATAGGACCCCTTGCAAACTGAAGTGTGTATTGTAGATAAGACCTTGTACGCAACCCACCCAACGGGACCATGCCCTTAGAGTGATAAACACCTTTGCTCTAAGTCTGCTATGTACTATATAAAGAGTGTTGTGAACCTACTCGTGGGGGAGACCACTCCTTTCAGTCTCTTCCCCTGTGTGTGAACGTGTGTAGCTTAATAAAGCTCTGCTCTCTGTGCATCTTGCATTGTCTGTCTTGTTTCCTTTGGCTCACCCAAAAACGGACCCTAACACTATTGTATTGTAGAATAATCTGTATTGCAGAATCAGCTGTTATAGAAAATCAAATTATTTGCTCTCCCTACATGGGTTTCTAATGTATCTCCTCCAGTACCATGGAAAATATATGTCATGAGTTTTTCACCTAGCCTTCTAAAATCAAAATTACAATAAGCCTTTGCTATAATCAGTTTTTTTCAAAAGGGAATGATATAAAGGGGAAAAATATTGGGACATGGGTTTAGGCCCCAGATCCTTGATTTCCTCATCTACAAAATAAAGATTTTGGACTAGATGATTTCTAAATTTCCTTTCCATTCTAATATCTCACAAATCTGTTATTTATACATTTGTTTATTTATTTTAAAAAGACCAAGGAAAATGTTGTTTCATTTATATCTCTTGGTACAATATTTGTGATAGAGCTTTGCTTTAATAGATGTTAAAATTTTTTTTTCATCATATAATATTGCCTGACTAAAGTTTAGAGCTGGTAGGGATATTAGAACTCATCTAGTCCAATCCAATCATTTTATAATTGAGGAAATGATGCCCTGAATGGTAAGCTGGCATGTTTAAAGTCACAGATGGGTAGTAAGAAGTAGAGCTAGGATTAAATTAATACTGCATTTTAAGGTTCGTAAAGAACATTTTTCATAACAGCCTTGTGAAGGGGCACAAGTGTAATTACCCTGATTGAGAAAATTGAGGTTCATATTGTATAAATTATTTGTTCCTATAAAAGAAGTATCAGAAGAAGCAGAGTAGTGTAGGGAATAAAGAACAAGTCTTAGAGTAAGGGAGACCTGGATGTAAGTCCTCCATCTGACACATAATAGCTTTGTGACCTTAAATATTTCATTTAACTCCTTAGTGCCCCAGGGAACTCTTCTACACTTAGAGTTGCTTAAAATGTGCCTATTTACTTTACTAGAAAAAGTTCTACACCAAGATTTCCCTACATAGATTAAATTAGATACATTTTTAGAAAAAACTGTCAGGAATGGGATTTTTAATTCCATTGCCACAGTATCACACTGGTTGCTAGGCAGATCAGTTTTAAACTACCTCTTCCATTAAGTATAGATACAAAAGGAATAGCCTACTGCATACAGAGCATTATGTTATGTGCTAGGAGTAATTTTTTAAAAACTGTGATAATATGAAATTCTTTTTTTCTCTGCCCTTTTCTTTTAAAAATCAATTTTTGGTGTCTTTAAGTAAGGTCTTCAGCTTTTTAAAAATATACATAACCAAAACCCCAAAATAAAACTATAAACACACTTATGTGAAAGATGACTTCAATAGTTCTTTCTCTGGAGGTGGACAGCATTCCCCATCATTTAAGGGGGATCCCTCTTTTAGGATTGTCCCAGATCATTGCATTGCTGAGAGGAGCCAATTTTTCACAGATAATTATTGTACGATATTGCTGTTGTTATGTACAAAGTTCTCCCAGTTCTGCTTATTTCACTCTGTATCAGTTCCTTCAGATCTTTCCAGCTTTTTCTAAAATCATCTTGCTTACCTTTCCTTATAGCACATTTATTTATCACCAGCATGTACCACAATTGATTCCATCAATTCCCCAATTGATGGACATCCCCTTAATTTCCAATTCTTTGCCACTACAAAAAGAGCTGCTATAAATATTTTTGTACAAGCAGGTCCTTTCCCCTTTTATATTATCTCTTTAGAATGCAGACTCAGTAATGGTATTATTCAATCAAAGGGTATGCATATTTTATAACTCTTTGGGCATAGTTCCAAATTGCCTTCCAGAATGATTGGATCATTTCACAACTCCACTAAAAATGCATTAGTGTACCAATTTTGCCACATCCTGTCCAATATATACTACTTTCTTTTACTGCCATATTAGCCATTATGATAGGTTGAGATATTGTTTTAATTTGCATTTTTCTAATCAAGAGTGATTTAGAACAAAAATATGATTCTTGATGGCTTTGGTTTCTTCATCTGAAAATTGTTTGTTCATATTCTTTGACCATATGTCAATTAGGGAATGACTTGTATTCTTATAAATTTGACTTAGTTCTCTACAAATATGGGAAACCTTTATCAGAGACATTTGTTATAAAATTTTTTCCCAATTTGTTATTTCCCTTCTAATTTTGGTTATATTCATTTTGTTTGTACAAAAGCTACATTCCTCAAAAGTAGAATGATCAAAAATAAAATGATTGATTTGGAAAGCAACGGTTGCTGAGAATCTTCCAATTCTAAATTTTTTTTGTTTGCAAATTCTGTTCAGTTATTTTTTTTAAATTAAAAACTCTTTTAAGCATATATCTAAAATCTCATAATTTTGTCTTCAATTTAGAAAACAAGCAGTATAAATCGCAATTAGGCCTTTAACCAAACTATAGATTCTGCATGGTCTGTAGTTTGAAAGAGATTATAAATTATACACTTCTTTTGGATATAGTTATTTTATACCTGTCTAGTCTTCTCTGGGATGCTTAGTTTGGTGGTTAGAGTATAGTGATGATGAGACTAAAGTTACTACTTAATTTCATATGCAAAAGATAGCCATTGGCACCCAAATTAACCCATATTGTATATTCATGCTAGCCATTTTATTTATCTGAGTAAGAGTATTATTGGTTCATGACAATTATGCTAACTCAACCCTATGACTTGGAAAAAATCAAATTGTGTATTAGATTGTTTTTATAAGTATAACTTACTACATCTTCTTTTTAAATTAGAAATCATTTACTCAATAGTTTTGTCTTCATTCCTGCATAATGACAGAAAGGACTCCTTTAACTGTGCATAAAAATTACATATACTTTGTGTCTTTTTTAAATCACCACAATCAGAAGGGTATCACAGAAATACAACTACTTAATACAGTTAAAGTAGCATAATCTATAGTGAGCCAGCCCCCTATATGGTTTTGGGTCCTGAGTGGTGTTGGTGGCATAGGATGGTTAAGACAGGAAAAGGAAAAATGAGAACAACCAGACTAGTGGTTAGCCCATGTTGCTCTAACGCAATGGGATTTGGACTTTATTTTATACTGGTTTCAAACAAAGAACACAAAGAAAGAGTCACAGCTGTGAAGGGATTACAAATCATACACAATCCATTAGAGTCTAAAAAGTAGAGATATGGGTGCAAGGACAAGGGCCAAATTCCAACCACCAATTAGTAGGGGTTTAATTCTGGGAGCAGAAATAAATTTCATGGAGATGTTTACTAATTGTGTTCTGCCTTGATTTACAGATCTATACCTGGTCAGATAGTCTGGACTAAATTGTCTGGCTCCAGTCCTTATCTAAGTAATATATTTTTTAGGGTTCAGGTTTCTTAATTATCAAGGAGAGAAACTGTCAAGGAGAGAAATTGTTAACTCAGTAGCTTCTGGTCTGGTTGTGGACTCAAAACTTTCCAATGAGTCTATAATGTTTTTCCAATAAGAAAAGGTATGGATCATAAGAGGTGTCAAAAGAGGGGTCTCAGATTTTTATCTATTCTCTTATTGGCTTCCCACAATAATCATATGATGTTAAGTATGATGATTATTAACACTAATCCTGACTACATCATATATCTCAAGTTGCTTACTCCATCCTTCTGGAAGGAATCTCATGAATCTAGGCAGTGTATAGTGTAAAGACACTGCTTTTGGATTCAGGAGAAGCTTGAGTTGAAACCATAGAAGAGTTGAGGGGTCAAAGGCCTAGATGAATGAATAATAATAACATTTTGCAAAGGAAGACAGAAGAAGAGTTAAAAAGTCAATATATTAGCATCAGAGAAGGGGATTTCAGAGTGCTTGAACATAAAGATAATACATTTTTTTTAACATTTATTAATATTCATTTTTAACATGGTTACATGATTCATGCTCCTCCTTTCCCCTTCA